>NC_140930.1:26159058-26516558 GCF_045865225.1 Trachurus japonicus | reverse complement strand
TATAGAGTAAATTCTAGAATGTAGGGAGTACAGTACTCTTTGCCTTGGTTTCACAGTGTTTTTTTTGGATGGACAGCAAAATAAAAAGCCCAATATAATAATATGCCGCACTTTTGATTGGTCAAAAAAAAAAAAATTGAAAAAATGCACATACTGCACTTTGCCTTTGTAGTGCATACTGTAGGCCTACAGTACGCCAACAAAAAAAAAAAAAAAAGCAAACATACAAAGATGATAAAATGTCGTATTCTCTCTCTTCTTGCTGATCTCGCTTGTACACAGGCACAAATAAATACTGCAACATCCTCCATAAAATGCACATTTCCACCATGTTTTCCTCTCTCAGGGTCTGTTCCTGTCAGAACCATGGCCCAAAACTCTCAGTCAGCTGGCTCAGCTGGGGACGAGCCTCTCCTTCTCAAACAACTTCCCTGCCTGGCTGGAAATGTGTTTACTGTATTTGTACCACTACGCTGCACTGGCTGCCTCATTCACCACCACCAAAAGGAAAACTACAGCGGCCGTGCAGCTACAGTATGTGAGCATTGTGTAAATTCTGTCTGCAGCTCCGTTTGCGGTGGGTGCTCGTGTGCATCCTTCTGTGTATGACTGTACAGGGGGTGGTGGAAAAGTATGTTTTTTTTTATGAAGGAAAAGTAACTTCACAGACACAACAAAAGGGTGGGCCATGTACAGTAGGGCTGCAGCACTACACACTGTTTATTTACCTACCAAATACTTGACTTTTTAATAATTATAACTTTATTTATATAGCACCTTTCAAAAACAAGTTACAAGATGCTTTAATCTTCGTTCCTCCTCAACGATGCAGCTGACACTTATGGACTTTTTTCTGTGATAAGATATGAGAGAGCATGCTTAAATAAGTCTGATTCAATATGTTGGTAGCTTTACTGAATGCATGTTGGATTGATTAGAACTTCTGCAAATGAATGCTAATTAATTCATTGATTACAATCAAATCTAAAATGTCAGCAAATCTGGGTTGGATGTGATTTATATGATGTGATGAAAAAGAAATTAAATCTTCTCCTGGATTCTTTCTCTTAATATGTGAATAGTTATTTAAATATTCATGCTTTTTTTGTATCTTCCTTTTTAACTTAAGCTTGATGCTCTACCTGCTCTTTTAAAATTGCCCCTAGGGGACAATTAAAGTTCTTTGAATTTTGAATTTCACAGTATGTATATGAATTATGTGTTACATCTTGATCCTAATCTGCATGTATGTATGCATGTGTCCAGCTGTTGTATTGAATAAGTGAGTCAGAAAACAGTGGAAACCTATTTCTACAAGATGATGATGATTCATCTTGTTTGGTCTGATGAATGCTTGAAAATCAATTTGAAGCAGCAGAATCTCACATAGGAGCAGCAGGAGACAGTGAATGTTTGATATTTCTTCCTTCATAAACAACTGTCTGACCTTGAATCTTTGTCAGCTCATTTTCAATCGATCCATCGTTTCAGTTGTAATTTGATTGATTGTATTTGTCATATGTTGTTGTTGTTACATTTCTTAGGACTCCACATATTGACTTGTTCTGATCAATATGATGTCTCTGAGTATACGCCTTGATGCTTTGACTATCAGCTTTTTCTATGTCAAAATCAACAACTGAATACAGTAGTTTTATTCTTTATTCATCACTATTGGTGCTTACTTTATTGGTTTGTGAATATAAGCACAAATTGCACTTTGGGATCATGTTTTTTTTGTTTGGTTTTTGGATTAATTATACAAAATGTCAAGACCTGTCAAACTAACTCACATGGACACAACAGGGTTAAACTGGTGTGTTTACATAATGTGTTTACAGAAGCTCATCTCCCCTCAGGACACGCGCCTCCTTGCCCCGAAGTGTATACATGAACACTGGAGGATTTTCTACATGTATGCTTTTCAGTCTCCCTGCGTGAGAGAGGGTGAGAAACAGTCTGAGACTAGTGCGACTTTATGTGACAATGCAATTCTGTGCTCGGCTGTGTATGACTGTGTCTACAAAACACTGCAGAGTAGCGGTTTGCATTTCTGTGTGTACGTAGTTTGTCTGCCCGTGTCTGTGTCTGTCTGTGTGTCTGTGTGTGTGTGTGTGTGTGTGTGTGTGTGTGTACACTAAAGATTGTGCGAAACGCTGCGATACAGCGTGACTGCTTGTGACTAAACGACTGTGTGTGTGCAGAGAGAAGTTTGTCAATAAGTGAGTGAGAGAAGAGGAGAAGGAAGGAGAGAGACAGAGGGTTCCATGTGTTTTTGAGGTTTTCCTACAGCAGATAACTGCAGCAGATCCATCATATCAGTGAAAAACATGTGATGAACTGTTAAAAGTCTGTCTGGGAGAAGATCCACAATTTGTAAAGTTAGCTGCACAATATGTAACACTCTGCCATGAGACTAGAGAAACACATGGATGCTGATCACAACCATTATTGATACGATATAATATTCTTGTTTTTCATTTCTTTATTTTATGTATTATTATTATTATCATAATTTAAAGCAGAAGTAAGTGATCTGGTCGTTTTGGCTAACTTCCTGTCCTTGGATGGAGTTAGCAGCCCCCGCCCTCGTCCCTACGTCACCACATTCACGCGCATCCCTTGGCTGCATACACAGAGAGGACCGCCCCTTTATGCCGTTCTCTCTCCTCATTGGATAGTGGTTGTAGGATACAAGGAAAGTTTTCTCCTCGGCTTACAGCAGAGCAGAGTGACTGACAGACCCGTGTTTCAGACCAAACACTCTATATAAGTGATTGCTGTCGGAAGATAGAACTATTTAAGACTTATATTAACACAAACATTCCGCTTACTTCTGCTTTAATATGAACTGTATATATTTTTCATTACTGTATATAACAACTTACTTAATGACACCCAATCTATGCACAAGAGACAGACAACACTTCATCAGCACACACACATGCATAGGGTATACAGTATAAATGTATATTTTTGTATATATTTGATTCTGTGAGTTGTATTTGTTTTGTTTCATTGATTCTTGATGCTTTGGCAACATAGTTCTCGCAACATTCATGCCAATAAAGTGAATTTGAATTGAACTGAGGGAGAGAGAGGGAGAGAGAGAGAGAGAGAGAGAGATCTTCTGCCTCAGTTATTTGTCAGCAGTGCTGGTGTGTCACTTGGCTGAAAAGACCAGTCAGGAGGGAGCACACCACCACCTCCCCAGTGACACACTTTTCTCACTGCACTCAGACTGACCTCACACCACACACACACACACACAAGAGGACACACACTTGCACATGTGTATGCATGAAAGCACACACATTCTCCACAGACAAGGGCAAAGTTTTAGGAAACATACCTATAACGCACTTATATGACCATGTCCAGCCATATAGTACACCCACAGGGAGCACGCACTTATGTACCCAAGGTCATCCATGTGTGAACACATGTGCTGCACATATTACATGTATGCACACGTGTATGCACATGGAAGCACACAAAAAAAACACACATGGATGCCAAACGCACACACAGTGTATAGTTATAGTTGTGCTTGCTGTATCTAAAGTGAGCTCAGCTGCGGTATCCAAGGAAGTGAAGTAGGTCTGATGTGGTCACATTCACAGTGAGCATCGGTGTTCAACAAACCGTAATAAATGGTCGCAGCTATGACCCCAGAGCTTGGTGTGTGTGTGTGTGTGTGTAATGGCATGACTGCATGGCCAGTTGTGTATGCTCATCTTTCATAAAACCATACCATTCACAAGCACCAAACTCCATCTGGGTTCAGTCTCTAGCTTTGTCCTCTCCTTTGTGCTCTTTAGTTCTCATTTCTTTCTTATTCCCGCTCTCTTTTTTTATCGATCATACAAAAAAATAGTGAGTTTATCCCTCAGCAGTTATTCTGTAGAAGAGCTTTGAAGTTCAAGGTAGGACTGTATACTCGGCTTTGGAGAAGCAGTCACTTCTGAGGAGATAGTTTCATTTCAATTCAGACTTGGTCGCTACCCATGTCTGTTTAAGTGCAAAGTCACAGCCGTGTCATTTTCATTGCAAGCTACTGTTTTAGAGAAATCGCCTCAGTTTACTGACCATGAACTTCTCTGAGATTTTGAACTTTCCTGAAAACAGACAGAAACACTTCAGGCTTCTGATAAAAAAAAAACAGGATCCTGATGTCTGCTTCATGCAATATTTAGAGGGGTTTACAACAATAATAGTGTCAGATACCACTCAAAATTCATAATACATTTTTAAACAGAGGGTCCTTGATTTCAGATGAGGGAGGCTAAAAGCCGGCTTAGCACTCCTAGCCGAGGAGCGAGGACTGTCGATGTTGTCGGCCGATGCTGCATCCGCCGCTAGCGGACTTCATTAGCTACAGTAAGGCTAGCAGAATCGTCTCGCATTAGTTGGTTTGTTGAAAACACTGCAGTCTGCAGCCTTTTGTCGGTTGCCTAACTTTAGAATCAGGCATGTATAGAGGCTGTTTTAACTTTTAAGGCTAGATACATTACATCATGCTGAAAGAAAAGAAGCTATGACAAGAAGGTTGTCATCCTCACCAGTCGATGATCCATGTGCAAGACTGAGTGAGTAGAGCTGCTTTCTTTCAAGCTGCATGTTTCACATTCACCACTGCAGGTTTTAAGGGCTAACTAATGTGTTTGCTGAACACTAAAACCGTCCTGAATAACACGTTTGGCTGGTGGTGCTGGAGTGTCTGCTTCCCACAAATAATAAGGAGCAGAGCAGCATTGTTAATGTTTTTTTTTCCCTAACGTAATTTACAATGCCACAAAATATGGTCCATTAATGAAATGCTCCCTGGCCTTACAGAAGCAGTGCTGGGGTACATTTGGTAGTATAGCTGGTAGGGCATGCTAAGGTTTGCAGTTTATTTTACAGGAGATTAACACCCTGTTTAATTCTCTCCTCACAGTTTTGCTCTTTTGCTTTTGCTTTGTAAAAGGCCAAATAAAAAGACATGACCTTCAGAACCTTTTAA
Source organism: Trachurus japonicus (assembly GCF_045865225.1). Classification (NCBI taxonomy): domain Eukaryota; kingdom Metazoa; phylum Chordata; class Actinopteri; order Carangiformes; family Carangidae; genus Trachurus; species Trachurus japonicus. Next base: position 26,511,553 of record NC_140930.1, on the reverse strand, counting down.
TGAGTGCTGCTCTTACTGCAGCCCTGTGTGCCAGCCTTTTGACATGTCGAGAAAAACAATGCTTGACTGACTTGCTGTGCTGGGTTATAGTGCTCTTAGAAAATCTCTGTCCATGAGAGTGTTTTAGTGCATGGTCAGTTGAGCCCCTTTTTCAGTCTTGTTTTTTTTTGTCATGAAGTCCTGTGATGGTGGGCGTCCAGCGGGGTGACAATTACATTTGATGATTTATGCACATAAAAATCTGATTAGAGCAACTCAGAAGAAAGAGAGGCTAACCATTTTATTCAAAGATTCATTGGGGTTTTATCAGTTAGTAAGAGTGGCCATTGCTCTTAAATTGGTTCATCCAGTAGGCCTATTTGTAATGTGAATAAACTCTTGGCAGGGTAAAAGCAGTCACTCAAACATAATAATAATAATAATAATAATAATAATAATAATAATAACAGATTCAGCACTTTGAACAGCAGGAGGAAATGATACAAAAAGACAAAGTTATCTGTTAGACAAATCCATTGCCACCAGCAGCTTTGAAATTGGTTTTATCTCTAAAATGACTAATGTGCATTTGGATGAGAGGGTCTGTACAATCAGGAATACGTGTTTAATTTATTAATGTATGCGCCAAACAAACTCCCATCAAAAACAAGAGAGAGATTGAATTGACAACGTTTTCCCTGAGAGCAAAATGCAATTACCAAAGTTGCATATGGCAAAATAAATAAATAAGGAAATGAAAAGAGTGCACGCTTGACAAGATGAATCATTTCCTTCCTGGGTTATGGCATCAATTTACTGTCTTTTCACTGGACTTCACTTAATACCTATCTTATTTCCAGAGAGGACTCCATTCGGTCCAGATACGACCCATGGCCATAGCTGAAAAGGTCACCCCCAGTGCCACAGTGGAGTCTAATTACCATGTATTAAATGGCTCGACCCCTCTTCATTTGCATCCACCTCTGTTCCTGCCCTGCCATTCTTCGCTCAGTTTTCATGAGGTAAGATCACATTTGGCAATACACGTGTGTGTGTGTGTGTGTGTCTCTCTTCAGTGGAAGTTCTTATAAGCTCATGAGAGAATTTGTTTCCGCTGCTCCTTTACAATGCGGATGTGCTGCATCCTGGTGCAGAAGCTCTGTGGATTTTGTATGAATCTATAATGTATGCATGAAGTACGGCGGATACCATTCTAAGCAGTGCTTTTGTTTTGCTGACTCTGTGAGGTTTTTTTAGATGAAAATGTTCAGCCAGAAAAACTGAACTGCATTAAAAAGGGGGGGGGCAGTGATGCAACTAAAAACTATATGTTGAATGGGCCCCACATACTGTAACATACTATAAATATTTTATGCTTGTTTGCTTCTTTCATGCCGGTGCTTCTTCCATTGGGATTAGAGGGTGGACCTTAACAATTCCATTTAAGTGCATGGAAGCCGTGGCTGGAACGGTCTTCTATTATGCCTGAGTCAGCTTTTTAGAGGTGGAGGTGTCAGTCAAAATAATGATCATCCTTATAATATCTCTGCTAACTTGTTACTAAATTGTAATGGACACCTTGGCATCACTTATTATGAGCTGTGTTGTACTGCCAAGCCATTCCAAGTACCTGCACTAACAGTATGGCAGAGGATGCTTTGTCTGATTGAAAGTCAGTTGTTTTTTTAAAGCTCCGAGATCTCTTTGGCGTCTATCAAGAGATAAATCAATCTGACATGTGACCAGTTTGTTTGCTACTTAACTTCGCTGTGATATTACCAACGCAGACCAAAGACAAAGCAACCTGCGTCAGCACCATCGGCTACTAAAACCACTATTGTTTCCTCAACCAATTATGTCAAAACTGCTGAGACAGGTCGAAACGCGGTGAGGGGTGGAGCCGTGGGAGACGGAGTGGAGGTGGACGGGGGTTGGCTGGTATAATAAAGTGCATATTCACACAGCACATCACATAGCCAAGAGCCATCTTCAGGGCAATAATGCAATAATGAGGAAATTCAATCAGCACTGCTGGCAGTGTCTGGGCTACATGACTGTTATGCATCTGAAATGGTAAGGGAACCTTTTAGTGCCACCGCTTTCTTATTCATTACTGTGAGTGAACATACAGGATTTAGCACAGCCAGAACCTGGGTAAATATGAATTTAGAAGTATTGATTAGTCCACTGCACAATACACTATAGTCTATGGAGGCCACTCCAACGGTCCAGTGCCTCTTATTGTTCACAGAGCTGAATATGGCCTTTGATTGTTGGAAAAGTCCGAGACTGGCACTGACGCGGAAAGCAGTGGAGCAGAAATTAGAAGGGTTCCCTTTAAAATGTCAGAATCACTGCCGCCAAATGAAAACACACACATTATTGCTCCACATTATTACTTGTCGCATGGAAGCAAGCGGGAGAGATTTACAATAGGCAGAGTAATACCGGCTAATACACTTGTGTTCCATGGGGTCTAGATCTCTTGCATTAAGGATGACTGCAGCATGAGCAGAGTGCGGATGAAACACTGACATTTCCACATTTGAATACAAGTGACGGCGGCATCAAAGTTTTAGATCTTGCAACCTGGTGGTCGTTGTGATTTAATGAAATTCTGACATTTGTTCTCAAATAGGAAACCCTGATGTTCAAACGAGTTTTTTCTTGTAATCAAAGAACATAATTCTGAGGCAGTGCAGCGCCTGATCGGAAAATGCACAGTGGGTGTTAGGCTACACTCGCAAGATTGGATACCCTCCGGCTATTCAACATCTTTTTTCTTTTTTTTTTTAACTCTGACTTCTCATGGTCATTTCTCTAAATGACAGTGAAATATTATCACGGGCCCAGGGATTGACATTACCTCTGAATACTGAACCCTATCAGCTTTTTGCAGTTATAGCCTGGCTCTCTAGCGGATTCTTGGGAAACACTCATTTTCCCTGGTCGACTTGAGCCCCGGCAACATACTGACATTTAAACGCTGCACATCTTGGTGTTGCATTGCACGCTCATTATATTTCCTCCACAATTTACTCGCGTAAGCAAAATATATTAAAATACTAGAAAATGGTACCACTTTTCTTCCTCGTCTGTTCAGCCTCAAAGGGATTATTGTGTTAATTAAAACATTTACAGGGGCTTCTCCGTGGCTGGACGGGCGGCTATTGTGGCAGCTTTGTTGCCTTCAAGATGCCAAATGAAGTAGATATTATTTTTTGAATACCACAGATAGTAAAAGAAAAGAAAAAAGGCGGTCTGATGAAAGGTCCATTATTTTTGTTACTATTTATGAATATCTTGGGAGATGAAAGAAATAAGGCATGAGGGAGCAGCAGATGGAAAAACTCCATCATATCTCAAGAGGTAGAAACACTGTCTCTCTCTCTCTCGCTCTGAAGTACACAAGCCAAGCACAGGAGCAAATACACACAGGATTTTCAATTTGCAATCAGACCCAGCGTGGTGAACTCTCCATGTTCGCCTCCACTGTCCCTTGTATTTGGCATCAAAGTCCCAAATTCTCTATGACATAGTGGAGATTGCTCTGTCGAAAATGCAATCAGCCAAAGCCGCCTCAAGTGCTGATGAATTACTGTGCCTTAGGAAAAGACAATGACTTGTCAGTTTTCCACCGATTGGCTCTGCCGAGGGACAAGCACATGGGAGGCCTGGAGAAGTCACAGCGCTGCCCTGCATCCTCCAAATCTGAGGGGATCAACGTTAAATGATAAGTTTGCTGCACAGGATGACTCATCACAAAGCTGACTCTCTGTTCAGATGGTAATGTCAGTTATTTCTGTTACCCATGCGATTTGCTTATGATAACATTTGCTCTCCTAGGTTTACAGCTGCCTCTGAGGTAGAAATACTCTCATGCGTGTGAAAAATACAACCGTTAATTTCCTTAGTGCTCCATGCTGTCCTTTCTCCACTCCGCTCTTTCCAATCTTCGTAGTTTCTCCAAACTGTGGCAGTATTTATTTTCTTAATATTAAAATGTACTTCCACTGAGCAAGGCAGTCCCAATAGTAATTTGCAATTAAGCATAATTTGGTTTTAATTTAACCGAAACTGCAAATGAAAGTGTCTTCCGTTGGTTTCACTAGGTCGAGCGTGATGGAACGAGGGGTTTTATGAATATGTATTCATGCATATCGATATGGTATGGGAAAACTTCATTCAAATTGTGAAACTTGACTATCAACTTCTACTATGCAAAAGATGTTTCTTCTACACATGACTGACTGCGGGAGTGAGTCATTTTTTATATTCTCAGCAACTTTATACAAAGAAAATGTGTTTTCTGCAAAACAGTTTATTAAAATCACACAGAGATTGCGGTGCTGGGAGTCAGTTTACTTGAGGAATGAGCAGAAGCGATGACGAAATCTCATCTGAGAGAGGAAAAATCTAAATGATCTACTGCTGTGCGTATTGCAGGAGAGTTTTGCTGCCATTCTCTGTTTACAATCAGATACTTTGATTCAGCTGTGATGCCATTCACTGATCAAGATGCCATCTTTCATCTCATGCCACTCCTGTTTACAGGTTAGAGGAGCCACAGCCTGTGCGAGATGCGAGTCTGAGACTCAGCTGAAACTCAAGACGACGAGCAGAGGGTCGTCTAGAGTTTCGGAGAGGAGCCTATTTTTCACGTGTGAAGCTCGCGGTTCTCAGCAAAAATAGACGGTGAAAAGATCTGTTATGTCATCTGATAGTCATACACACTGACATCATACTAGCGGCATTACATGAGGTGGACACCTGTCAGAATGGTTTCAATGTCTGAACTGAATCTCAACATGTCTCAAGGCAAAAAAAAATATATATATATATATATATATATATGCATTCTAAATCATTTTAGCAATTGCATGTTATTAAGAGAAAGTGGGTGCTTGTGTGCTATATAGTCACAGCAGAGACCTTACATAGGCTATAATTATGTCTATAAGTTAACAGCCTCTCTCATCTGTAGATAGTAATTATCAAAGACAAGCTGACTGTAGACAGATAGGGCAGCAGGTCAGGGATGTAGTCGTCAGGACTCAGACGCCTAAAGATGATTACTGACCCAAAGGTAATTGAAAGTGTGTCGTCACCCACATACTGTACAACGCAGCATGCGTGCATCAACCACAACCGACACTTACTCTCTGTAAACGCACCATCGCTACTGGCCTCAGGATGCTGCGGACCAAACCACTATTTGCTTTGGAAATGGAAAATGTCATGACGACCTTCATTTTGAAACCACGGATGAGAATCACAGTCACAGACATTATAATCGAATAACAATTCTATTTTTTGGAATGTTCTGTGACTTCATACAAAAAATATATTATTATTATTATCACATAGGTGCTGAGAGAGATGTATGGAAGCCATCTGATGTTCAGATAATGAAGACAACAAAAGTCTCACACAACATACAAGGATTTTCCCCCACACAAAACGTCCAGACTCATTGCTATGACGACACTTAAAGCCATAAAGGCCATCTCGGCTGCATGTGCGGAAGCTGATCATTGTGAGGTGGCTTCGTTACTCTTCAACTTGTGGGATTACAACAGACAACCTGCCCTGCTGAACATGCCGCTTCATAAATAGAAATGCTCTTAGCCATGCAGAAGTCCTTTTAAAAATGGATCTTTTGCTGCTACATCCCATTAAAAATGAAGGAAGGAGGGGGTCACCGGGAGTTGGTTTTGTTTCAAAGCACCATTCAACATCAGTGGGAAGTGAAAATGGGCTAAATCTACATGAAGCAACAGTAAAAAAAAAACCTGAGTGTAATGTGACCTTCCGTTTCCCTGCCAGTTCACAAGTATCATACTCGGGCAGTAAAGTGCTGACTTGCCCATGTTGCTTCTGTCAACCTTCATCCATGCGAATTCACAGGCGCATGTGTTCATTCTCTCTGGCTGGAGAAAACACACACATACACACACACACACACACACACAGACTGGCAAGGTGGAGGCGTGTTTTCAGGCCTTTGCCTTGGAAACCGCCATTAAATAATCATGGGTCCCTGTGCTGAGCTGTGCCGTGCCCGGCTGGGCTGGGCTGGGTCTCTTTAATGCTCATCACCACAGGGGTCAGGTAAAGTGCAAGGCTGCTCCTCAGTTACTGGACCAGTTCATCGTCAACGCATGTGAGCCTCAGCGCACATCACGGTGGAAACACTACACACGCGCACGCTCACCTTACTTTAACCCTGCTGGCTTGTCTGCGTGGAGTAAGGTCGAATCACGGTCACTGAGCAGTTTGACGTGTCACAAAAACACCGGATGGGCTCTTCCCCCTTTTTTTGGGGGGGAATACTGACTGTCTGGTCAATTTTTGGGAGTATGCGTGTCGGGACATGTTTCTGTCTGAGTGAGTGTATGTAAGCTGGTTATGTGAAGGTCACCTAGTGAAGCACATGAAAGAGGAAGCGCCGGCTGAGCTCTTATCGGGTGATAAGAGTGGTGTGTGTGTGTGTGTGTGTGTGTGTGTGTTTGGGCAGTCACAATGGAACAGGCCTTTGCGGCGCCCAGCTGAGGGATAGCAGTGAGCCACGTTTGTGAAGTTACATGGCTTAAGAGCTCTGATTCTTGATGTTTAGTTTCCTCCCACACTTTCTTTTTCTGCAGAGTTTACAATGGAATGCACACATTCCATAGCAAATCATAAAAGTGGTGCGTTTGCTCCACAATGTGTGGGTGGCAAGAGTTCAGCTCTTTCTGTCACACAGCAGAAAAAGCAACGAGCCGACTTGTGTGTTTGTGGTTGAGACACGTTGATATAAAATCCTATTTGTTGAAATACCTCCTGGAAGAAGAAGAGAGTTATGAATTATTTGGTTTACTGCCTATTCTTAATGGCTTTGTGTTATCAAATCAAGCTGAAAATAATGATTGTTTTAATTATTGATTGCTCCACTGGTTTTAGCCACGCGAGATGGCAATGTTGATTGATCAAACCACCTCGGTCCTGACTGAAATATATCACAAACTATTAGATGAATTGGCATTAAATCTGATGCAGACATGAGGAAGGGTGTGGGGTGGGGGGGGGGTATCCAATAGGATGTGGAAGAGAGACAGGAACAAGAGGGAACCCTTTGCTCATTGTGTGCATACAGTAATATCATGTGCAGCCTAACGTCTCTGCTTCCTTGTCGCTTTGATTGCTTAAGTTTTGATGGTTGGGAAGCCCTCTGGTTCATACATAACATGACAACAGGTGTAGAAGACAACAGAAGTAAGCGATCCGGTCGTTTTGGCTAATGCTGCGTTCCAGGCAGGCTTTTGAAACAGTAAGTTACAGCTTCAAGTCACGACTTACGACTTTGTAGCGTTCCAGGCAACCCACTCGTGTTTTTCCGACCTGTTTTACCTGTGAAAGTCACTATAACGGCCACTCGTAACTTCCGACACGTGAACTCGTACCAGATCGAACTGGTACCACTTCACAGGTCGGAAAAACACGAGTTACGGGCTGCCCTGAACGCACCATAACGTCTTGTCAGCCGATGGAGTTAGCAGCCCCCACCCTCGTCATGGATCTATTGGTCCTCGTCCCTACGTCACCACATTCACGCGCATCCCTTGACTGCACACACAGAGAGGACCGCCCCTTTATGCTGTTCTCTCTCCTCATTGGATAAAGGTTGTAGGATACAAGGAAAGTTTTCTCCTCGGCTTACAGCAGAGCAGAGTGACTGAGAGACCCGTGTTTCGGACCAAACACTCTATGTAAGTGATTGCCGTCGGAAGATATAACTATTTAAGACTTATATTAACACAAAAATTCCGCTTACTTCTGCTTTAATTATGTAGCATCAGAAGTACCACATATAGATGTCATCAAGAGCACCACAAGTCTCAGCTGGCATGGCTGAATTACTATTAAAACTCAACTAATTTACTGTAAGCTGACCCCGCATTAAGCCTGTGATGCGTGAACTCTGATCTGACATCTGTTGTCCATGCTTCGTAATTTCGAGGTGGTAACAACAACTTTGGCAACGCTAATAGGCCTTATATAAGTCGTTTTAAGAGTGCAAGGACACACTAAATTTAAAATATGATATTTTAACTAGCTCATTATTCACACACCACTCTTGTCAGTTATTTCTGTTAATCATGTGATTTGCTTATGATAACATTTGCTCTTCTAGGTTTATACAGCTGCGGTAGAAATACTCTCATGCATGTGAAAAAAAAAAGGCTGATCTCTTTTTAATTTCTTATTTTAAGTATACAGCTGGTTTGCAAATGATAGCAAACATGCTAAATTAAGATGGCAAACATGGTAAAAAAAAAAGTCTGCTAAACATCAGCAAGTGGGTTATTGCTTGATGAAGGTCAAATGATAAAATAATTATCAACTCTCAGGTCTTTAAATGTGAAGTCAGAAAAAAAAAACCTCACTTCCCCTGAATTCCCACAGTCCACAGTCTGCAGATCCCCGATGATCAATTAAGTTCCTGCAGTTGCCCTGCTGTGTTCCTCTGCACTAAACGCACCTTCCTCCAGCTGCAGCCTGCAGCCCCACAGCCCTGCATCCTGCACACTCAACATATACCGGCCAAGGAGTGAATCAGTGAAGTGATGAATGACTTCCAACACACTGTGGACTCAGCAAATGTTAAATATTCTCATTAGCTGGTTGAGAGATAACACACACACACACACACACACACACTCCAGCAGCACTGCTACCGCCCTTTAACTGTCTGAGCCCGAGGCGGTCCAAAACAACCCCACCCCACCCCACCCCCGCCGCCACACTCGTGCTTTCTCCTCCCGCCGCCTTCATCGCCCTTCTCCTTTTCCGTCTCGATCCGTCAGTCGGTCGTGGTGGGAGGGGGATTCGGGCAGTGGGGCGACAGGCTACACCGGCGTCTGAGCTGAGCTGTCATACATGTCTCTGTCAAAGCAGAAGCAGCAGGACAGACACCTGATCCGTTCTAACTAGCGCTCCCCTTTGGGACCACTGATCCGGGCTGTTAACAACAGATTCGAGATTAACAGAACCAGCTGTCCCTACAAAGTGCAGAGCCTTGACTTCTGTTCTATCCTTGACCCATGCTGCATTTGCTATCATTACTAGAGATGCATCAATACAGTTTTTTTTCCGATCCAATCCGATACTGATACCGATAACTGGGCTGAACGTATCGGCCGATACCCGATACCGATCCGATACTACTGTTGAATGAATGAACCGTATACCTTGCCATGTGAGTGAAGGCATCAGGCTTGACATAAACATTTAGCCTTGTTAAAAAAAAAAGGTAACAAATGAACGCAGCATTAGCCAAAACGACCGGATCGCTTACTTCTGCTTTAATATTATTTATTAATAAATAACAAAGTGTACATTAGCAACAAAAATAAATAAATAACACTAGATCGCTGTAACTGTATTGCTGTGTATGATATTAATAAAAAAGAAATGACTGGATCGAAATGCTGGATCGGCCTCATTCATCTGATATCCGATCCAGCTATCCGATCCAATTAGTCAATATCGGAGCCGATATCCGAACTGGGTATCGAGATCGGTGCATCTCTAATCATTACAAATAGATTGTAATAATTCAAAAAGCCTTTTCCTGTGAGAAATGCAAACGTTGAATCGAACCTTTGTTTTCAAAAGAGTTTTATTTTGATTCTCAAGTTTCTTTGGTCTCCTGCCCTGAAGAGAAACAGGTAACAAGACGTATTTGGCTCCATTTTCTGCTGCATCAAGCTGCCAACAATGGGTCTGTTTAGCAGGAGGGTCTGGGATAAAGAGAGAAGAGGAGCAGGAGAGACGCGCCGAGCACAGAGCTCAGGGCAGAGGTGGCTCCCGGCCATCCATCTCTGGTTTCAGGATTCAGAGAGTGCTGACAGGTCTGGGTCCCCTAGCGCAGGCCTCTGGGCTGTAACCACGGATACCCAGACAAACCAAGAGCTGTCACTCAAGCACTACCAGCTAGACAGAGTCACAGGAGATGGGAAAACAGGATAGTGAGACACCAGGGGTGTGTGTGTGTGCTTATACCTGTATGTGTATGTGTGTGTGTATAACAGAATACAAGACAGGAAATGCAGTCCAGTCTAGTGAGATATCTTCAGTCACTCTTGGGACACACACACAAACAGAGGACACATGAAAAACTAATTCTTGATAGTGAAGAAGGTTTAACACACACACACTCATATGTTCATAATAGCAAACTGCCTGCTGGTGAATTCTGCAGCTGTCTAAATCTCTTCAACACTTTAACACAAATGTGCTCCTCCATTAGCAAGCACCGCCATGCTTCTCTAAAGACAGATAACGATGAGTGTGAAGTGGGCACAGCAAAACAATCAGAGATGGTAATGGAGACTGGCTTTGAAAGTGTGAATGATCAGGTTCAATAAGAGGGCAGGCAACTGTTTACAGATGAATAGATGCACAGGTGCGGAAGTGAGAGAGCATCCAGACAAAATTAAAAGGTTTCAAATGAGTCTCTCCCTTCAAAATACTCTTCACATCTCTATCGAGTAAGCATAAAAATAAACGCAGCTTTTTTTTTTTTTCCAAAGGCAATTATTGATTTGTATGCTATGCTATCCAGCAACTTTCTCAAGGTTTTCACAGTAGAGTAATCACAGAAATGATGTGAACACTTAAAAAAAAAAAAACACAAGACGAGACCAGAAAGTTTCCAGGAAAACCAACGAGAAACACGTAAACTCCTATATTCTGTACATTGAAGAACTGGAGAAGAATAAGAAATAAATTATTCAAATCTCCACCTTGGAGAAGTCAGATGGGGTTTTTTGTGCTTTGTTCTGCACCCTGGCATTGATTTCTCCCAGAGGCAAAGAGTGGGATGCCTGAAGGTTAGACACACACACACTATGTAGATAAATGACTCCTGAGCTCTGGAGTTTGATCCAAATGAAGCAATGATGTAGCTCACTGGCCCGGGCCCACATTGAAGTGAGGGAGAGTGCTAGTAAAATGTGCTTTCAGTGAGTCAGTGTGTGTGTGTGCATGTGAGCACCATACTCCCACCAATATGGCGGCAAAATGGAGAGAATAAAAGGCAGAGAGACACAGCCTTGGTATGAAGCTTATATTTTTGTAATTACCAAATCTTTATCAATTTATTACGCAGTAGCTCACTTGTTTGCAATTAGAGACGAAACAAACCAAAACTAAAGCTAATGAACTTTGATCTCAAGGCCACATTTTTAAATAGCTCGCCCTAATTGAGCCACATTTTCCCTGTAAAATGTTTCCTCATCCTATTCAAACAGACGCCGCAGCCAAATAACTGACGCGCTGCTGATGTCTGAATGCATTTTTATATTTGTGTGAGGATGTGTGGTTTTGCTGATGCTGTTGCACTCCTCTCTTTCTGCTCCAATCTAAAGCTTAATGGTGTTTCTAAATGCATGTGTTACCGCCTGCGAGCTGGCGCCTGTGTGTTGTGCGATGGTAGATTAGATGCTTATGGTTTTTCCTTCTTCTCCGATCCAATTCCCGACGGTGTTCCTGGCCGCGCGGTGCAAGGAAAGAAAAAAAAAAAAAAATTGGCCTGAGAGGTTTGGGAACATTTCCCCCTTACAAACAGGGGCAAATCAATAACGTCTCGGTTGAGGGAGCCACTCTCCATACGAAGGTGAGCTGACTCAGCAGTCCCAGCAGCCGGAGGGGCGGTGGAGAGAGGGAAGCCGGGATGGAAATGATTGCTTTACAAGCGGTAAAATGCACGGCGGTGTTGAGAACCCTCTGCGGACAGCGCGCTACACGCCTTCTCAATCCTCTAGTGGAGGAGCGGGACGGAGAGGGAGAGGTGAAGGCGCGCGCGTACACACTCGGCTTGTAAATACAATAGCCGGCTCTCTCTTGAGCCGCAAGTGCAATCGAGCTCTATTGGCTTCTCTTTTTCTTACTCATACTTTGCTCTCCGTCAATCTGCTCCAATACAGTGGCCTGGCAAGCCCTGATTTAGTCTTTGCCAAGTCAATCACAGCGCTCAGAGTGGCACGATGGAGCCAGAGACCACGGGAAAATTCCCATCCCTACCTTCCCTCTAGTCCACTTATTCTTTCAGGTCTTAGCAGCTATCACAGCGCTGATTAAATGTGGGACTCGGCTAATTACAGGGCGATAAGGGCGGGAGTATACGGGCGAGGAGAGGGTGGGCATTGCGGGGTGCTACGATGTCCTTCAGGCACGGCGGGGAATCTGCAGCAGCAGCCGCTGTTGGCAGTGGAGAGAGGACTGTATTATTTCTCATTAGAAGTCCTGAAGGGCTGAATCATCTCTCATCACCACCTACAGGCCTCTTCTATTTTCTCCCCTGTCTTTGTCTCCTCTGCCCTGAATCTAGCTGCAATTTACCTACTCCAATTGTAGTTTACATAAGTGACACACAACTGTGGGTGTATGTGCATGTGTGCTATCATGACTAAAATATCTGTCTGTGTGGAATGTTGGTCTGCATCCCAACAATTTTATATCGGCCAGAAAGCAACCACACTGCTATTTACGTACTGTATGTGTGTGATCATTAACTATAAACTATAGCAGAGAAATGTACTCACCATACTAGGGGTTGCACAGACTAGGCGATTAGTCGATTACTTACTGCTCCACAATGGCAGTGCAAGAGGATAGCCGCTTGAAACAACAGCCAGAGAGGGAGAGCCAGTAGTGGTGCAATGGATCAGTAAACAGGCAATAAAACAAAAAAATTAAATTAAATTAAAAAAAAAAACTCTGCTCATACAGGCAGTTTTACGTTGCGCACGGCACAGCAAACAACATCAACCAACCAACTAGGATTGAAAAACAAAAACTGTGACTGTGTGTCGTTTTCCTCCATAATTGTTTAACAGACAGTAGACTACAGTATCTTCTTCTGCACCTATAGTGTAGGACTGTATGTTACCGAAAAAAACTGATTTACAACTTGTTGTTTATATAGCTGCTGTTCTGTGTACTACAGTAGTTTCTGTGCATGAGCTGTCTGTCAGTGAATCCAGATTGTTGCAAAGCATTTCCCTCCTCCTGTGATTTTATTTATGACAGGAAAAATATGAAATGACGTCATCAGGGACTAGTCGACTTTCATAACATTAGAGTCGACTTTAAAAAATCTGAAGTCATGCAACCTGTATACCATACACACATCTACTTGAAATTACTTCAAATAGGGGCGGTGCGTGGCACAGTGGTTAGAGTGGTCGCCCCATGTAGAGGCTACAGTCCTCAACGCAGGCGTCCCCAGTTCGAATCCGAATTTCCTGCATGTCATTCCCCCTCTCTCTGCCTCCCCCTTTCCTGTCTATCTCACTGTGCTATCAAATAAAGGCAAAAAGGCCAAACAATATACTTAAAAGAAAAAAGAAAAAGAAATTACTTCAAATATTTACTTGGATAACCTTGCTTCTGACTGGTCACACATCACAGTACAGAGGGTATTTTGCCATAGCTATGCTATTGTTGTGTGACAATGCAGCTGAGAGCAGAGCCCATCTTGTAAACTCTCCTTGTTGTGTGGTCAAGGACACACAACATTCTGACATTTAAGTCTTGGCTGAAAAAAACTAAACAAACAACAACAAAAAAACGCTGCATTTGTGAGCTGTCTGTGTGTCAGAAAAATCAAAACCAGAGGACGAGCGAGTATTTCACTCTGAAAACTGTAATGAGAATCAAATCATTTTTCCTATTGAAAAGTCTGGTGTTGAACGGACAACTCTGAAATGTAAGATCTTAAGAAGAGGTCCTTAAACACACCAGACACACTCTACCTAAGGTCAGTGCTGCTGCTGCTGCTGCTGGTTGGCAGCAGAGACAGCAGTGGCTGGGTGCTGGCGTCAGTAGCAGCAGCAGGAAGTAGTGCATTAAACAGGCAGCTAAGTGGGTTAATAAAGAGTGTGGTGTTCGGTGATTGGCTCCCGTAAGAGAGTGAGAGGAGTGGCGGCTTCGGGCTTACGCGATTGGATGAAGCAAAACCTGGAAAAATGTGGTCCTCAGATTTTAGACAGATGGGAGAATAGAGCCAAGCAGGGAAAAGGCTCTGAATGGATAGGAGACCTGAGGCATAGCTGAGAGGGAGTAATAAATGAAGGAGCAGGGCAAAGTGAGTGAAGTTGTAACTTTGACAAGAACTAAAAGCGATGAAATGTTCAGTGTGATGGATTAGTAATTTCAAGCCAAGTTTAAGTTTCTGCAAGTTGATTTTCAGAAAGGAAACAGATGGAAACCAGTGGCTCTGTCGAAGGAGAGGAATCAATCCAAGAACTCGCCGTATGCTTGAGCAGTACATGTAATTTCAAGTTAATGATCTACAACATGGAAAACACTGGCATGATTATTTAAGTACATGTCCCCGAAGACATGAGAGCGATGCTGCAGCAGTGGGGAATATGTGGCTGGCAGTTACATCTCTGTAGCTGTAGGTGAGCTGCTGTACTGTACTGTAGCTGGTGGCTGTGGTGCTGCTCCACACGCTGTGCAGTGACAGTAAATAAAAAATACCAGCATCGCACTTCCACATCGGCACGGTGAGAATGGCAGCAGTTGCCATTTTGTAATCTAATACAGCGCGAGGAACAGAAAATATTAAGGAATGCTCTTTATGACAAGCTGAACGCCGTAACGTAGACCTGTCCATCATTTGAATGAAATGTTAAATGACATCTACGCTGCAATATGTCAGGAAGTAATAGCCTACTGCCAAACCTCCACCGGCATTTTGCTGTGGGTTAAAGCAGGTCTACTGTGGTGCAGTGCGATAAAAGCAAAGAAAGAAGGAAAAGTAAAAAAGATCCCATTAATGTGATGATGGGAAATTACTTTGTGTATATGGGCTGAAAAACAAAAATCGCTCCACAAAGAGCTCTAAATAAAGCATGAGCCCTGTATCACTGTCTTTTCACTCCATTCCGGGGTGATAAAATCATGCAGGCCGGCTACAGCAAGTTGTTGACAGTGTGAGAACACTTGGTGCACATAGCCTTTATAGCAGCTGTCTCCTCTGGTGAGGGCTAGATGAGCCAACCGAGGTGAATATATTACTCTCACTCAGTGAATGTCACAAATGCCATTTCCTACTGCTGAATGTCACCGAGACTGTTGGGGTGACTGCTAACACCGAGGGGCACGGTTACGTCTATATTCCTCCTATTAACATCACCTGAAACCCCGGCTTTTTCAATATCAAACAAAGTCAGCCGCCTCGCCATGCGCCGGGTAAATATCACCAAAACAAGGAATACTGAAGGCGGCTGGTGTTTGTATTACTGATGATTACCACTGGAACTTTTGGGGACCTCTCTAAACTACATGTTGCTTCAACTCAATGAGAGGCTTTGGTATTGATTTTTTTTTTGTCTTTTCCAAACTGAGCACAAATAATAGATAAATGATAATCTTATATTTTATAGCTGTAAACAAACAAACATTACAAGAGAAGCTTCTATCGGGGGTGTTATTTCATGGTGGAGAGACGGCAATTTTTAATGAGGGACCCCTTCGGCTGGCGGAGCCCAGCAGGATCTGGAATGCACACAGGGAAAGAGAGAAAGAGAGAGAAAGAGAGAGGGAGAGAGGGAGAGCACAACAAAAACAGAAGAAACTGAAGCGCATCTCTGTAACTCGACCTCCTGCATCAGTGGAGTTCATTGTTTGCAGCGCAGTCGTCAGGGGCACGCCGCTGCTGCTGCTCAGCGCCAGGAGCTGATGCTGATTATTTCCCACATCTTCAAATATGAACAGACATCAAGGTCATTCTCCTGCAGCTATCCATACCTCTCGATCAGCTGTCAGTCATCGCTGCTACACATCTTCATGCACTCGCTCTCTGCTGCTTTGAAGTCATTGATTTAATAAAAAAACAAATACACTAATTCATGCTGCCACAGGACAGGAGTGCCATTTTACTGCACAGTGATACAGGTCTGATAAGGGGATATACCTCAAACCTTGACAGAGAGAGCAAGCTCCGGACTAAACTCATTATTTGTTTTTTCCCAAAAAAAGATTAAAGTTATTTTTAATTAAGGTTCTTATCAAATCCAAATAACCTGCAAAAATTGTCTAGGCTATTTTGGGGAAGTGTTAAAGTTACACCATTAATACCTCCCTATGCTGCAAATATTCCACAACAATGCAGCAGCTAGAAAGAAGAATATTACTGTGAAACTGTTTGCGCCGGCTCTGAAAATATACACTCCCCATGACAACTCTGCAACATAAAGAGGTAAATAAAGAGCAAACTGTGACGGCCAGTCGTGTTCAACACAAGACACCCAGCCTTGAGTATAAACAGTAATTATTCTCCCAGAGCGTTTGAAGATTATACAGAGCAAAGACGACTAATTTCAAGCACCTGCCAACGCGTTTGACTGTATTTGCTCATAAACCACCAATCAATCTCTGTGCTTGGTAAGTCAAATAACGCTCGTCTTCAAGCTTTGTGCATCTGTCAAGTGGGAAAACAGGACAGTACTTTCCAAGAAGAAAAAAAGGGGGCACTGTGCCGACCAGCATGTACAACAAAAGAGAAACAATCCCCAGTAATTGCCTGCCATCAAACGGAGAACAGTGATTCGAAAATGCAGGATGGAGGGAGGGTATGGCAGCGCATATTGCAAACCAGTCAAGGACGATAGAACCATCCATCTTAGGGGGAATCTCAGGGCCAATCAAAGAGGAGAAGGAGGGCCGCTGCTGCTGCGGCTAGTGGTGGTGGTGGTGTGGTGGTGGTGGTGGTGTGGCGCTCACAGCCGAATGCAGATCATTAGAGCCAGACATGACACACACACAACACAATGAGGAGTTAAAAGACTAGCCTTCCTCTGACCTTTTGAAGGTAAAAGGTGGGGAGGCGTGCACGAGCGACGCTGGCGCATGCATGAGTTTATTGATTTCTGGTGGTTTATCTGTATCACAGCCAGAAGCCCACACAGACTGCGCGGACAACACTTTCACCTGTCAGGATTAGGTCTATAGAGTTGAGCTGACAGAGACAAGACAAGCATGATGTAAACATGGCCAGACACCTCTGATATCCATCAATCCAACATCTATACATTAGTGGATTAAAGCTCCCAGAGCTTCAAAAGGGAGATGCTTTGATGGATGCATGTTCCCCTTAGGAATAAAGAAAAATGTCCTTCTGTATGCTGCTACACGTTAGCCATTAAAAACTTATATACCCGAGTGTGATCTGATTTCTTCCTCATTCACAATCTGTGCCACGTTCCTGGTCAATACTGACGCCGGACATTTTATATTGATTAGCTTGTTTCCAGTGCAACGACACGTAATTTATCAGCTCTATGTAAGCATGTGGATGCACGTAGGCAAAGATGTGTGTGTGGAAGGGTAAACCATCAGTCACAGTCAACACCTCAGTTCACACAATTACCATAACTGCGATGGCAAAAACAAAAGTCTCCTCTAAAAGAAACGCAGCACACTGTGGAAATTGAAGCACCAATCTGGGCTCTCTTATCTTCCCACTCTTCATGAAAGGTTAGAAAAAGGTCTGAGAGCAGTTCATGAAAGAATTAAAAGCCTGATGCGATTAAAAGACAAGACAAGAGAAGAAAGAGTTCGGCATCTCGCCCAGAGCATGTTAGCCTCCTCAATCTTCCACTGGAAATTGGGTTTGGGGCTGGGGAGTATTTTCCCCACAGGCACACACACACACACACACACAGGGCCTCCACAGATTAGGGATCATCACTCTGGTGCGTTCGATCCCAGCCGGGGTCGAGACCAGGAAAGAAACACAACGTCATCACAGTGCTGCTGGGTAGGGAGTTTCTCTGAGGCGTATAGCTCATATAGAAGGGGAACTGTGGTGAACAATCCTGGATGTACACGCTCAGCCGCTGACCAGAGCCTCAAACACTTTCCAGCTATGATTCATAGACATTGGTTAATCTTATCAGGGACTGCCTGGACACAGCAGTAATAAACTGGAAATTGTCTAGCGAATCTCATATCAAATCACAACCATGGGGAAACTAAAGCAACACAGACGCTCAGAGGGGGAATGGACCGGTCTACGTGCAGTTCTTGTCAAGACAAGCTATAATGCGATGGTGGTAATTAATTACGTGATAAACAAACACATTTTAGTAGAATCACTAATTAGTTATTATGAACAGCGAGAGTTCCTGACTTATTGTTTTGCTCATTATGTAGCCTTTAATATTCTGTATGAAATTCATTAATCTCAAATCCATAAAGAATGTGAGAATGAGATGTACGTGAGCCTTTAAACAGAAATAAATGGCATGGCTTTTGATTCAACCTTCAGGTTAATCAGATACGGAAATGTAATATCCTCGGTCTCCGCCCCTTTCTTATTGAAAACTGCCAGTGAGACCTGAAACTTCACTGAATCTTAAGGTTTTTTTGACTGGTCACAGGTAGAAAATGAGATTAGTGCGGGGACTTGAGTAATGAAGGAACCTGCTTGTCCTTCCACGATGTGACACTCCCCCTGCTCGCCTCCGAGGAGGTAGTAAAGGCGCCTGTCACAGACATAAAAAATGACCGGCCACTTCAATTAGCCCAATCATAAAATGTAATTTGAGACACATCTATTTAACATGACCTGAAGACTTTGGAAAAAAGAACTGTTCTGTTGTTCATCTATTAAATATCACATTCACTCAAGTTCTCTGTCTGGGTTTCAAGAGGCACTTGAATTTAAAAAAGTCACGGCCATTGCAAAGACGGACTTCTGTTATTATATTCAAGTGGCACAGTGAACCAACCTGAAGGTGAAGTTGAACATTTATTTGAAACTTAACAAATAACATTGTACATTACACATCCGGTTTTGAATGTTGAAGGCACAAGGTTACAGAACCTACATTTAAATTTATACACCAGTCATTTTCAGGGGGAAAAATCCTAATATTTTAGTCAAATCAAATGAAATACCACACAAAACAACTTTAAGTCAACTACAGGGCAAAATGGAAGCAAATTAAGAGGACAAAGAATCTACAGGTCTGCTAGCAGATCTGGGAGGCTGCACTGCGTTAGGGAAGTTTGAGTAATATGTTAACATCAGCAGAAGTACAACATGTCCATCATGTTGAAAAACTGGATACTTCATACTGTCAATTTTGATTTTGTAGTCTAGTCCAAAATTCAAACACTGGCCACTGTGAACTGATCATGATTACAGACCACCTGTAGTTTGTCTTGAGAAATGATTGTTTTACTGTCCTGTTATGTGACGTGGCTGCAATCAGCGCTATCGATGCCAAGTATGAAAATACATTTGTCGCCTCCCACCTTAATGCCGTATAGCCAAGATGGCAACCAAGAAATATCCATTGTGCTTGTTAATGTGAACGCAGAATGGAATACACAAACTGCACTGTTGTAGCATGTTAGCCTGCTAACATTTGCCAGTTTAACACTTATTAAAGGGGAACTATGCAAGTCCAGTGGCTTTTCTGCTGTTTTGCTAACCCTCTTGGCCATAAGCATTTGGGTTCAACAAAGCCAGTGAGAAAGCAATCAATGAGCGGTAGATAATGTATATACAAGTTACAATATGTGAATTTGTGTAGTCGCATCTGTCATAAACAACAGATTACGGGCTACTTGTTGTGGTGCCGTGCCGCCGAGATGAGAGCTAGGACACCGGGGCGGAGGTGCTGATTTTGCAAGGTTGGTTTTCGGCCAAAAGATGCTAGGTGGAAGGCAGAGAGCCTCCATTCTCCCTGTAACAGGTTACAAATCAATTAAGGTAAAAATGTAGCATAGTTAAGGTATAAATGTTAATCCCGCCGTAAATGGCAATCCATCCCGTAGCTGACATTAATAACAGGGAAACACCAAAGTCAATCAAGCTTCATCCTCTGGGGATCATGAATACCTATACAGTCTTCATTCCTATATTCATCCAATTGTTTCTGAGATAGAGTCAGAAACTGGACTTCAGTGAAATCAAGAACTTAATATCCACCAATATTGCCACCCCCAGAGGAAAACACAACAAGTGTAAAAAGCAGAACTGAACTCATTCGAAATAAATTAGAACTGCATCTTCTGCCTCAGATTTAAAAGCAAATGTATATGATGAGAGCTAGTCTGCACCAGGCACCAGCAGCTGTATGAAATGAGTTCATCTTTATTCTCGACTCAAACAGAGGGACCAGACATACAGTCCATCTCTTTCAGGACTTTCACGAGCCTGCATACCAGCAACCATCCTTCAAAATGATTGAACAGTTTGATGTACTGAGTGAGACTATTTTTGTGTCCATTATCCAGTGTGGAGTAGATAGCATCTCACCTCTGGTTGTGCAGTGTTTTGTCAATTATTACAATAGTTCAAGGGGGTTTACGCCACACAGGCAGCCCTGTCAGCGGAGAAACCAGCTGCGAATGTATTCTCCCATTACAATAAAGACCCAGAGATGAGGAAGGGTAATGCTAATGTTACTCTGTGTGTCGGGACTGATTTCAGGTGAACTATTACATTTTATCTAGTGTTTCCCCATAGCTCTCCATATAAAATGATCTAGGTTGATTGAAGCAATTTTATTTTGTCTCTCATGCTCTGAGGATTTTCCAAGCACAATATGGCCCTGAGTTCGACGTGCTCCAGGGAGCCCAGAATTGCCTGAATAAGCACAAAATCTTTAAAAAGGTGCTGTTGGGTGGGCGGTTTTGTGAGAAAATATGCCTCTTTCATTCCCACATCTTTGTTGGTGAAGCGACTCCTATCTGCAGGCTGATGGGAGTCAATTGGCGATGTCAAATATGATAACTGGCAGTTTGCAGCAGATACATACTGTATATAAACTACCCCTAGACCAATCCAGGCTAAAAAGAAAAAAAAAAATGAAGCCATTTGAAAAGCAATGGAAAGATCATCCTAATATAGCCTTGTCAGCATCATCTTCAATTCTACATACCGCTGTTTATTTCCCCGTGTGAGACTGTGGCCTTGCATAGTGAAGAAAACGCCATTCAACAAGCTCATCTTCAAAATCTGTTTACCAGGATGCTGGGTAGCAAAGGGGGAAATTAGACTCACAAATTCAACCTCAGAGTGCTCATGTCAATGTCGTCCTATCAGATTGTTTTGGCATCCACATCTGAATGGGATCGGTGGTATGAGGCAAACACTGAGGCTGTGAGCTGCAGATGCCGCTGCACTGAGAGAGCGATCGGTGAAAGTGCTATACCACCAGACAAGCTGTGGTTAATCAACACGAGATGCCGGGCCGGGCCGAGCCGGGCCTGTGCGCTGGTTGGGCACACAGCAGACACTGATAAAAAATGTGTTGGAGGCACCAGAGCAATTTCCTGGACTTGTGCTCTCTGCAGTCTTCTGGGTGTTACACTGTCTCACAGCAAGACAAGTTTCATTACCGTTTATTTCTTCTAGAAAAAAGATTATTTTGCTCACTACCAGAGCTTTGGAATTGGAGAGAAAAAAAAAGTTGTAAAAAACAAAAAAAGACTTTTATCACTAAGAGACTCAACTTACTTGACATCTGGCTGCCTGAATAATTGACTTGGGCAAGGCAGAAACATTAATGTCTGTAGGAAGATTTCATGGTAATCCGGTGCAATAGTTCTTGAGACATTTCACACAAAACCTCATGGTGGCACTAGAAGATAAGTCAGGGGATCATCAATGCCATTAGAATTCATCCTTCAGCATTTATCCTCTACCAAACTGAATGGCAATATATCCAGTGACTGTTAAGATACTTACAGTCTGGACCAAAGTAGGTTATCAGCCAGCGAACACATCGACATTTGTCCAAGTGTGTACACTTTAATGCTCAGCTTTCACAGACCAAAAAGATCAGTTAAAGAGTTAAAAACAGCTTGATTCAGTCCTTGAAATGCATTTTACCGTCTCCACAGGAGAGGCCAAACACTGACCTCAGAAGACATGCAAGCAGCACTCAACATTTTCACTTGCTTGAAGTGGTGTCATAGTTCAATATATTCTAAATACATGGATAATAAACTCTGATTGATGAATCAAAACACTTATCTGTAAGTATTGAGCATTAAAATGCAGTGAAAGAAAAGGTAGCTAGGAGAAAATGCAGGCACAGGGAGGCAGAGAAACTGTGAGCAATGTGTCTTAGTCAAAAACTCATTAGTACCAAGACTGGATGTGGTTTGAGCAGTGATGCCACAAATCTGTGAAATCTGGGCATTATTCCCACCAATGGCAGCTCCGAAACAACAGGCCGTGTGCTACCAAGAGGGTCGGCTTTTATTCCAAAGATCCTCCAAACCAAACAGTTTGGGTGACAGCTGGACTTTCACTCTTTACCATGAAGGGGGAAGCTTCGTTTTGGACCGTGCTTGGAATCTATGACCGTGGGCCAACAGACACAAGATTACAGCCCGACGGGGAATAGATATGCAGTGAAAAATAAAAAACCTTTGCCTGGTCTCGCAGGGAGGGGTCAGCGGACTGTTTGCTGCGGGTTTCCAAATGCTCATTTGCACCTGGAGGTGGGAACGCTGCACCTCGGCATCAGCTGTACATTTATACCCAACTGAAACAAAACAACCTCGAGGCACAAAACGCGGTTATTGCTACCATTATAGGTCGTGAAGAGAGGTGTCTTATTGTGGGAGCAAACGGTGGGCAGCGAGGCTGAAATGGCAACCTGCAGGAGGGGTCTTACACTAATGCTTTCTCCAGCTGCTCCACCTTAGGCTTATTGTTCCACTGTGCCTATCAGAGAAAGACGGGATGCCATTTGAACAGAGCCTATGCTGGGGCCGGGGCAACACACCTTGGCCCTAACATGCTCCATTAAACCAGGAGCGGGGGGAAAGTATGAGGGCTTGACAGTTCCTGGCTCAGAGCCCTACCACTGACACAATTACTAGCCCCTTGTCCCTTGTCCGTGCTTTACTACCTTGTTTAAAATGGCCGCCTGTAGCCACGATCCTGGATGTAAACAACAGAGACGCTGCAGACGAGGCGATCTGGCTTCAAAACACACCAATCATGTGGAACTGTTGCTTTTTCTCCCGCTGATCTCTGCCATTATTAATTCATTTGTTTGTTGCGTTCAAGTGCAACAGTCCGAGGTTGGATTTCAGGTTGCTGGGCAGTTTTTAGAATCTGTTTCTGTCTGTTTAAGATGCCAATACTCCTGTTGTAATATCAAAGCTCACACAACAAACCAAGATGTGAGGCTTTTAGTGTTCTAAGAACTATCTCTAAAGGTCAAACAAGTATGCAGAAATACAAGCTACGCTGGACAAATGGAAAAAATGCTTTGAACCATAACAGACTCACAAAAAATCGCATTGAGAATATTGCCATTTTCCCTGAGGCAGAAAACAGCTGCTCTGTGCTTCATCCCCAACACTCGCATAATATTCTCTCCCTCCCCGCCACAGAAACACCGACTCCACTGTGCCTATTTTCTTTAGCCAGCGGACAGTTTGCCAAGCAAAGCTGGAAGGGAAAATTAAGTTTCATCTCAGAAAATGTTTTGTTATGCAAACCTACTTGATAGTAAAAATAATTGAAGCATCGAGTGATTTGAGACAGAAGAGCACGGTGCGTTGGCAGCAATAACTAGGATGCAGTTGGTATTCCAGTCTTCATTAAGCTGCTTTATACGAGTTGAGGAGAGAGAGAGAGAAGAAAAAAAAAAGATTAATCTGTGGACATTTACGCGTCAACAAATAAACTTATTATTCTTTCAAAGCTCCGAGGCTGCTCAGGTTGTGTTCAAGAGTTACAGGCTCCACAATGTTTGAATTCTGCGGCACACCTCTCACTGGTCAAATGGTTCCTATTTATTTCCCTGTGAAATAAGAAGAGCAGAGGAGGATTGAGAGGTTGCTGCTGATTCAACATTCCTGACATAACATCCTGCCAATCCGCGCCTGCCAAACGGGCAATTATTTTTATTGCATCTAAATAAATGGTTATGTATAAAAGTTATAGACTGCAGCTTTAAATCCTCTAAGACACAAATTTCTACCCTGCTAAACAACAGCAGTGATAGTTAGTTCCTACTGCGTCTGTTGCATTAAAGTTATAGTCCATTCTGTGATGCTGAGCCACGTTTTTGATGAAACCACTGGTATGCTAATTTGTAAAAATAAATAAATAAATTATTCTATAATTTTCATTATCATAACCAACATCCAACAAAACAGCTAATAGGTTATTTGCTGAAGTTATCAATGCTAAGCTTCCACGGTACAAAGAAGCTTTGTAGTCTGACCTGAAGGTGCTAACAGCAGAAAGATGGTAGACAAAGAAAAAGCAGTTCCTGCATCACCTGAGGGAAATATAAAGGTTAATTCTGGCAAGCCTATTTCCCATCCCAGAATAGAGCAGGGTGCATGAATGATTATCTACTGCTGGTTTCTGATTATATTAATTCAAACCCGGGTCACCTCAGAAACAATGCATCCTTCTCATCGTCCTACTGTATATGTTTTTATTCTAATCGAGACAGGCCTAAAGGGGAAACAAAAAGGAAGAAAAAAGGCAGAGAGAGGGAGAGATCATGAAGAAGGACAGCCTGAAGTCAGCTCCAGCAGAGGGGCCTTGCTGACCTAGTTCCAGGCTGAGTGGGGATGATATTAGCAAAGCAATTAAGGGAGATGACAGCCGTCAGGCAGGGTCAGACTGACAGGGATAGCAGTCTGCCTCCCTCCCTCTCCACTGTGTTCCTTCTCCCTCTCTTTTCTTCCTTCTCCTCTTCTTCTTTCTCTCCCTCCTATAATGGCTATTGATTTTTCACAACCAAAACAAGAGGCCCTCTCAGCCCACAAGTGGCTGAATTGGTAAAGAGATAAAAAAAAAGAGAAAAGTTCTAAAGGAAGAGTGGGTAGAAGAAAGACGGCATGGGTGCAATGTAAGGGGAAGTGACTGTGGCTCACAGGTTGGTGACCCTGTCAGCTCTTTGCTTGGATGTGCAGAAATCACTCCAGGCATGTCAAAAAAACTTCATTCCCCAGAGATGATAGGGAAGTGGAACTTCTACCTCAGAAAGTTGCTCCATGTTTTTGCCATGGGGATGAAAAAATGATCATATTTGAAGTAGAGGAAGGCAAACTTAAAAAAAAACAAACTTTTTCCTGGTGTGACCAAGATGGAGCCTGGACGTTAAAGTTAATTTACTCTCAAGAAAGTGAGAGGAAAGGCGTTAATTATCACGCTCAGCACATTAATGTATCATTTGTTGGTTCATTTCCCCTCGTGTTTATTCATATACCTTAACGTAACCTAATCAGATGTTTTACTGCACAGTAGGCACTTCCAAGTACTGCATATGCTTGATAATGCTTGGTAATTAAACTGCTTTTTAATCAACAGATAACCTGCATTACTTTCCCTATGAATTAGTTATTTTTTTTATTTTTATCAAAGCACCGCAGTGAAAAATCAGAGGGTTAGATACTGTAGACAAAGGGAGGACGCTGGAGCACACGGTCAAATAATAAACATTTATTGAGGTGCGGCTGCTGACGTTTCGACACAAGGTCTTCTTCAGAGCAAACGGAGCTGTTCAGTGGACGGGGGATTTAAATCCCGTGCCTGCATCTCTGATTGGGAGAGCAGGGAAACACGTCATATCACAACGGCTCACGTGATAGGCTACCACAGCAATAATACAAGTGTAATGAATACAATAAAGTTACAATGTATACAGAGACATGATTTCAATCAAGAGCATGATTAAATATACAAAGTAGTAACAATAGTACAATAAGCCACGTAAGGGCACCATTCATAAAAAACAAGACAAATTCATCTCTTCGTTAAGACCATTTGGCTCCATGGTGTTTAGGGTAAAAATCCAGAAGGCTTCTCTCTGCAGGAGTTTTTTTGATAATGTTGCCACCTCTCGATGGTGGATGATTTTTTCGATCCCAGAATTTGAGGGTGGCAACTGAACCATGTTTGGCCTGATCATAATGCCTGGCCATTGCATATGTCAGGTTTTTAGTCCGGATGGCATTTTTGTGTTCAGCGATCCTGACTTTGAGTTGTCTTTTTGTCTGTCCAACATAAACTAAACCACACGGACACTTCAACATGTAAACAACATGAGTGCTGTTACAGTTAATAAAGTTGTTAATCTTGTGAGATTTTCCTGTGCGTGGGTGTGTGAATGTTTTAACGTTAGATGTGTTGGAACAGTGAGCACAGTGGCCGCAGCGGTGAAAGCCTGCAGGTGGAGGTGGAAGCCAGGAGGAGGGAGGCGGCACACGGCTGTCAGAGTGGACGAGGCGGTCCTTCAGGTTACGTGCTCGCCTGAAAGTGATGAGTGGAGGCTGTGCAGAAAAGTTCTTAAGGGATGGATCACTTTTAATAATATGCCAGTGTTTTAAAACAGTTTCTTTGATCTGACTGGCCATGGGATTGAAATTCGTGGAGAAACAGAGGCGAGGGGGTGATGCGGGTTTAGGTTTTTTAACCAGGAGGGCGTGTCTGTCGGAGCAGGATGCTCTCTGATAGGCTGTTTCAATCAACGAATGGGAATAGCCTCTCGCTCTGACACCACTGATATACTCAGTATATTAAAAAACTGGAAATTCGATGATAATGATTTATTGGTGTCTTTTGATGTTCAGAGCCTGTATACCTGCATTCCACATCATGTTGGTATTAAAGCGCTAGCCCATTTCCTAGACAAGCACTCTGGTGATGTTTTTGATGTATCTCCCCACAAGGAATTCCTTTTGTCATTATCTGAAATGATCCTATCCATGAACTTCTTTAAGTATTTCAGGGGAGATACTACCTCAATCCCGAGGTACATCAATGGGAAGCTCGTTTGCTCCATCATACGCCTGTCTAGTTATGGGACTATGGGAAGAGAAATTCATTTTTAATTCTTCAAATCCCTTCTTCTCAAAAATTGCTCTCTTTAAGAGATACATCGATGATATTTTTGTTATCTGGAAAGGGACTTTCGATGAACTTGATGCCTTTTTTTAATTATCTCAACTCTACAACTGACTATTTGGCTTTCACAAGAGAGTGTAACCCCAAAGAAATCAACTTCCTAGACCTTACCATCTATAAAGGGGACAATGGCTGCTTGCAAACAACTATATTCCGCAAGCCTCTCAGTAGAAACACACTCCTCAGAGCAGACAGTAATCACTCTACACAACTTATCAAGAATATTCCCACCGGCCAATTCCTAAGACTCCGCAGAAAGAACTGTAGTTCAGACGAAGAATTTAACATCAAAGCAGACTCTATGAGAGAGCGCTTCAGAGCGAGAGGCTATTCCCATTCGTTGATTGAAACAGCCTATCAGAGAGCATCCTGCTCCGACAGACACGCCCTCCTGGTTAAAAAACCTAAACCCGCATCACCCCCTCGCCTCTGTTTCTCCACGAATTTCAATCCCATGGCCAGTCAGATCAAAGAAACTGTTTTAAAAACACTGGCATATTATTAAAAGTGATCCATCCCTTAAGAACTTTTCTGCACAGCCTCCACTCATCACTTTCAGGCGAGCACGTAACCTGAAGGACCGCCTCGTCCACTCTGACAGCCGTGTGCCGCCTCCCTCCTCCTGGCTTCCACCTCCACCTGCAGGCTTTCACCGCTGCGGCACTGTGCTCACTGTTCCAACACATCTAACGTTAAAAACATTCACACACCCACGCACAGGAAAATTCTCACAAGATTAACAACTTTATTAACTGTAACAGCATCATGTTGTTTACATGTTGAAGTGTCCGTGTGGTTTAGTTTATGTTGGACAGACAAAAAGACAACTCAAAGTCAGGATCGCTGAACACAAAAATGCCATCCGGACTAAAAACCTGACATATGCAATGGCCAGGCATTATGATCAGGCCAAACATGGTTCAGTTGCCACCCTCAAATTCTGGGGGATCGAAAAAATCATCCCACCATCGAGAGGTGGCAACATTATC
This sequence comes from Trachurus japonicus, assembly GCF_045865225.1. Taxonomy (NCBI): domain Eukaryota; kingdom Metazoa; phylum Chordata; class Actinopteri; order Carangiformes; family Carangidae; genus Trachurus; species Trachurus japonicus. The sequence continues at coordinate 26,483,629 of NC_140930.1, read as the reverse complement.
AAAAAACTCCTGCAGAGAGAAGCCTTCTGGATTTTTACCCTAAACACCATGGAGCCAAATGGTCTTAACGAAGAGATGAATTTGTCTTGTTTTTTATGAATGGTGCCCTTACGTGGCTTATTGTACTATTGTTACTACTTTGTATATTTAATCATGCTCTTGATTGAAATCATGTCTCTGTATACATTGTAACTTTATTGTATTCATTACACTTGTATTATTGCTGTGGTAGCCTATCACGTGAGCCGTTGTGATATGACGTGTTTCCCTGCTCTCCCAATCAGAGATGCAGGCACGGGATTTAAATCCCCCGTCCACTGAACAGCTCCGTTTGCTCTGAAGAAGACCTTGTGTCGAAACGTCAGCAGCCGCACCTCAATAAATGTTTATTATTTGACCGTGTGCTCCAGCGTCCTCCCTTTGTCTCCACTGCTCGTCTCCAGCCCTGAGACGCACCGGTCCAGAGTTCGTCAAGCTGAAGCGCGGAGGATCTCCCCTTTTTTGCTCATCTGGTTAGATACTGTACTCAAACACTGCCTTTGAAAAGTTTGTAGTAGAAAAGGACGTACATTATGACTTTGTGAAGTTATTTCAGCACGACGAGAAACGTCATCATCAACTGAAATGTGGACAGAAAATGGGGAATGATGAATGTGCAGCAATAATCCTGGAGAGTACGAGAGGAAAAAAAAAAAAAACATATCAGTATGGTTGCGTTGAAATGCCCCACGAACCATACATCCAAATCAGATTTTCAGCAATTACAGGAGACAGCTGAATGGGCCGATGATTTAAATGGTGCTGTCATAGAGCAGCACATTGTACGTGTCACTCCATCCCAGCATGCTTTGCTCCAGGCGTGCATCTCAGTGGTGTTGTGTTCGACGTGTCTGCTTTAATCTGATCCCAGTGGGTGGTGGCAAGTTTGACAGAAGCAAAAAAAGAAAAAAAAAAAAGTAGATCATATTCCACACAAAAACAGTTGAGTGGAGCATAAGTGGTGTGATGAGATGGAATGGCGGTGAAAAAGGTTTGTGACAGGCTCGAGTGAACTCACACTGGTTTCTTTTTAAAAATCCGGTGTGTTGTCAACAGTCTGAAATCAGGACATTAAATAAAATCTGTAGGTGGGATCTCTTTAGGAACACCTGCGAGACAACTGCGCTGCGAGACGCCAGCGTTTTGATAGACTGTTCGCTGACGCACGTGTTTGTCTTTCATCAGCTGGTCTAGCAAAAGGTCAATATGTATAGAGAACGCTTCTCGACTGCTCTCCAAAGCCAAGAACACCTGCTCGCTGATAGCTGAAGCACACTTCAGTCAACACGCTCACTGCATACTGCACCGACTTCCCGGCTCACATTCTCTATGCTATAGTGTCAAGTTTTTTTTATCAACACAAATCTCTGCTTCAATCTCAAAATCAATTTTACAAGCAGCACTTCCATTTTTCAGTTTACAACTTGAAGGGAAAGACTGTTGGGTTGTGCGAGCGGCGAGGCTGATGTGAATTTTGATTATTTTAGCGAGCAGCGGGAGTTAAACTGAAGGTTGATTTGTTTTGCCTGAGCGATATGCAAGGATTCTGGGAGAAGCTTTGATGCAGAGTTGAGGAAAATAACACATGGTGCAGGAATGCACATTTAACAAGTGTGGGGTCACCTCTGCTGAGCCCCTATAGGATCTCTTTGACATCTGCTCTACAAGTGTCAGTCCATAAAACTGCATGAGGACCCTTTAATGGTCTTATACGTATGTGCACCAAATGTGCAAACTGTGTGCAGTCCGGCTAAATGCATAATGACCTGTCGCATGCCAGTGATCTCTCAGTTGTTTCATGACGGTTTCGGCTCTCGCATATCTGAAATAATTCATCAATAACCATTCAGATAAATGACACAAGCGCTTTACGTCCCTGGTTAAGTGGAAAATGCATTTCATTTTTCTCATCGCCTCGAGCCGAGCCAGTGTGTAAGCCAACTATGGCACCTTAGTCATGCTTGTGAACAGCAGTGGAGAATGTCGTAAAACATCTGAGACATCCCCTACATATGTACGGATAGAGATATGTGCCATAATGAGTTGCACTCTGCAGATGGCTGTTAAGGCTTAAGTCAACATTAGGGAGATACCCAAATAAAAATTTTGGCAGATGAGACTTGCAATTAATTCAGAGTAAATTTTCACACAGACCCATTGACCACAGATGATAAGAAGGTACATCTGAATTCTTTGATAAGAGTCCCTGTAGGGAAATTAATTCTGGCGGAGAAACACTTGGTCCTTACAGAGCTGCAATGTAATTAATGTTAAAAAGGAGTTTCTATAGCGGGCATAGAAATTGCTTTCCTTTCAAATGTATCTCTGTAAATCTGAAAAACCGGCTGGAGCGGGTGGGCCGAGGCTATTCAAAATGTCAGTGTGTTTTTGAAGTGATGCTGGACAGGGAGCTGCCACACTGTGCAACAGTTCGATCCAGAAGGCAAATGGAGAGGAAATCATATCTCTGACTCACCAAACAGCTTGAGTCAGCTGAAAAATTTTCAAATGCTCGGCTGAGTTCAAAAGGCAACGGGAAAAAAAAAGCAACAGCATTAAGTAGTGGTTTTTATCTCCATCTCAGGCTTTGCATATCACAGTGTGTGGGCACTGTCTTCTGTGTGTCAGCGTGGATGTTTGACAGTGCGATAAATCAAGTCGTTACTGGGCCAGATGTTTAAAAAAAAAAAAGAAGAAAAAAAATTACGACACCCCAAAAAAAGCAATTAATAAATAAAAAAGCTCTGCAAAGATGAAATGACCTATAACTCTGCACTGCCCAAGACGTTAAGTGAAACAATATACCACATCTGCTGTGATGACTACCTTACTGTACAATAGCATAGCAACCAATGACGCACTATATGTGATATATGCCACACTGCCTCTACATAGCCACAAAACAGATACCCAGTATAAAAATCAATATGGCATCAGTTGCATGAAGGCCGAGCTGCATGTGAGGGCGTTCAGGTGTAGATATTCTTAAGTAAGGAAGCTGACACTGATATCGTCAGGCTGCAGGACATCTTCACCGAAGGGGGATATGAAGGTTTGGTAACAGAGGGCTCAGGGAAACCATGGCTGACAGGATTTCATGGATGAGTAGATGGATGGACGGACAGCTGGAGATACTAAACAGTCGTCAGCTTTCTCTTTGCGTTATGTCATCGGCTCACCATCTCCGGTTGAATTGCCAATTTAAAATGAGAAATAAAAAAGGGAGATATTTCAGAGGGGCTTTTCAATAAATGAATACAACCCGGTAGAGCATGTTTTTTTTGTTTGTTTTTTATGTCTGACAGTTGGAGTGAATGATTTTTCATTGCAGGTGTGCTTTTCTAAAGCCTGGTATTTCTTCAGCTCATGGTTCTATCAATAAATTGCAGCTGGCAATGCTAAACACAATGAGATCCAATGATGCTTTTTTATTTCAGCTGGATTTGTCATGTGTTGTTCGTCCTTAGCTCAATGTCACTGTGGCCTATCCTGTACAGGCAGGGCTGAGTAGGAGGGAGATTTTTCAATTTTTCTTTCTAGTTAAACAAAAGTTTCATGAATTTAATTTAAAAAAAAATGTTTCCAAACTGGGTGACAGTTTCAGACCACTTTTTTCCCCACAAAGAACATGCAATGGGTTTTTTTGTGGCCAATTCAACATTGCATGCTACTGTATGTTCTATTGGAAACACAGCACAATGGAGCTTATAAAAGTGATTATTCAGACACAACCGTGAGTCCATAATAGCGCCGGAGCAGCGAGCACCGGATCTTTTAAATGGCAAACTGGAGACATTTTATATTCTGAGCAAAACATGATCAGACAGTTCAACTGAAAAGACTTCAATGTGGGAGTATTGTCCTTATTTCCACTTCTTCACTTCTGAGTGAGGCCACTGCAGGAGAACTACTTCCATACTCTTCCTCTCCCTTATGATGTGTTTATGCCGTGCAGTCCCTCAGGGCACTTTAAGGAAAGGAGACAACACTGATAGCACTGCTGAAAGTGCCAGCATGACCCATTCACAGATATTAGCCTCAATGGCCTGGATAAGATGCCATGCCAAACCCCCGCTGTGTGTATGTGTGTGCGTTTGTGTGTATCAGCCTCTTAGGATTCTATGCTCCTTTAACCGTGGGCCGACCCCTGCGGTGCCGTACGTCTTAATCACTCCAGGGGCGTGCAAGAGACAATGTCTCACTGTTTGTGTGACAAGAATATAACCGGGTGGGTGTGACTGTAATGGGCTCTTATGTATGTGTGTTTATGTTGCACCTTGGTTATGGTTTGGTACTGGCATTGGAACAGGAGAGAAAGGAAGCCATTTTTATTACTTAGGAAGAAGCCGAGCGCTGTGAGCACCAGAGGTCGTCTCATGAATGGCAGCGGGGGAGAGGCTTTTGAAAACCCTGACCTTGCTCCCTGCTTCGCTCTAACTCCCTCCTGCATACCTGACTGCTCCCTGCAGCAAAGACAATATCAGACATCACGGCCAGGTCGGAGGTCACATCATTAGTGACGTTACTTTGCTTAGAACATGCCTTTACCCGAGACTTAACCCCATCATTTTCTGTCCGTACAGCTAAATACTTCAGCATGCAGCATCCAGATGAATGGCCCCTCTCAAGGCTGCTTTCCCTTTCGTCAGCAGGTGAGCACTCCACGCGTTAAATATGGTGATAGGTGCGGACCCATCCTCAAGTGGACTCAAAAAGCAGACTGTTAAACATTATGTAAGGCTACTTCAGCTGCGTCGTTGAAAAGTGTAGCAGAGAGCGAGCCGAGCCCACAACGTGACTGGCCGTCAGCCACCACTAAAAACCGTTAATGGCTGCGTTTCCAACTTCCATTTAAGAAGATCTTGGTGCTAAGAGATTCTTTAGAACACGCTTAAGCCTCCCATGAAAGAAAAACATGTTTCCCAGAGTTGCACTTAGTTTAAGATGAGCTTTCACTAAGAAGGAGATGTAAGACTGAGCAAGTCTTCTTAGTGACCAAACACTCACTCCAGTCACACTAAGCAAGGAGATTTTAAAACAGTGTGCATCGTATACGTGTTTTATGTATGTGTGCTCACAGCTGCTAAGAAAAATAATAAAAAGAAGGAAAATAAGTGAGGGGAATAACAAGTGTGTTCCTGAATGTGTTTGTCACATCAAGCACACATAAAATGAATCATCATGGCTATCATTGATCGTAAGGGCAGATATCATGCATAAGGGCATTAAAGGGATGACAAGGAGTTTGTATTTGGTTAGGGTTCACTTGTTAATAGGTACATTTTCGATAAGTATATCGTTTTGTCTTTATAGTTATTTTGTTATTATTAATTGGTGGTTGCCCAGCATTTCCTACTTTCAGTTTCGTGGACGCTGCCCGGCGGGTCATGGGAATAACGCCACTGAACCGCCGTTTATGGTCGGAACTACGACGGTATCTGATCATCTTCAAAACTCCGACTTTCATTCTTGATTATATGAAAACATTACTGGCAAATGTATTCGCTTTTGTCCGTCTTGTGCCGGTCCAAGAATTTCACAATGTGTGCGGAGGCTCATGGGAAATGTAGTGTGAAAAACACTTCGCTTTCCTAAACTCCTTGTTGTCCCTTTAAGAACTCATCTGGGAAACGCCGCTCCTTCTTAGCTGAGCAATTCTTATGTGTGTTTCCCCTCACAGCAGGATGTCCATTAGGTAGAGGCATGTGCATATGTGAATAGAAACAAAACTTTATGCATTATTTCATTTTTTCTGGATGGATTATTAATTTCTAATATACTTTTAAAAAAATATCAGTGTTGGTTAAACAACACCTTTATCGACTCGTGAAATGTAACAGAGCACAATTCAATGTTATATCACTGAATTGACAACATGTGGTGGTTTGTTACAGTAAATGGAGGTGTGATTAGAAATGCATGTGTGAAAGTTCTTTCACTGGCAGCAAATCCCAAGGCTGTTGGTTGGACCATGAAACACACTGGGTCCATAGTGAAATCTCTCAGAAATGACCGGGCAGATTGCCATGAAATTATGCATGAATATTCATGAGCCACAGAGAGTTGTTTTTTTAATGATTTTAGTGACACTGAGCTTTTTGTCTGTCATCACGCCAAAGTTAACTTTGACCAAAACTTTTGTCTGTGATGGACGTGTGGAGCTGGAGTAATTCATTAAATCACTTGATTAGAAAACTAATCTGATGTCATCAACTGACAGAAACATTTTAAGATGTCACCTGGGACCCCAGGGCGCTGGAATAGTCATTTTCCACAATTTCTAAACAGGTCAATCATAAAATTATCCACAGAATAATCATCACTTTCAACACTAAATGAAGCACAATGAGAAACTGGAGCCCCGACCTTGGCAACAGTATAATCTAAATCCAAAAAAAGGTCCACTCACTAGTTTTTCTCTCAATATTACATGTTGAAGAATAACTCCTCTCCGTCCTCATGTGTCTTTTGTAGATGGTTTGTATTTGTCACTTATGAAAATGAAAAGACCATTGGAAGAATAGCTGCTCCCTCGCAAAAGCTAATAGGGACTTAATAAACCAAACCAAACCAAACTTATACTTATTTCAGGTAAGGAACCATGTTATCCTGGTGGACATATGACATGCCAGCTCTGAAACCATTATTCCAGACAGCACTCCCAAACAGGGGCTCAACATCATGATTATAGATAGAAACATGAGCTCAATATTAAAACCGGTGTTAAAATTTAATGCTCTGCCTAAAGTCAAGGTCAGATCTGTGCACCAGCACAAACTGGAACTTCTTGTCCAGCTGCAAAAAAAAAAAAAAGGTGACCACTTGGTTTATTAGCATTCGCTGCCAGGATGGAGTCACTGCACACACCTCACTCTATTTCGCTGCACTCGGCAACAGGAGAGATGTAGCTTTCTTTCTCATTAGTTACTGTTGAGTCCCCTACAGTCTTTTATTCGCCACCACCCCCTCAACCTTCCTCGCAGCCAGTGCGGCAGGCTGCTGGCTGATGGCACCTTTGTCTGAGTGGCTCTGTGTGCTACCAGGAGACTTGTTTTCCTCCTCACAGAAGCTTGTCATCTATCATTACTCGAGGGGGCCTTGAGAATGATTCCAGCAGACAGCTCCAGCTTACCGTCTGGGGGCCCAACGTAAACAGCACACTGCCGGCCAAACAAGGGTGATGATGACCATTACTTCCCAAGGTATGTGGATAAAAAAATACTATAAAAAAAAACTTATTGTGTTCTGTTCCAGTTAAAATTCAAGAGGCAGGCTTGGCAGGCTGTAGGACATTTTTGATCGTTTGGATTTGTCATTTTTCTATGGGTAAAAAAAAAAGAAAGAAAAGAAGTTATTCTCTTCTCTTGTTCTCACATTCCGCCGTGAGGATTTGGGGCACAGTACCACCAAGAATGTCTGGAGCGGTTAAAACAAACTCTGGGATCACTCGCTCTCTCTTAGTTAAAATGAGAACAACAGCATTCACACTTGGCTCTGCAACAAATAACCACACCAGGCCTGCCTGGCGGTGAAAATGCGAGTCTGTGTGTGCTGGTCCACGCTTAATGTGGTGCAGTTTGTTTGGAGTGAGAACAGTCACACCGACTAATGGAAAAACCCCAAACCACTCCAAGGTTTATAGGAATACGGAGACGGATGGTGACACCTCGCAGCCGATGGGTAACCGCTGGATATTCTCAAAGACATTTTCGATTAGTGGTTGAACGCGGGGTATTTAATAGTAGAGTTTTAAAGTTTAATCCCCTTTCCTGTAATATTAACTGAAGGTGTAAAATAAATACATTACATGTTGTCACTTTGTTAGATTAAGCTGAAACTCTACTAAATGGACTGATCGTGGTGCAAAACTACATGTCGACTGCAAAACAATAACTAAAGAAAATGCAGGTCATGACGCTATCTTGACAACTTATAATTTCCTGCCGCTGCAGCTGAGCTGAGGTACAGAGGACGGAGGAAGAACAAAGATTCTGGACGGTCACAGTCCGAGCTTGGAAATCTGACAGCAACAACACATGGCATTCCTTTTGAATGTGGGATTTCTAACCTCCACACACCTGGCTGTGTGAAGTCAGCGTGAATGTCAAAGTGTCAATGCAGAAAGTCTAGGAGAGAAAGGAGGTTTCAGATGTTGTCCAACCAACCTGACAAACACTTGGCGCGCAAAGGTTTCCATGTTGAACTCAAGCGCTCTTCATCAATTTTAACACTTTGGGGGTTGAACCCATAAATGGTAAATACCAGTGGTAAACTGAAGAAAAAAACAACAATCCTTTGTTCCTTCTCTTCTGGACGTTTTCGACACCTTGGAAGCAGAATCGCACTAAATAAAAACCAGTGTGGTTCAGAGTAGACCACAGAACAGGTGCGTGCATGTGATCTCAGGTGAGCCTTTTAAAATATACGCAGCGGTATAATTAATTTCCCAAACTGTGAGAGCGGAACCCAGCATGGACTACCACAGCTTTGCTACCAAGGGGCAACGGTGTGAGCAGCTTCCCACAGCACATGAAACCAAACACCACTGAATTATTTTACACCTGAAGCCCCCCCAGTGAGGGATGAACCCCAGCAAAGAGCACACATAGTAATGAGTCCTCTTCATCAGTGATGTGCTGACCCAGGACGGGCAACACACACACACTAATACACACACATACACACACACAGACACAAAGCCATACCCCCCTCCCCATGTGCCTGTGGCGCCCGCGCCTGGTCACCTCGCTCAGGGATCAAAGGCAGTATGTCGTTCTAATCAGTCCTCGCAGTGGGCAACCCCATTAATTCAATTCTATTTCATCAGCGGTGAGCAGACCACCAGAGGGGTCTGCACATTCCTAGGGTCCTGCGATCCAGGAGTAATCCTATCACTTAATGACCTGAGATCAGACTCTAACCCCCGTAATTGCTCCGAGACCGACTTGGTTTTTTTTTTTGCCTGCTGACAGAATTGCGAGATCTTTGTGGCTAAGAGAAACAAAGACAGACGCAGCTCATTTTCTGGACACGGCGGGGAAGTCAAGCAGAATTAATGACGCCATATATCAAATAATTCCAGACGATCGACCCCCCGCTAAATCAGGCCAGCGCCACAGAGCATGTACACTTACGCACAGTAAGCTGTATCAAAGGATCAAGCACTGCGCATTAATATAACCTGACAAATACCACTTTGCAATCTTAGAGTTATATTTGTTATGCTTCACATAAACTAATTACTTTGGAATATAACAATAATGTTAGTGTATAAAACAAATGACAAAAGTCCAAAATAGTTTATGTGGCAAAACAAAAAGCAATGAGGGGGAATATGAATATGGAGGATATTGCTCTTTTGCATCATGCTGTGTGGCTTGTCTGTAGCATAATAAAAAGTTTATTGGGACATGAGATAATGAGCTTTTCATATCTTACCGTACCTTTGGTCTCTGGTGGATGGGGATGCTCATCACAGACAAATTAGATCTTTGGAGTATTGCCGTCTACACCTGCAGAAACAATAACAGTTGGTGAACATGGTGAGGCTTTAAAACAGAAAATGAAATGAAACAACTATAAATCTGGCGCTAATATTCTCATATTCACCATCTGGTAACGACGACAAACCAGACAACCCTTCACTCAAAAGAATGGGGGAAAAAAAAAAAAAAAGCCAACTCACTGAAGTGTGGAATAATCTGTATCAAGAGATTTATTAGTGTAATCTTTGGTCTGGAGAACAGATAAACGACTCCACCGAGACCGACACCACTGAGCAAAACCTATCAATAACTCTCCGACTGTCCGGGGAGAACGTTAGAGGTCAACGCCGGATAATTCGGCAGCGGAAAAAGGTCAAGCTGAAAGCATATGGTAGCAGTTGAGAAGAGCTCTCAGGAACTGGTAGCCAATAAAATAAAAACATCACAACAATTACATGCAAAACCCGAAGGCTCTGCTCTTTTTGAGATGACCACAACGGAGAAGGGTTCGCATGGGAGACGACACTTCAAAGGCCCTCATTGTCGAATTTAACAATGGCGCTGGTGTTCATAAAAACAACCATCATCTGACTCCTTCACTGTGGCAGCCTTTGGAAGTCACCACGCTGTGCTTTGTGTGTGTGTGTATGTGTGTGTGTGTGTGTGTCAGCGGGATAGGACATGTTTTTGTTTGGGGAAAAAAAAGAAACATAAAAAATAAATGGCAAATTTTGGATTATAGATTGATCACAGTAGAATAAAAAAACAGACTAATGTGGCAACAAATGGCTGAATCTCTAAAAAGAAAGAAATAAAAGCCATTATGTGTCACTCTAATGTTTTGGTGATGCATTGTAGTTCTCATCCCAAATGGTCAAAATGAAAATGTCATTTCAAATGTAGCTATATAATCTAAAAAAAATCTGTGTAAGCATCACATTTTGACAGAATCCTCTCACAAGAGGAGGGCGCTTTCTTCCTCAACCACACAGTCGGAGGTCCATCACAGATCAGGAGGACACCCAGCTCTCTGCCCCCCAGAGCAGTCTCCAGAAAGCAGAAAGCAACGCAGCCATGTTGAACTCCAAAGGCTGTGAATTCGGCTGTTCTCCCCTCAGTGGAAAACCTCGCTTTGCTTTCTCGAGGATTACTGCTTTTTCTCTCGAGCAACACATTAAAAAACACACAGCCAGAATGTCTCTGGTCGGTCTGTTAACATTCTCCGAGGGTTCCCCAAGTCTTTGTGGGAAAAGTGGTCTATCTGGTTGAGTCGATGAGGTAGATTGAGAGAGAATAAAAAAGGTGAATTTTGATCGCGTCGCTTGTTTGAATTCGAAGAAATGCAGCAGAGAAGGAATCCGAGAGCAGCGTGCAGCTCTGCAGGAATACAGCGTGAACAGTCTGTGATCGTCCTGGACAGTTAGCGATCACACCGTTTGTGTTTAAACGGGCAAATTTCTCTCTCTTTTCCTAAGATGCGCTGCCAACGAAATATTGTAAAAATGGCTGAAAACACTGGACTATCTGCTCTCCCTCAAAATAATACAGATGATATAGACAGTTCTCAGAATGAGCTGCAGAGTAGAACCATATGTCTGAGACAAAGCAGACAGGGAAAACCTTTTCAAAGAGTGAAAAGTTATTGATTGCTCATTCATCATGTTTTGCTGACTCTACTTCCAAGTCGCATACATCACCTGACTTAATAGTCTGTAGAACATGATTTTGACTGCATATTTTTTCTCTTAGGATGAAAAATGGCGAACGAAGGCATGCTTCTTCTTTCTTATATGAAAAAAAAACTCTGATTTCCATTGTGATGATTGTGCAGGAATGGAAACAGCTACCTTGCCAAATCTTCCTCCAGTGGATGATAAAAGACAGTAGCTCGCTGATATAAAACTATTTCTTTCTGCCAACCATTACTTTATGGAGCTTAAAAAAATAGTGTCTGAGTGCTTCTGAAAAAATAATAAAAAATAAAATAAAGGTTGTTTATGTAACAGTGCCAAAATGATCCTAAGTGAGATCTCAGTAAAAGTCAGACTGTGTCCAACTGTGCACATTGGACATATTTTCATTAAAGTTAAGTAAGAGTGTTATGTTCTGTGGCTACCTCTTGTTTTAAAGGATAATTAAAACTATAAAAAACATTGATTAAACTAAAAACCATACTTCATAATATAAATACTCAATGAAGTTTAATGTCCCAAAAATTCTGGAACTTGACCAGTTACTATCCAGGGCAAAAATGTAGCTTGGCTTTGTTTGTGATGTGTACACCAAATCTGGCATTTCTTTCTTGTTTTTGTTTTGTGTTTTTCTTTTTTTTTTTACTTGAAATGAGTTTAAACCCCACAGGAAAATGTTTACTTTGCATGAAATTAGAGATGTTTTCCATTAACTCCACACAAAGCAAGATCATTAACTAGCTCATTGACTTCTCCCTATAGAATTATATTTTGTCTCCTCTTCCTCTTTTTAACTTGCCCGTCCATAATGAAAAACATGCAGTTTGAGTCTAAGGAGGACGTAAATACTTCATCTTAAAGATAGAGCGAAAAGAAAATGGAAAACATTAATCCTCTTTCAGGACCTGGACTGATATGGAATAATAGAACTTGTGTCAAATGATTTTGCTTCAGCACCAACACATTGTTCAAGAAATCATTTCAATTTATTTTGCACAAGACGCTGCTCCCTAATTCACAGGACGTACAGAAAAGTTCTACCGTGCCAATTATTGTAAACTCGTCAAAATACAAAACCAGCAATAAATCATCTATGTAATTATCAACTGATTGAAACAGCTATCTAACAGTGAAAAACACTTGAAAGCATAATACATCAATTTTAATGGCATTTCTTAATCAGAATGCTCAGCAATCAGCAGAGACCAATTAGGGCCTGAGAGATAGAGACTCGCCATTAATAATCAAACTTGCCTGCCATCACATTGGATCCATTTTTTTTTTTTTAACAGGGCTGTCGAAGCTTTTTTCAACAAGAACTATTCATTTCAGGGGACAGGCGCTGTTGCAAAGTTCAATATGGCCACGAAAACAAAGCGGTGCTGCTCCTGGAGCTGCTAATTTTCAGAGTTCCTATGCGAGCCAAATGACCACCAACTGACGTGACTACAGTTTAAAGATTTCTCTCATAAAAATTTCCAAGTGGTAACAATTTCAGGTCCAGAGAGAAGGAATGGATAGGACTGTGCTGCAAATGCTGAGAATTAGAAATGTCTATTCAGGAAAAGCTATAAAATTACACCCACAGGCACAGAGCAATGACACGAGCTATCTTTACAAAGCCACCTTCAGCTGCCGTCTTATTAACGTTATGGTCAATTTTATCACGGCAAAATGTCCTGTGTGTCTGTGTGTCTTTGAATACAAAAAAAAAAAAAACTGCCAGGCTGCAACACATAAAATATACGAGGTGCACAGAGAGAGCGTGCAGGGGAAACACTGCCCTTCATGTCTTTCCAAGCAGGAGCTGAGTTCTGATTTTTACTGTTCATTTCCTTGGCTGCCGATATGAGCGGCAAATCACTTGACTTTCAAGTCCACTCCAATGAACTCACTGTAAAGGTGCAAAGAGAGGTTAAGTAACTAGGCTTCAATTTAAGAGCAGTTTGAGCAATGTCCCTACGACTGCTACAGTTTGCCCCCTATGTGCAAACATGAAGGGTCATGTTTTAATATTGAGGTGACAACCGCCGTTTTACAACATGCAATTTGACATCATTCAAACTATGAATGACAACGGCTAGAGCACATTTCAGAGAGGAGTCTGTAAATAGAAGCACCCTTTCATTATCATTTGTTGCCAGATGTCGTGCAGTAATAGCTAAATACAATTAATGACCCTGGTCATTGTCCTGCAGGTATTTATACAGGGAAATCAACTGCCAGCATGAATTAATCAGCACTGGAGTACATGCATCACAGCATTAGGTGGTTGGGACGGGTCCAATATTTTATAAGCTGTTTCTAGTCCTTGGAAGAATGCATCCAGGCTCAGGCAAACAGGTTGTAAATAGGATGATATTACAGATCACATTACACATCACACCTCCTGCGAACACATGATTTATGCATCCTCTTAACTCAAAAGCCACCTTTCAACATGCACTGTTGGAGCATATGCAAATCAGGCGTGGCTATAAGTCGCTGTTGTTACGTATACTTCCATTAGCTGTGAACTATTTACATATTCATTCCTCACAGGAGATAAATGATTTGGAGTTTTACAGTTGCAGAATGAGCGGATTCCTGGAAATGAAATACATGGAGGAGGATAAAGAAGATGCAGGCAAACAAAAAGCCTGTCACTTCTGCTTATTCTTTATGATATATAACGGCCATATAATGATTTTAGAGGATTATTGGAAAAGCCTGCTTCACGTCAAACAGTCGAAAAACGTTTAATGTGATTTGTTTCTAACTAAAACCAGGAAAAATGACAAAAACATGGCTGAAATACTTCACAGAGCAACTACTGTAGCACATAAACTATTTGCCATTGATATGTGGTGGCACCACACAAACGACACTTGCAAATCTCTGATAGTTTTATTATAATTTCCCATGGTTCTGAGAAGAAAGGCAGGGGGGAAATGAGTTCAAGTGACTTCAGTGACCGGTGAAATTTGTTTTCCTCTTGAAGTAATTTGAAGTCTGGTTCGCCTCAAGCAGACAGAGCTGGTTTGAGACTGACATTCCACCTCAAAACCTGTTCCAGCAGGCCTCTCTTTAAGCGCCGCTTCTCCTCAAGGCAGATTCAATTATTCAATTTCAAATAAATTATTACATAATACATCCATGTCCTTCTAAGGGCCAGTGCACTCTCAAATAATGCCTGCTATATTCTGCATTTTTAACAGCCAAGATATACCTACAATCGATTTTACGTTTTATTATAGATGATGTTTATTCAAAAGAAGCGCTAAGATTGTAAAGTACACCTTATTAAAATGACTAAGGTTCATAAAAGAGATGCCATGGGAGCTGTGGCTGTCAGATAGCTGAGCAGAATTACTCCTGCAGCCAGGCTTAATGGGAGTCTGCATAAACAAAAGAAAATGGCAATGGCTATGGTGGTGGCGAGGAGCTAGAAGAAAAGATTTTTCCGTGTCCACCTCCCTCCCATCGTCCCCCCCAACCATGGAGCAAACCTGCTGTGTCATCATATGGGGCTAACAGGCTTAACCTGCCCCCCATGGAGCTACTCACCACACGGCAGCTTCACAGACTGCAGGGGCCCTGAGATGAAGCCTCACAGGCCCAAGTCCAAACCAAATCCTCACCCTCTGTCCCCAAACATGTCAAGTGAATTTAAGCCATTTGTGTGGGTATTAAAATTATGGTAATAGCTCAAGTTTTTTTTTCTTTTTTTTCCACAGATACACTGAGCAGGCTTTTTCTTCGCAAGAAAACCAAATATTTCCAAACACGGCATGAGACGACATTGGGTTAAAGCTATGGGTACATTTGGAATTGGGTCTTTTATCTCATAAGTATGGCCCTTGGCCCTGGCTCTTGGTGTCAGCCTGCTTGCTCAGGGCCTAATGAGTCCCAGCATTTTGTCGAGCCGCGTAGCTTGGATCTGCTTCCTGGAAAGCATCATGGTCTACATGGAAAATATGAAGGCCACAATAACACTAAGACAGGTTAATGCACAGCTCTCAGCCAATGTGGCATGTTACGTGTGCACTATACTGTAGCGCTGGATACGATGAATGGCTCCATAAAAGACTATGCACTTCACCATGGCCGTTATCTACAGTTGCTTTTGTGTTTATTTTCAGGGAACAGGGATTCTTGTTAATATAACCGGGTTAAAAACAAGACGGACAATGGATGACAAGTCTATTCTTAACATCTAACTTTCTGCATGATCTTATATTAATATACATCTAATGTACATACAATGTACTGTACGTACAAACGTCTAAATCAAATAATGAACCTTAAATTTACATAGCAATTCTTTAGAAAAAAAACACAAGCTATTACTGTTTGAAAATAATTTAACAGCTCCAATTACATTTTCTAAGTTTTAGAATAAAAAAACGTATTTATAATGACCCAAACTAACATTTGAAAGTGAGCTACCAACTCAAATCTCCATGGATGTAGGAGGTTTAGAGCTGAGTGCATTTTGAGACCATTTGGGTCTCTGAACAGGGAAACTGCAGGCTTTTTAGAAATATGATACCAGCATCACTGGCCCTTCAGCGACTGCGTTCAAGAGGGCAGCTGAAGAGACTGCTTTTCATAGTTCACTGATCTCTAAAGAGCTTGGGAACACAGCATTTGCTCATGGCCTTTTGCCCCATGTATATTAGCAAGTATATTATGCTTTCTAATATAATAGCTTCTGATCAAGCAAAAATATTCTGCAGCACATTCGAGCAAAGATAGCACAGCTGCCACTGAAACCCAGCAAGGGGAATAGTAGAAGACCGATTCACAGTTGTTGCTAAAAGGTGCAAATTCACCACACCTTTTTTTTCAAACCATGCCCATCTTTATCCTCAGCAAGAGGAGTCATACCTGCCAGGATTGAGGAATAACTCCAATTTTTTCCTCAGATGGCGCTGAATTGCACTGTAGAAAGTCAACACCCTCGTCTATTTTTTTTCCAGACAGCGGCCATGTTTCTTAATAGCTCCTGACTGAATAACCCTACCCTAACTGCAGAAATATATTTCATATTAATAGCACCTGAAAACATCACAGTTACAAATTATTTACAGGTGTTACTTTGATAACACCTGATGGTACAAAAAAATAATAATAACGACCTCAATCTGCTTTGTCTTTGAGAGAAGTTACATCTCATCCCTTCCTTTCACAGTAAACTCCTTTATCATCCTGATGTCAAAGCTGCACACAGCCTATCAACACAAGACAGATCAAGCACGCGCTCAGCTCTTTTCTTATCAAGCTTGTTACCTTTGATACGCTAATAATCACGGCCAGGGCGTCCTGTAAGCCACCATGGTCAACCAGAGACTGGATCTGTTGAAATGACTGATTTACAGCAGGTTTGCGCCGGTGTCAGTTCAGGGGGTGTGACCGGCTGCAGGCCATCGGTGAAGCCTGGATGCGGTTGTTTGTCTCCAACAGGTAAAGATAATCTGAGGTTGGTCCGGCTGTCATTTAACTGCCACTCTCATCACGTCAGCATGACTACTTGAAAGGAAAAACAAGATGCTACAGACTTGATAAGCATGCCACAGTCAGGAACCTGTGTGCACCACTTATGCCGCTGTAGCAATTTAGCAATGATAGGCCGGTGTGGTTCTCAATGCAATGCTTGCTGGGTGAGTTCAAATGACAGTTTCAACTTGAAAACATCAAGGACGAGCAAAGAAAAATAAGTATATGTTGTAAACACGTCAAAGTGAAATGAGGGGGTAGCCTATATAACCAGAGCATACCAAGACATGAGTGTAAATGTAAATCAAAAACCTGGGATGCAAAATGTTGGGGTTACCAAAAATAGTGCCACAAAAATTGAGCTATCATTTTCATTTAAAGCAATAGTTTTAAAATACTGTTTAATGTGCTGATTCATTTACTTCTTCAGAATGTGACAAAAGGTCGATAACACTGACGTACGGCTAACATGCAGCTAGCCTACTGCCAGCAGCCAGTTGGCTTATCTTGCTACAAAGCGCAGAAAGCAGCCAGCCTTCCTCGGTCTGAATGTAAAATAATTTCCCAACGATCACCCCTTAAACTGAGTAACGTGGGGCGGTGCGTGGTGCAGTGGTTAAAGCGGCCGCCCCATGTAGAGGCTATAGTCCTCAACGCAGGCGTCCCTGGTTCGAGACCTTTCCTGCATGTCATTCCCCCTCTCTCTGTCTCCCCCTTTCCTGTCTATCTCACTGTGCTATCAAATAAAGGCAAAAACGCCAAAAAATATACTTAAAAAAAAAAAAAACTGAGTAACATATTCTCTGGTTTATAGCTACAAGCTGTGTCAACAGCAGAGAGCAAAAACAACACACTGTGGATATACAGGGCGTTTCCAATGCCAGACCAAGCTAAGCTTTGGAAAATATGCTCATTTGCATATTAGCATATTTCCAAAAACATCAAATGATTCTATTGATGAATGCAACCACTACAAAGTTGTAATTCTATAGACAAAATCACACTTGTGCTCCATAAAACCATTTGGCTGCTGATATCAAATAGCCTCATTTATGAATATATCACAAATAACTACTAAAAAAAAAATGCAGCAGATGCTCCGAACCCTCTTTTGTATTAGTATTAATTGTGGTTTAAGCTGACTTCATATTTATGTGCTAAGTGTACTTCAGCATCATGCTCTCCAGGTTCAAGAGGCTGTTACAGAATTCTCCTGCTTGAGTGCCACCTGAAAATCACAAAGGTATTATTCTTCTTTGATGTCTGAGAAAATGTTAAACTTCCACGAAGCAACGCGGTTTGAGGACAGTTCAGGTATTCCAATTTAGCAGAAGATAGCATGGGTGCGCTGCATGATTGATGTTCTGCGAAAATGTGATAACACCTTGATCATTTTAATATTGAAATTATTTTTTTCAAGAGTCACTTCATTATCACCTGGCATCAGTGAAACTAACAATAAGATTTTGATAACAAGACTACAATTTTTTTTTTTTTTTTTTTTTCCCCCAACTGCAGATACACAGATATTAAAGCGGGCGCAAATGACTACAGATTCTTCCCCTCAATCTTCTGAAATTTTTCTAATCAAAAAGAGGAGGAACAGCTTTCACACTCCAGGATAACAATCATTTAATATGCGGCATTTCCGGCAGCTAACACAGTCTTTGAGCCAGGTGAGCAGTGGGCCACAAAGAAATGACTAATGGTGTTTATACTTTGTTATTAACTCAACATTGTCATTTTATAAAGGCTGCTAACTGCTGCTTTCGTATTACAGGTAAACTACAGACAGAATGGAGGCACACCTTGACTCAAAATAGCAGCTGAAAGACACTTTAATTAAAAAATCTTCCTGTGAATGCCTTTGAAATGTGATTAACATAAGGACACCCTTCTTAAACATTGAGAAAATGGGAGTTCATTTTCTTAGTAGGGCATACAAACATGCACAATTGCTCTCCGATTTGATTATGATTCAGGGTGGGTTGGTCCAGATTGGCCTTTTAATACCCACTGCTCCACCAGAATCGGTCTAATTGCGGGCAACATTCACAGATTAATATTTTGCTTTGGTGAGCGGGTGCCGATAAACAGATGGGTTATGTGTACGTACTTAAGAAAAGGAGACGGTAGAAATGGCCCCATCTCCTCCATGCTGCTCCTTTACAGCAGCCGAGGCACCATTATATTCATCTGACTGCTGTTACATGAAAAATACCGAGCGCCAGGCTTTCTGCGGTCATGTTGGTTGGCAAGCCTGGCACTGCTTCTGTTTTCTGGACTCCTTTTAACTGCAGTCCATCACCAGAGGCAAAACCAATAGATCACAACTTCATCCAAGTACAAGAATATACTGTACAGCGTTTTCATCCGTCTTTCCTTCTTTGCCTCTATTTACAGCCTAGTGTGCACATCAATCAAATTACACTGCAAGGGAGCTCTCTTACTTTGGAGAATGGGGTGAAATAAAACTAAATACATAAACGGCCTTCAGCCACAGTATTGTAACTTGCTGACCATAACAACAGAAGTTGTTTTGGCTTGGCCTTTACTAATAGGATAAATGCCTTGGGGAAATTTCTAAATGAATTCCTCCGGCCAAAGCGGCTCCCCGGGCCAACCTAAATCGTGTTTGATATAGAAGGATTATCCCTGATTGATTTTATTGTAAAGAAGCTTGTGACAAACTAGAGAAACCGCAATACTTCCACAGAGGTGTGCCTCGCCTGACAATGAGGCTATGTGGTTTTAATACACACAAATATACACTTCACTTCAGTATATTGCTGCTGATGCTGCGGCTGCATAATCATCCACCTACAGTACGGTGACTGGTTACCGGAAATATGCAGAGACAGTCCTCCGTCACACACAGCAGATGAGGTGAGAAGACCACTGCTAAATGGTCCCGGCTCTGAGGCAAATGCATTGTCTTACCTTGTCGGGTGCAGAGCTCCCTGCCTGTTCAGGGGGAACTAGGACTAAAGCCCTTAATCCCCGCCTTGATTCACGATAGCCTGCTAGGTTTTCAAATGTCATCAGCAGGGAAGTGTGTCCTGCTCCTGCCCCACATGCTTGGCCCGTTAATACAATAACAACACCCGGGTACATCCATTTAGGAATAGAAACACACACACGGTAAAGTCAGGCGGCTGTATATCTATTTATATATAGTAACACGCGCTCGTGCCAGGACTCATAAACAGGCATCAGTGCCAAGACCAATGAGGACTGACAAGTGTGGTTTTGGTTATGAGCACTGGTCATAAATCATACTAAATATGGGCTGCAGCCTAAATGTGTTAATACTATGATTAGTACTGTACTAACTTCATTCTTTCACCAATTGCACCTCATTTCCCAGCATAATTAAAACACTGTGTTCATGGTGGGATAGAAGTATTTCTAAAAATAAAAATATAAAACTAAATGAATGGATTCATCATCAGTAACTTTCTGCTGGGAGATAGAGGTAAAGGTAGCATCCCTCACAACCAGTGCTCTGGTTCACTACAAGGACTCCAGCACTTCACTGTAACATCACATGGGACTTGTGATGAGTAATGCTTTGTTGTCTGGAGGATGGGTCCTGCTGTGTAGGCTACAAGTTGTATACAGCTGTACACAACCAGCTGCATATAATAATAGGATTCTTATAAATAGGCGTAAGAACATTACATAGTGCACAGAAAAAATAAATACATCTTCCAAATACACTCCGTGCACATGTGACGTTTGGGCATATGGAAGACTCTGGAACATTTATATGCAAAAATCAAAAATCAAAAAAAAAATCAAAGATGTAGTGTAAGGTGCAGCCTATAGCCAAATCACATCAATTGGATCAGTTGCTGATTATTATCCAATAGTTTGCCAACAACTTCAGCCTCTATGGCATACTGTAGGCTACATTTCCAAGTTAAAACCAGAGATGTTTCTAAGCGCCTTCTGTAAATGTGTCACCAGCAGTCTCAGGTACATCACCTTCCACTCTAATCTCACTATTTTTCTAGTTTTCTCTCACAAGCTCCGAGACGTGAAGTTAGTTTTTTCTTTATTGCGGGAGCGCTTGCGCACAACGTGAGCGCCGCACACACACCATTTAGTAGGCTACGGTCCTCAGCTTAGGGGTGGCAGTGAAACTGATGATCCTCCTCTCATTCATTCATGATAGGACAAGTGCCCGTGTACCGTCTAAACTCCTGACACAAAGGACGTCAAAATGAAGCATGCACACACACACGCATACACACACACACACACACACACACAGTCAGCGTGGCGACTGACAGAGCGCTCACCTACCCGGCCGCTCGCTGCTCCTGTCCCCCCGGCGTTTGTCCTTGTTTCTCTACGACGCTGCTTTATGTGTGAATGCTGTCTTTATCCCGCAAAGACTGCTGTTGCATTTTACTGCAAAAGAAAAAAAGAAAAAAAGAAAAAAAAAAAAAAAGAAGGACCAGCTCGGTGCACCCGGCAGGCAGCGGCTGCGTGCTGGTCGGTCAGTGGCCTGTCTCCGCTCCGGTCCGCGCCGCACGTCACCAAGTGGAGTGGTCAGGACTTGGCAGACCAGACGCGTCTTTCTGAGCTCGCTGCACGGCGGCGGCGGATCTGAGATGTAAGCGACTGCTCGGACGGACTGGCACACCGTGTGGCCACTTTACTCCCGATGCTGGCTGCTCCTCCCCTTTCAATTTGTTCTCGCTCACACACAAGCCCTACAGCGCCCCCCGCCCGCCAACAAGTGTCGTTGCACGCACCTTGTCCTGCAGAGCTGGATGGATATGGATCCGCCAGCACAGCATCTAATCAGCCGTTGGACGATCTAACACTGTTGTCCTCAACAACAGGGTCCTGGGATCATCAGGGGTCACTGAGGTGATACATGCAGATTCACATTTAGAGAAATTCTTACTCAATCGAATGGAAAAACAAAAAACAAAATCAAAAATCCATGAATATTGATCATGTTTTTAGTAAACAAGCTGCAGAAACATGTCCACCTGCTTTTTTACAGGTCAGAAACTCACTGAAATCATCATCTATTGCATTTTTGTTTTCATTCTGAGTCTACCAGTGTCCAGAGTAGTGTTTTTTTTTTTCCATCCCTACCTGGTAATTAAATGCTGGCAATTACATTCACTTTGCATCCTAGTAGGCTAGTAAATCAGCCTCTGATTAGATGGCTAGAATGAAAATCAGCAGGCTACTCTCTGGCTGGATCCAAATCTCCTCAAAATCAATGTCCTTTCTGCTTCCCTAACCACTTTTCCATGAACACACTGAGCAATGTGATTCCGTCAAGCAAAGAAGGAATTACATGAACTTAGGAGCGGTCAGTCACCATGCTGAGAGACATGTGGCCGTTACACAAGAGGAGAAGAACAAAATATGGAGGGGAGGAAATGATGTCTGAATTTAGCACATTCCTCTTTTTTTTTCGTACACCTAAAGAGTTCAACCAGCTTATCTTGACTGCCTTAGATAGGATACTTAAGGGACAATTAACTCAGACAGAAACCTTTCAATCATCCGTTTCAGACAACACAGGACCAGTAAACACTGTCCATATCTTCACAACCTCCTTTTAAAGCGTTCCAGTTGTTGCTTCAGGACCTATTTGTTCTGATCTGATGGATAATCACCATGTCAGAGACACACAATGTACAAACTGTTGGTTTTAGTCGTCTTTACACTGTATACATTCACCTTGCTTGATTAGTTCTCCTCTCAGGACTGTGGAGGCGTGTGAATGCTGTTTGATTGATGTCTCCATCGGTCAATTAAGGCGGTGCAGCTTTATTATGATCCTTAGTGTGTATTGTTTGGTGACATCCCACAATTCCATGTATAGCCCCATAAAACCAGTCTGTGGTGAAAACAACCTTTGTTCTAACTTGCTCGGCTAGTAAAGTACAGGTCGAGTCGAGTATAATCTTACAATAATACAAAAATACAAAAGTAAAATAAATCCACATTCTGACTAAAGCACAGGTGGAATTAATAAATTCATTATGGATTGAGTTAATCTGCTTCGGTGTGAGGGCGCTACCACTGGGCAAGCTTGTGCTCTTTGTCACAGTCGAACACAACAGAGCGATTGTTACTGTTATTAATAACACCTCCTGTTTTGACAAGTCATAGTGAGCGCTGTGAAAAGGCCTGTGGGATGTTAATTGCTGGAGAAGGAAAATGCCAATAAGCTAACGTTCTGCATTTCCTGTGCTGAGTTATCCTAATACTGTGTTATGGTCATAAACCATATTGCAGCTTTTGACAAATGAACCAGATCTGACCCTGCTGCAGGCTGGATTTAAAATACTTTAAACTTAGTTTTCCTAATGTTTTTGTTTTTAATTATCTATTTTATTTTATTTTATTTAAATTAGACACATGCTGAATTTGATTGTGTTGATTGTGTTTTATTCCACCCTACCTAATTAGACCTCTTTTCAGGACTGAATAGAAGTGTTTCATTTGCATGAAAAATGTCCCTTGGTTTTGTTGCGCCCAGCCTGTGAATGGTTGTTTTTTTTGTTTGATTTATAAAAGGGCAAAACAGAGCTTTCAAAAAAGAGGAAAACACTCACATTTAACCATAGCAGAGTGTAAATATCATGTTTACCGCAGCACACAAGTTAAGTATATGCACTCCAAAAGGCCTAGGTAAAATACTTGAGTGCTTCCCACTCCAACCAGACAACCAGCACTGCATCAAAATGTCACACTTGGCAGAAAAGATAGTGGGCCTTATCGGGGGTCAAATTCTATTTTGCAGTAATTTCAGAAGTCTTTCAGCTTTGCCTCTCAGCCATGGCAGCATGTAAGATGGTGGGCGAGCGGATGTAATTTGTTGCAGAGCCCAGTGAGCCTAATCTGAGCCAGCAGGTACCAGTTTGAATTAAAAGGGACTTTTGCATCGTACAAACAAAGCTCCCTAGCTGAGATTCTGGTTTTATGGAATGTCTCCCCCCAAGGAAAATTAGTATCATGTTCAGTGATGGAGCAGGCACTGTGGGGCCATTTGATGATGATAGGCTTAAATTTAATAGCATGACTCATGAATCAGAATGAGAGAAAAGATGGGGGTGAACAGGATGCACAGCACATCTCCACAGTTAATGGCAGCCTTGATGAAGATGCAATACAAAGAGAAGAAGCCAACAATGAGCTGTTGTTACATGATTATCAACTAAATTGTAGTGTATTCTGTATGTGCACTGGCATCAAAGAGATGACCTCTAACCAGTGATTTGTGATTTTTAGAAAGTTGGTATCAGGATCCTTAAATAACCTTGAGTACGAAAGTAAATGTTTGGAAAAGTTTCTAACACGTGAAGCTGGTGTGTTGGATTTAAGAGGGAAATCAAGGAATAAACATTTACACAAACCTCCCAGCAGTAGTTTATTAATTTTAAATGAAATCTTAACAGGAACCTATTTGGAAAACGAATGGTTCATCTGAATAAAAGTCAATGTTTTTTTCCTGGAAGCCTCTGTGTGGGCAGCCATGTAGAAAGCCATTAACGCTCACTAGTTATTTTGCCGTCACTTACCTGGAATGCCGGTGATTCTGCGGGGCAACGTGTTACTCATGCTCTTTACTGTACCCATATGTGACAAAATCTGCAGCCAGTAAACAACTGTAATTGGACTCAGGGGGCAGTGGGGGAAAAAAACAAACTACTTCTATGAGTCTGGGTATCTTTTCATCTTTGACAGATTCAGTTTCTTTATAATCCAAAGGAACAGAATGGAAAGAGAGACCACATATTGATGAATAAAGAAGCGATCCGTGTGCTTTCCACGCAGGAGTTTTATGTCTGGAGCAACAGAGTTTTGAAAAAGAAAAGTTGTAAAGGAGTGCAAGAAGTGTGAGGGCTGTGTGTGTGTGTGTGCGTGTGTGTGTGTGTGCGTGTGTGCGTGTGTGTGTGTGTGTGTGTGTGTGAAAACAGTGGAACCAGGGAACATTTTCTCTTCTCTTGTTGGTTGACGCTTTCATTCATTTCCACAGACGATCGATCAATGTCTATCTATCCATCTATACAACTTGCTATATATCAGCCCAGTTGTACTTTGCACTTTAACATCAATGCCACTGCACTTAGCTGCTGCGCTGGTGTTATTCTTTTAAAGCTAGTGTACAGTATGTCTTTGTCAAAGAGCGTGAAGCATTTCGATGATCCTACAGTTTGTACTGTGGCACAGTGTGACACTTCCACGATGTTTAACTGCCTCTGCAAAACAAGAGAAAGTTTTTTTATGCAACCTTTGCTCTTTTTCTTCTGTTGCAAACAGTGGCTCTGAATAAATGCCTGGCAGGGTGTGAAATGGAGAAATGGTGGTAGAGTTCAATAAATTAACCTCATGCCACGTCTCTAGAAATATTTTCAAATCAAATTACTTGCAGCTAAGATTTTTTTTGTAAATGCTCGCACATCCTCCTTGGGCAGAGCTCTGAATAAGGAGTTTTCACTGGGAGCAATTGGAGATACCTGATTTGTGCCTCCTCACAGAACCAACTGATATGTTGCATCAAAAAAGCATGAAAAAAACAAAACAATGGAATGTAATCCACATCTGTGTATTATAATCAGTATACAGTATTTTCCATATTGTTTTCATTGGTTGATTATGGTTGATTTACTATCATTTCAGTTAAATGGCTGTTATTTTGCAATTCAAAGTCTTTGGAGTGGGGAAATACGTTAAAAGCTGTGATATGAACTGAAAGGCTGAGGATGGGATTTTTACATCTGAAACCACTTTTGAATTTATGAGGTTAATGCTATTTGTGGTAGTGTAAATTCTATTTTCAAACGTCGGAGGATGGCATGCTGGTTCGTCTTTGTTTTAATAAGAAAAAAAGAAATGCATTTTCCTTGCATGTCTGAGATGAAATTCTTCATAATCAAGTTTATAAGCATGAGCAGATATAACCTTCAGTCCTTTCACGGATTCACTTCGGCAATAAAGTAGTGTTAAAATGACTCCACCCTTGTGTGGGAGACTCGTGTTGGCAATATTGTTTAAGTAGAATTACAGAAAAGGGGAGCGTCAACAGATTTATCCTGTTACAAGGAAATGAAGGAGACAGTGAGTCTGTGTTTATCCATTATGAAATCCATATCTGTCTGGAAATGAAAGAACATAGGTTCAGCCTCTGAACCACTTCTTCTTCTTTCTTTTTTTTTTTTTAGATCATGATCTGACCAGCAAAGAATTTGCTTCTTTAAATGATTAATTAGCTGCTATGATTCTTTGATCAGCCTTTGAAAATCGATGAATGTTAGCATCCTGGAGGAGGCACATTAAGGGCATCTTCAAAAAAGATGATCCACAGCATTAAACAGACACAACAAGTTGGGCCAAATTTATATTCAGGGTGATTCTGCCTCTGTGAAGAGCATGGAACACCCATGCCAGCTTTTTGGGAGAGTAAATGTTAAAAAGAGCCTTTAGGTGGACGTTCTTGGCCTGTGTTAAATCATAATTACATCTATAGTCCCGAGGCTATCCAAGGTTTTTGTTGTTGTCGCTGTTGTTGTTGTTGTTTTTTTTTACCCTGACTCTTGTTTCTGATATAAAATATGCCACTTGTTTAACAAGATCTCTATCGTACCTGATTGAGTAGCTGCCATTCCTGCACTGATGTTCAAGTGTTTTTTTTTAATGTGGATGGAATGTGAATGAAATTGACAATAAAGCCTGCAAATTGAACATAATGTCCCTTTGTGCAGGCAGGTTTTGCAGTTTGAAGTGTAACTTGAGAGCAACAAGAAATTGTGTTGTCACATTGCTCCTCCGCCACGGATGCCTGGAAACCAAAACAATTAACAGGCCTATTTCTGTAGAGATGACCACAAACTCACACTCTCACTGCCGCAGGTGGCGGAAGGCTCTCTTCCAATTAACAAGTCTAATTACATCACAACTCTGCAGAGTTGTCTGGCATTCATTGTGTCTGATTGTGAGTGTGTGTGCTTGTGTGTGGGTGTTTTGTGTGTGTGTGTGCATCCAACGGTTCATTGCAGAGTGTGAATATAAAAACACAGCAGAATGATCAGTGGGGTCAAGGGGCAAAACTTTTTCTTACTGAACTGGATAATTGGCATGGAGAGGGCTCAGCAGACAGTAAAACTGAACACTTAGCTGGCTGCATGTGCATTTGAAAGATAACAACTGCTATTTTGTGGGCCGTTCGGTAGTCAGGAAGCAATGCCCATTTTTCTATTGTAATCTAATATAATCTAGTCTAATAATTTACGGTACATTTGTATCAGTAGCTATGTTTAACCTGTTCACGCAGGCCCCCTAGTGGTTGAAACGCCGGCGTCCTTTATACAACGAAAGTAGGCATGGTGTAATGAAAATTTCAACACAGACATTTTAAGGGCACTTTCGGCAACATGTACAAAAAAAAAGAAGTTTCCAGGTGCTACGGTTTTTTCACACAGTCTCAAACAATATCAGACTACGGCAGCCCACAAGCGACGTCACGTCAACAACACAGGTGATTTAAACATTATGTACACCTCTTCTTTCACCACCAAAAAATTGTATACTGTCATAAAAACTAAAGCCAAGAATAAAAACGGTTTTTATTTTATTTTCGAGTGCCGTACTAAAATACGAACATTCATCAATCAAGCCCCCACTAAAACATTGAATAAAATCACAAGCTTACCCTCATTTTAAAGCTGAAGATGTGCCCAACAATAGTCCGCGGTACGATTTTATCCATCGTGACCAGATAATCCTACGAGTTGTCATCTTTCCCCTCAGTGCTAATGCTAATGTCACGCAGGTCTGGTCGGCTGTCAAAGTCAAAGGAGGTGACCAAAAATGTATTTCCAGAAGCCCAATTTTTTATGGAATGACTCTATTCAATATTTTATAGATATAGATGTAAAGGAACAAAGATTTTCTTTCATTTAAGACATAAACCATAGTTGTGGGATTAATACTTCTGTAGTTATAAAGCTTTAATTACATTGATACAAAAACAGGCAGAAATTGACAAAAATGGCCTCTGCATGAAGAAGTTCAAAGGCCGTACTAAGTCTCCATAAATAAATAATATCTGAACTGGCTGAAATTACAAATCAAGTCAAGTCAATTAAAGCTGTGATTGTCAACATTTTTAAACATTGGAATTTCACAATTGATATTGCTGATGTTTGCTGTGAAGGGGGTTGCTTGAAGCGGCCACTGATTTTGTTTCCCAGCCACAAACATAGTGTTTTGGTTCACCCTCACCTCTTACATAGGCTAGTGGTTTGTAGCACAAAAATACTAATGCTGCTCTTTGTCTACTGATGCGTAAAGAGGAAACTTGCTTACAAACCTGTCCTGAACCCAGTGGGTCCCCCAACAACATGTTGTGTATCAGGTCATGCCATTTTCCTGTATAAAGTTTAGAGCACTTTGGTTGGTTGGTTGGTAGGTTGGTAGGTAGGTAGGTAGGTAGGTAGGTAGGTTGGTTGGTTGGTTGGTTGGT
This sequence comes from Trachurus japonicus, assembly GCF_045865225.1. Taxonomy (NCBI): domain Eukaryota; kingdom Metazoa; phylum Chordata; class Actinopteri; order Carangiformes; family Carangidae; genus Trachurus; species Trachurus japonicus. The sequence goes on along the minus strand of NC_140930.1, from coordinate 26,455,433 downwards.
TGGTTGGTTGGTTGGTAGGTAGGTAGGTAGGTAGGTCGGTCGGTCGGTCGGTCGGTCGGTCGGTCGGTCGGTCGGTCGGTAGGTCGGTCGGTAGGTTGGTTGGTTGGTTGGTTGATTGGTAGGTTGGGTGTCCAGAGGAGGATGGAGTGAAATCCATTTACAGTGGATATTCTCTTCTTATACAACCATAAGACATTACAACTGCACAGTACTGAACTGTTCCTGATTGACAAGTTCAGATGGGAAATGCATCATGGGTTAAAGTAAATTTCAGTTGTCTATTCAATAATAATAGTAACAGTAAATTTAATTTGTTGGTGCCTTTCTCAACACCCGAGGTCACCTTACAGATAAAAACAACAGCAAAAATGGACATAAAATACAATAGCACAGGAAATGGAGTAAGAAAGAAAATACAATGTGGCTGAATGAACAGATAAAGAGGATAAAACAGTTGGGGGACAGAGTGTTATAGGGAGTAGGACATTTTTTTTAAAAAGGTGGGACTTGAAGGTGTCAATAGAGTCCAGGGTGCGGCTGTGTAGTGGGTGTGAGTTCCAGATCTAAGATCCTAGATCCAACTTATGAGAAATATCGGTCATGATTTGCAGATGCTGCTGTGTTAGGCTACATACTGATAATTGGTTGCAATGTACATTTTGCCTCTAGGCTATGTGCTATTAGTCTGTGTTTTGTTCTGTGTGAGAATCTCTTCAAAGGGAGTATAAAACTTTATATTTGAAAAAAAAAACACACACAATGAAAATAAAAATATAGGTTCTGTGTTTGAAATTGACAGTAGATTCAGTCAGGTCTGTGAAATGGGTTTGGGGCTCAGTTAAGATTGTGTAGAACTCTGCTTCACAGCTTGTTACCGCTGACCTCAAGGGACTCCAGAAAAACAGTCCTTGCAGGTTGATTTGGTTTTGTCTGTTGTTTCTCTCAATCCGTGGAGGTATTTCCCTCCATTTCTCCTCATACATCTGGTTGTTGATGTTAACATGGGTCTGCGCCGATCAAGGCTTGTATTTCTAAGGTGTACACAAAATTTTAGTCATGTACAAAAATTGCCCCCAGCCATTTTCACACATACGAGATGAAACAGTCCTGACTGCTTTATTGAAAAAACCCAAACTCAACCCGAACAAAAACTAGACACTGCACGCTTCAGAGGTTTTATCTAAAATGAGAAGTCCATGTTGTTTTCTCCTTTCTCCCGCTTCTCTTGTACCCTGGTAAGGCACAAAACAACCTGTTTCACCCAATTATCTCTCCCACAGGGCACAGTCAGGCAATTTGGCTCAGTCAAGACTCTGATTCATTGAGCCAGATGATTTAAAGCTTTTGGGATCCACAAGTCAGCCCACCAGGACTGAAACTGCTCCGTGATTCTCAGTTGATATTTAGCAGTGCGAGTTGCTCCACCAAAAGGTTACAGAAACAAAAATAGCATGTTATTTCTAGTCTTCACTGGGTGTCACTCAGTGAAAACCATATTTCTGAGAGATGTGAGAGAACAAAAGGTTATAAAGTGTAAAGTAACATGACCAACCTGTGCTGACATCGGAGTGCTGCTTGTCTGCTACAGTTGGATAATGATAACACAGTATGCTGAACATTTGTCATGAACGATATCTTATCTTTTAAATTATACACTTACTATATATATCCACGAAAGCCAGTGGGAGTTATATCTTTATTATATCTAGTATGATGATCAGCCTGGAGAGAAACAAAATGTCCTTGACAAACATGGAGATAATTATCACAAACGTTGGTTCCTGCAGTGCTTGTATAGTCTCATGCATGCCCGTGGCCCCCAGAGGGGTTGGATTTCTAATAATTACAGTGTGAGCTTTAGTATTCAGGCCCATCAAAAATGAGCTGACACATGCAGTCAATATAGTTAGTAATGTTCATAGCAACCCCAGATGTCAGAGCCAATGAAACAGTTCACCACAGTTTTATCACCATATTAAGCAATTTGTAGAGGAACAAAGAGATAAACTGGCCAAAAAAATATTTTTTTTTACAGTGACCCTGCAAGCAAATGTGTCTATGATTTTCCCTTCTCCCTGCTGCGTCCTACTCTCACACATAAACTCTCTGAGGCCATTAATGGTTGATCAATGCTTCAAGTCACTCTGGATTGTTGCAATTAGAAAACAATGCCCCAAAAAGCTATTTTAAGTCATGCGCTATCAGTGGGGAAAGCAACAGAGAAGATAATTGGGTATTGACAAAAGAGTGTGAAAAGCAGAGACAGCATGCAAGACCACTCTCCAATTTACTCTGTCATCTTGAGGCTCTGATTATGCTGCTTACTGACCAGATAATTGGGGCAAAGCTTGATAAAAACAAACATTTTTAGGGTAAAGTGTCAAATACAAGCATCTTGCATAAAAATATTCCTAACACTTAATTGGGATGATGCTTCTATTTCCTGCGACCGCGTGCAAGGGGCTGACGAACTCATGACTTCCTGGCTCCCTGGGGTGTAATATACTGTTATCCACTGGACTGAGAAATTTTTAAAAGCATGTGGGGGGTTTCACGCTTCCGTGGGTTTAAACTGATACTAAATGGCTTTTTAAGAGTTAATTACCAGATTAAGACCATCATGTTTTCCACTACACAAACAGTGATCAGTCCGTGTTCCTCTGGTGTTAAATGCATGTAGACAAGTAGCCTTAAGGCCCTGATAGCCTATTGCTCTGAGTTAGAATTGACTGGCTTATTTCACATAGGGGATTTGTGTATTGATTTGAAAGTAAGGATGTCATACTACAAATATATTTTATCCACTTTTCCAATCTGATAAAAGTCAGAAAGGTGGGTTGTTTGCTTCATGTTGCCACTCTCAGTCTGATCTGATCCAACCACACACACAAACACACACATTCCTGATTCAGATCATCTGAGGTTTGATTTAATACTTAATAATAACTGAGGGTTTTATCCCCAAAGCTTTGCCTCAATTATTGCTTATTTTGAGAAAATTTTACCATTATCTATTGCTATTTAATCTTTAACTATAGCTCTGATATGATTTCTAAAATATGTATTTAACTGGGTAATGGAAATATACCTTTTAATTCCAAAGAGAGTACATACAGTATGTACCATATACAGTACTGTGCATGTTTTAGATGGACTCTATACAAGCAGGTGCTTACTGGAGCAGCTTCCACTCATAAACTCTGTTACTGAGCACCATCTAGTGTTCAAAACAATAATCTTTAATCGTTTTTTCCAAGAATGCAACCTTTACTGTACGTGCACTGTAGACAGCTGGAACCAGGCTGGTTATATAAATGACATATTCACAATTGAAGAAAATGTGACCCCAGTCCCCGCTGACAATAACAAGCAATGTAGGACGAACATATACTTCACAAACAAATTAAAATAAGTTGTTTTTTCAAAAAGAATCGACAGTAAATGTGTTGCTTGTTGATCAGGATAACTAGTGCACATTAGGCTCACATATTCCACCTGAGTGAGTCACAGGCTTCTCTGCGTTTCCGTTGCTCAGTGGGTTTTGTAACCCGGTGCCAGCAGAAGCCTCATGGCTGGGTGGAAGACAACAGAGGCCATCTGTTGTCTGTGTGTTTTCTTTGGTGCCCTGCCACAAAACTCTGCTGCCAGAACACCCAAGGGTACCCATGTGCACCTCGCTGCGCCTAGGGATCAGCTCACATGAAGCACCTTCATAGCCTACTGGCTCTACTGGGGGACGCCTGTATATTCTGCCAAAGCCCGGATACAATAACAGTGGCGTCTGAAAAGGGCCTTGTTGTAGCAGGATCGTTACACAACCATGCCATTAACCTTAATTGGAGCAGCTTGGTGGAACACAGAAAAACTTTCAGCCCTCTGAGACAGCCGTGTTGTTCCTCTGGGTTACATAAAATCGAAATGGATCTCACTCTGACTTAATTGAATTGCAGAATACTTATGTTCCTGCTGAGGAATTGTGGACTAACTGAAGAGTAGAGTGCTACATGTACGATGTCACTCCCTGCTTCTGTGCAATGACAGAAATAAGACCGTTACATAAACACACAGGCATGACATAATTTAGAGTGAATCACTCTGCCCCCTCCCCCCCTGCTTCACGGTAAACATAATGACACTACTGACTTAGTTCCCATATTAGTTGTAATTGGGTGTAGCCAAGGAAACAGACACATGAGGAGACATTAGGGGACATGGGGAGAGCTCCCTTCACCACTGATCCCTCCCAAAGTGTGCTTGTTTGTTCACCTTTTAAGGATGTTAATTTGGCCTCAAGGCTGTATCACCACCCTGATGTGAGAATCATCTACATGCAGCGTTGTGCCGTTGATTAAAAATGAACAAACATTCGTGTTCCTTCAACAACCTGGGGCCAAACAGGTGTGAAGAACATTCTGCCTATTCAACACATGAAAAGTAGGGAAAATAATAACAGGGAATTCATCAGTTTGTCAGCTTTGAAACTCTTTTGGTCGATCTGGCCGCCGCAGTGGGGGGATGGTATTATTAATATCTCCCATTCATCAGAGGAAATAGCCCCCAGTACTTCCTCCCTAAATCTGTTATCTCACACTGATATTAAGCTCCACAGAGATTGGATTGCAAAAGAAGATTACTGTGACAGCAGGATTTTGTAGGGCTGCAGGTCACTGTGCATGTTTTTGAATCAGCGGTGCCACCATAGCTTACTTGGGTTTTAAATTTCAGACAAAAAAAAAAGAAAGAAAAGAAAATTCTTTTTTTGTTGAAGTTAATCTCCCATTTAGCGTTAATGGAGCACTATGTTGGTTTGTGTTTCTGACAGAACGTCAAGGACATTTAGATAAACACATTAGAATGCCAAAAAGGAAAAAAAATAAACTCCTTTCAATGGTTTTTTCCATTAAGTGAAAAGCTAAGACGTTGTTGTAGTGTTACAATAAACGCCAAACATGCATCAATTATTCAGCTCAAACAGTCTGAGATGTTTTAGTGTTTTCTAAGTCTTGAACTGGTGTGTGAATGTCAACAGCTTTCATCATCAGCTTGACAGATTGTGGAAATACACAGTACTGAAGGAGAAGTGTAAACATCAGATGAATCATTCCTGTCAACAGGCAAGCAGCAAGCAAGCCTGTCTGGTCTTGGCCTGCACTTTAAATCTTTGCAAGCAGCAAAAACGTTTATATCAGGAGTTCTCTAAATTCATGTGTCTGGTCTCTGTCAAAGCTCAGTTTGCCTGGGAAGTGCTGATGAAATCATGGTTCATCTTAGTTTTTATTAGGCTTTGTGTTCACAACAATAGGTTGAAAACACGAGGCGTAAGTCATGACTGCAGGGATGGATTGAAAGAAATGGGCATTTTGGCAACAAGCTCAAAGGTGTTATCAAGCTGAATTACGGGTATTGTGGGATTTTCTTCTGCCATCAAAAGTTGGCAAATAACAAATATCACAAAGCTATAAGAAATATCCTAAGCCTGCATGTCTGCAAGATGGACAAAAGCTCTTATGAATGGCTCATAACAGATCGGCAAAGTATTGTTAAAAGCAATTTAATAACCCTTTAGATCAGGGGTAGTCTCACTCTGGGACCCACATTTTCCCATGGTCATTAAGTCACGAGTCACTTTTCTAGAATTCAAACCATTTTTTTTAAGCTTTTAAAAACTCATTTTGCTCTTTATTGAGCAAAGTGCATTTCAGAGCACATGAATGAAACTGAGGAGGACCATGACAACTGCATGTACGGAAGTGAATAAAATAATATCAAACTGCACAAAATGGAGACCAACAAAACCATATTGACTTCTAGGCTAATGCATCTCTGCATTCAGAGCATATTCACAAAAGTGAATAAATATCAAATTGCACAAAATAAAGACCCACAAAACAAAACAAGATTCACTGCATTCAGAGCAAATAATAAGAATCTGAGGACCATTGCAACTGCATGTGTTCACATGATGCGTGCCTTTCAATATAAGTTATTTTTCAAAATAAAAGACATTCTAACATCAGATGTGCATTAAATATTATTTACTTTTTTGACCAGCTGTCCGCGACCCATCCAGAACGGGTCCGCGACCCAGTTTTGGGTCCCGACCCACCAGTTGAGAACCACTACTTTAGATAAAGCTTATACCTGGGAGGTGTTTAGCTCAGTTGGTAGAGCACCTGCCCCATGTGTTGAGGCTATAGTCCTCGCTGCAGGCGGCCCCGTTTCGGGTCCCGTGTCGGACGGCCCTATCCTGCCTGTCATTCCCCCCATCTCTGCCTCCCATTTCCTGTCCCACTCTCAACTGTCCTATCACATAAAGGCATGAAAAGCCAAAAAATATACTTAAAAAAAAAAAAGATAAAGCTTATACCTCCTCTATAAAGGGTGGCATGTAAGGAAATGCCATTCGAGGCAGCAGTATTAAACATCCAGTAATATCTGATTCAGCTTTATTTGTCCTTTACAGGAAACTTGTTTTCACCTCCCCGTACAATACCAAAAACAAAAACACACAACCTCAAGATACATAAATACATACATTACATCACCCACCCATACACATTAAACAGAACCACACATTTAGCGATGCAATCTATTTAGTTCTGTTATAGCAGAGGGGACGAATGATAATCTTTTATCCCTATTTGCAGCTAATATTCTGTACTGTTTTGCAGTAATTGGACTTTTTTTTCTGGGGCATGTGTACCACTGTAGCAGGTTCTTTTTTTGACTTGTTACCACCAGAGGTCAGTATTGCATTCACTGGCAAAAGTTTACATGGGCAATTGCCTCCCTGCCCACCACTTGCGTCCTTTATTTGCATCACAGTAAGCTGACATTTTCACACGCACTCTGCTCATAAACTGCTGACAAAACAGCACCGTGCCGATTCGTCAATTTCACATTTGATTACAAAGAAACTGATGAGTTCTTTGGTTTTTTCTTTTCTTTTCTTGATCCATCTGCCAGGAATATGTTTGGCCTAGAAAGCTCGTCAAAGTAGCTCATTTGTGAAATCATTTTTCAGTCTTCAACAGTCTGTCATCTTTTGTCAGCTCACAGGAATCTGCTGAAAGAGGAGGCAGGGCATCACAGTGTCATCACAACCTTAAAAAAAAATCCAAAGAGTGTCACAGCCATCTACTGGTAGGTGCTGTTGAGCAACGACCCGTGACTTTAAATTGTCATTGTGCACCAAAAGACACTCATTTATCCTTTGTTGAACAGAGAGATGGGAGCATTCAGGCTATAACTGCAGCTGTCGGCCTCGTCTGATAGATCTAACTTTAATCAGGATTACCCTGCGTGAACATGACAGGTGGGAGAGCTCACACACACACACACACATGTGCGCAGATGTTGGCCCACATACACACATGTTCAAGCAACTCATGAACAAATGGAGCCTGAGATGATTTTTTTTCTTCTTTTTTCTTCATCTGAGGGAAGAAAGGCAGCAGAATGAGCAGAGGCAGAGAGGGTCAGCTCGCCCTGCAGAGCTACATTGTTCTGAACAAGACGAGAGTGTGCTGAGGGGTCTCTCGTGAGAGCGCCACGAGGAAAATTATTCAGCTAAAGAGCTTTCTCCTCGTGCCCCGCGTATGTCATCATTTGGATGAAGTGAGGCTGACGGAGTTGTTCAGATGGAGCGAAAGCCTTTTTGCTCCTCGTGTGTGTGTGTGTGTGTGTAGAAGCCACAGTGATTGCAATCTCATGATGAACTGGGAAGTGCTTTTGTTAGAGCACAGAGGCCGAGGGGTGTACTGGAAGTGAAAAATATTTTTTTTATATGGGTGGATGAAAGGAGCTGCAAAATCTCCACATCACAGAGCTGGAATCAGTCGGAGATGAAAAGCCGTCTCGCCCTCTCGTCAAACTAGTCCTTTGATAAGAGATCTAAATGTATTAATTCATTTGAGATGCCACTGATCAGTCAGTAGATATTACCATGCGGTATCGAACAAGCAATGTAACACACAATTTAGTGTAGATTGTAATTTCTTTTTTATTATTATTATTATTACTTATAGGTGACCAAAAGTGTTTGTTCAGGAGTGATGCTGCATGTGATATGGAAGCAGAGTCACTTTTCATTTGTACGTAAGGAAAAGAAAAAAGTCAAATGTCAGTTCACAATTTATTTACTGAATAAATTTGGACAAAAACACCAGAATCTGTTACGATACAATCAGAACATCTGAGGCAGATATCCCACCATGCACCACCCCCCTCCATGAAACAAAAAAGGACTAAACATTAGCACCAAATCAGAACCAACTTAAATAAAAAGGTAGCTCAGTCTACAAAAACAATGAAAGCAATAGTCGTTTTTTTTTATTTATTATTATTGAAAAGCAACTCAGAAAAGTAGCAAATTGAGAATTTTCATATTTTTAACTTTTCTTAAAAAACAAGCACCCACCCCTCCCCCACCCCATCCCCCCCACACACCTTCTCCCCCCCTCCCCCACCCTGCTAGGCAGGCTATAGCATTCATGGGGCACATGCCAATGACTAGATAAAAACACAAATTCAAGTAACATTGAGATACGACAAAACATGTCCACTGGTACCCATTCCGAGCATGATCGTTTCACAGAACCTACGCAGGCAGTAGAAAACTAACATGAGGTCCTGGAGTGAGCATGTTGTAGCAATACTATCACTGAATATCTCGTATCAAGTTTTTAAAAAGAAATGAGGGAGACCGGGTGGCATGGGCTGTCGGGGGCACAGGAATACTGGCACAGAAGATATTGTGTATTCTAAAACTTCAGACAGACATTTCCTCTTTGTGCCTGTCCTGTGTCAAGATATTGCCTACATTATACATGAAAAAGGAATCTCTGAATAAAGAAAAACCCTGCAATGTAGTTTTAAATATATATATTTCTATTTATTTATTTATTTATAGATATTTATATATATAGCTGTTACAATTTAAATAAATGTTACGTTCTCGTTCCTACAACTGAAGAATGAATTTAAATAAGAGGAAGCTAATTTTAAGAGGTGGAAATCGTCCATTCACCTAACACATCAAGTGCATGATGCCATGTTTTGGAGGCTTACCAAGAAAACGGTGTAAGTTTGAGGTTTAGGGAGTGATATCAAAGCAGCAGTAACAACAGACTGGAATAGCTTAAAAAAAAAAAACGACAAAAACAAACAGAAAGTGATGATACTGAAAAATGAAGGTGTGGTGATGAATGGAGAGTGGAGAAGGCCCAAGAGACTGAGACAGAAACATAATAATGACTGAAAACAAGGCTGCTGAGGAGTTTAGTGACTGTTCTATAATGTAAAACTGAGACAAATGAGAGATGACAAAACTGAACCATGAAACAAAGTTGAGGTCAAACACGTTAATGATGATGATGATGATGATGATGATGACGATGATGACGATGAGGGAAAAAATATGCCTAAGCTGCTCCATTTCTTAACCAATAACCCCAGGTCAAGTATAATCACCTTGTTTTAGGGCTTGTCAGTTCTGAACCTGGATCTGTGGTTAAATTGGTAGCACCTAAAGCTATGACAAAAAAAAACGTAAGAAAAGGTGTGGTGTTGCGGTTCACTCTGAATTGTTCTCCTTGGTTTCCCCGTGTTCTTTTGTCCCTTCATGCTTTCCATAGTGTCAAAAATGGTGAATGTGTCTACTTTTATGAGCACCACATTGAACGAAACAGATCCCAAAAAAAAAAAAAAAAAAAAAAAAGAACATTTTGCTACATTGTTTGCAACTTGCATGTCTGGCGGCAGCAAATCCCCGAGCGGGGAGGAGGCGCGTTGCCAGGTGACGGTATAGATGCCATTTGTCATGCCAGGCTCAAGGTTTTCCATGGAAATGGTGGAAAAAGGAAACAGGATGGAAACACCTTTATTATGAGTGACAAATGTTCACCTATTAATCTCTAGACTACTGTTTTTTTTTTGGCTCTGCTTGTGAGCGTGGCGAGCTGACCGTGGCGGAGTCGTCCCGTTTGTGCTTGGTGGGTTTTTTTTTTTGCTCAGCTGAAGAACTGCTCCAGCTCCTCCTCCATGTTCACCTCAGGCACCATCTGCTCCTGCTCCCTCTCCCCCCTGCCGTGCGCCGCCACGCCGCCCAGCGCCCCGGAGGAGGCGAACCAGGGGTGCTCCAGTATCTCCCGGGAGGTGAGGCGCTCCGCGGGCTCCCGGCGCAGGATGGAGCGGATCAGGCACTTGGCCTTGGGTGTGAGCGTTTCTGGGATGTTGAAGTGACCCCTGCGGATTTTGCTGAACAGCGAGCCGGGCTCGACGTCGTGGAAGGGGTAACGCCCCACGAGGATGGTGTAGAGCATGACGCCCAGGCTCCAGACGTCAGCTGCCTTCCCCGAATAGCTGCCGCTGGCGTTGAGGATCTCCGGGCTCACGTAGGCCGGGCAGCCATGTTTGTCTGACAGGGAGTCGTCATGGCCGTCCAGGATGTACGTGTCCTCGAGGCTCTCCAGCTTCACAAGGCTTCTGGGAACACACAAGATGCGGGAAAAAAAGACATTTAACATAATGATCCTCTGGTAGTGTGAACGTTATTAAATGATAATTACTATGATAGTTCCACTGCTTGGATACCAATTAGGAAAAATACAAAAGACACTCTACTAGGGTAATGTGCGCTGATGGACATCTTAAGTGTTTTAGATCCATCGCTTTTGGATATCAGAGGAAGTAGAGCGCATAATGCTCTGGGCTTAAGTTTGACATTTCCTTTCACTTAGATAAAAACCCCAGCCAAAAAGCATCCACAATCCACATCCGCTGCAATTCAAAAGAAACACAATTACGGGTGACTGATCATATTAAGTTCCATGCGGTGAACTGTTTCACTCAGAGAATCCAGCACCTGACAATGAGGATTTCTTTTCCCCGTCTCAAAATAGCATCTATTTGCACTCTCTCTTTTTTTTTTCTAAACCCCACAATAACGGCAATGATACCCTCGAGTGCTGATAATAATGGGCTGGTCGTTTGGGAGGCGTCGCCGCTGAAGAATCTTGAGGGGCTCGGGCAAGAGAATTTTCCACATGCATGGTAAGAGACACTTGTGGGGCTATGCAAATGCTGCCATCTGTGTGTGAGGTCCGTGAGACACGATGCACGAGACATAGAGCCGGGGGTGTGTGTGCGTGTGTGATAGTATCTACTTGGGAAAAAGAAAACCAAGAAGCTTACAAAAGAACACTTATTTTTGCCATCTATTACACGCACATGCATGTTCACGTAGCCGCATTCACTGGCTCATTGTGAGCGTGGTAATTTCCCTTTATTTATATGCTTTAGAGAATTTTCACATTTTAATATCAGGAAAATTCTAGTGCTTCCTTGAGCCAAAGAGCCATTGTTCCTCTGTGAGAATACAACACAATGCAGCCTGGATAACAGCTTGTTTGGAGGACATGTGCAAACCTGCAATTACAGTTAAGGGGGCTCAGAGATACAAAAAGAGACTTAGCCCATTTTTTTTTGTTCCACAGCCGTGCATTGTCTTGGGTTAAGCTATACGGGATGTAATGTGCGCTGATCCTAAAATGTCTCATGAGCTCGGTGGAGAAAGACGAGATCAACAGGCCCCATTCGAGTGGCTCTGCCAGTGATGTACTGGATTTCACTCCCAGCCAACCTTTGATCAATGCCCTTTAGAAAACAAGCTGCTGTTTGGGCTGAGGCTAACGGCAGCATGACCAAATCAGGTCAAGAAGCTAATACACGCTATCGGAGCTCGCTCAGGTAACATCCTATGTCTGGTCTTGCTCCTCTCCCTCCGTCTGCACACGCGCCATATCCCTTTGTCACATAGTTGAGCTCCAGCCAGGACAGTGTCTCAAGTCCCTGAAGCGGCTTCGACTCCTCGTGTCTTGTACTCTCATGTCCACTGATCCCAGACGACTGAAAAGTTGCAAGCGGATTCTTGACAGGCCACATAGTAAATGTGACCCAATACTGTCTTGCACTATCACTCTTAAAATTCACTCCACATCAATCATTCAATGGGAGAGAAGGGGAGGGGTTCTGGTCTGACATTCAAGGTCATTGGACTCGTACTGAATTTGTGAGGCGGCTCAACTTCCCTTTTCCACAGTTAGTGCCAAAGAATGACGTCACAGTTTAAAGACAGAGGGCAAAGAGGTGCAGACTGTGTCTCTGCTAGTGGGTGACAATGACGTTAAGTAGTAGTAATAGAAGTAAAAGGGTTAATAAAATGTTTTGTGTGCCAATCGACACCTCTTGTCATTAAAGAAAATATCCACCATCCACCATTAATAATATAAAAAAAAAGGTGTTCAAGGGGTTGCTGTGGCAACAGACGCCTGATTACATGGGTGTAGTTTTCACACGCTGTCACCAGGGGTCAGTAAAACCATACCGTGGAAGTACGCCACCCCAGATTTTCTCCTGCTGATCGCTACAGAAGTGCAGCAGTGTTAAAAGCTCAGCTTAATGGATCATGTCATGCATACATTAGTCCTGTTAACACGTCTGTCTACGCTTTTCAGTCCAACAAAGGCCCCGGTTAAATAAGTATAGAATGATTCAATTTACCTGAGGTGATCCCCTCCGAGTGTGACTCCATATGCCAAATGAATGCATCATAAACCCAACTACTGAACCATGTGCACAGAAATAACTGAGGGAAACACAAGGGTCTTATGTTCCCTGTTCTCTGCATAACATCTAGGAGAAGCATGTCAGTGCTGTATTGTCTCAGTTTACACTACGCCTCCGTGTAAGCTGAGATATGACACGGATATCACATAGGACATCTACAGTTCAGGTGTAGAAACAAAAACAGTAGAAAGAGTGAAAAACAATGTCACAGTAAAGGCTCAGAGGTAGCAGAACTCACCTGTCCTCATTCTTGAAGACAAACTTCCTCAGTTTGAGGTCACGGAGGACCAGTCCGTTGTCGTGGCAATGTGCCACAGCCGAGGCTATCTGATAGAAGAGTCTGGCAGCTTCGTCCTCCCGCAACTTCTTGCAGGTGCGGACAAAAGAGTGCATGTCGCCATAGCTCCTCTCGAAGAACACGTAGGCTCGTGTCTCGCCTAGCAGGATCTCTAGGATTTGGTTAATATGCTGGTGCTGGCCCAGGGCAAAGTAGGCCGCCAGAGACTCCTGGTATCGGCCGATGTCAAAAACCTGCAATCATAAGACAAGGAGAGATTCATGCCTACAGTCTGCATCCTTCGCCAGTTAGATATTTTTTGTCTTATCTGAGTGACTTATGAGCGCAAGCGTCTCATTATGTTGTTTTGGTGTCAAGATCTTAAGGAGTAGAACATCTGCAAAACAGTTTTTTTCTCTCTCCATTTCCCACCGTGGAGACACACAATTAAATCTGACTGAAAGAGCTTCAAATTGCCCTTTAATTATGCAAAATGTACCCAAAATATGAGCAACCACCACATTCATTCTCGTGACACCAGACGTGTGTTTAATCTCTTGGCAGAGGAGCCGAGGTTACACAGAGGCAAAGTGAAAGCATCGCGTTGGTGCACAGTTTTGTACTGCAGCCCGGTGGTTGCACTGTCCTTTTGTTTCCATAGTAACCCCCCCCTCTCCCCTCCCCAATTGATTTTCAGTACAACCAGTTCAGGTGAGAAGGAGGAGGGGAGGGGGGGTCCTCTGTTTGCAGTCAATACAAATACACCCCACAGCTCTCCAGGTCTTACGTTGTGACCTGGGCTTCCAGCTTGGCAGGAATGATCAATCCTGCAAAAGGGGGATTGATCGGTGCTGTACTGAGACCAGTGCAAAGCAGATGAGGTCAAACAGCAGTTAGCTCACACTCACAGGATGTGCCAAAGGCCATTAATTTGTTATTGCCATGACGAAACATTATCTCAAGTCAAAAGGTACAGATTATTGGATATGTTGTGGCTTTATGAGTCCAACGTGGCGTGTGAATATTGTCTCAATTCATCAAGCCATTTGGTCCTAAGGTTGCTCTCAACCTTCTGGGAATAGTGGTCTATTTTTTTTTTTTTTTATGGTTGGAGAGGTCAGTGCTGGGGTTCACTGTCACAGCAGCTGGCTGCACTTGTAAAGTTCTCCAACCTTGTGTTCTTCTCTCTTCATGCAACTGCTCCTTAAAAGGTCAGTTAATAATATATGTTGGTAAAGGTGCAATATTGCAAGGCTTATGCACCAAATGTAAAAAACCAAGGCTGCATTAATATGGTTACAGCATTGAGCTATGAAAGAGAGAAGCCATGGTTAAGCTAGAACAGCACTGAGAGGAGTGTGTGCGTGGTTACTCACTCCTTTGTCAACGTTACATCATGCAATCCAAACCACGCAGCTCGCCCCATTCACTTTTTCCATTAGGCTGCTCTGCCAGCTCTCTATTTACAATTCAAACAATTATTCAAAAGTGGAGAGGGGGGGTTCTTGCTGCAATAGCAAACACATACACACTGAATACGGGCTTCTCTGTATAGTATGTTCAATACGTTTGATGTATATATATATACATATTGGCATGGGGCCAGTCATTTATGTGGAAATGCAAGTGCAATGCGAAGGTGGTGAGCTTGTAAAGAGCACTAGATGCTTTTTGTTCTGAGCTGCTATTTTTGGGATGGCTGAGGTAGGCCGGCTGCACCACCACACTGCTGCTTACTAACCTTACATACGAGCTCTTCCCCGCTGTGCAGGTGGGCGGCTCTGAATACGTGATCTCCCTCCAGTGGCTCCAACAAAAGGTAGTCCCCGATGCGGGAGATACAGTGCGAGGAGTCCGGGGTCTCCGGCGGGCTGGGGGACCCGAGGTTGGGACTGAAGCTCTGGTGTGACTCTGTAGTCCTTAAGCAAGACAGCTCTTCGAAATCGTGCGATTTGTGCCGCGATCTCCCATAACGTGAAATGTTAATTGGATTTGACCTCTGTATGTTCATGAGGAATAAGTGCGATAACTCCACAGTATCGTGGGGGTGGGGGGGCTTCCTCCTCCTTGTTCTTCTCCTCCTCGGATAAGGGGACCACTTTGTTGTAAACTCAGTGCAATGTCAAATCGACTGATACTTCAGTAATTAAGTATAAAGGCAAACAAAAAAATAAAAAGATGAATAGATTCAGCTGCAGCCTGGCAGACTATCAACAGGCAAAGCTGGCTCGTTGCTTTTCATACAAAAAATGGGGTCTGGATTTTCTCTTTGCTCTTCAACTGTTCATTTGCCCCACTTTGTTTTCCATTCAGAAGATAAGGCCAGGCACAAGTAACACAATCACTGCTCCGAGCCGACTCGAGCCCCTCTGCACAGACCTGCTGCAATTTCATTAACGTAGGCAGCTGCGCACAAAAAAAAAATGCAACAAAGGCGAGCAAAAGTCAGCTCTTACAATGAATGAAGGCTGCTCAAGTTAAACCGCAGCTTTATTTGCTAGCTTATCTCGCCGGTTAATGGTATGGCACGTTTCATAAAACGGAAACAATTTGTTAAAGAAAAATAGCTTGCAGGCACAGAGGGGGGAAGAAGAAAAAGCACTCGCAAAAAATAAACATAAAGCAAGTTTTGCAAAAGATAATTACAGCGGCTGAATTTTTAAGCCGAAATATAACAGACGAATGATGGCTAGCAGGTGCAGAGCTAACTAGTTAGCTTCCTTTGCTAACTAGTACCAGATCAGTGCTCGGCCTTGTTCCCCGGGATCATATCCATGCACGGTGGTTGTCATCTACCACAGAAGGAAAAGACCCCATCCGGAAAAAAAAGAGAAACTGCTGTAGCTCTTTGTGTGCGGGAGTCGACGTCCTGTCTGTGTCTTGGTCCGGTCCAATAGAAGAAGAAAAAAGTGTCGTCTGTGTGTGAGAGTGTTATCGCTGCTGTTTTGTAAGGTGCTGTAAAGGAAGGAAGGGACGGCCGGCCGACTTTCCCAGGCCCTATCCCTTGATTCAGCAGGACATCCTCTCTCTCCCGTGGTGCCGCTGTGCTTCTTACGTGGCCGGGGGAAATCTAGTCCATTCAGTGCGGAGGGGGAGGCCAGCCGAGCTGCACACACTGCTCTCACTGCGCCTGTACAGAGTGACGGAGCTGCTGCCTGCTCTGCCTGCCTGGCGGAGGGGAGGGAGGGGGGGAGGGAGGGGAGGTAGGGGGGGTTTCTACAGCGGGGCACGCGCGCAGCCACCACCACCACGCACGCGCGCTCTCTCTCACACACACACACACACGCACGCACGCACACGCACGCACGCACACACACACACACACACACACACACACACACACACACACACACACACACACACACACACACACACACACGAGCATACCGATCCGCCCCCCTGACGTCACTCCCACATCGAAGCCCCATTGGCTTCCGACGCGGAGTTCTAATCATATGCCGGTGCGGTCATGTGAGAACCGTGTAGTGTGGTGGATACACCCCCCAGGAATCTGAATGCATCGCATGCTGGTAAATTGGATGGGGACGGGAGGGGAGGGGGGAGTGAGAGTCTAACTACTGTACGTGCTGTGTTACAAATGTGTTTCCTCCTGAAATATCATTCAAGGGAAAGTGAGGGGGGGGGGGATCCCTTCCCTCCCCTTCCCATGGTTGTATGTTTTTTTGTTCTCATGGTGTCATCTAAATGAAAAGCACCAAAGCAGCCATTATGTTTGACTATAAACAGACTGTAAATGCAGCAGTCGGTGAGAAAACATAACATGACACCCGTGTGACTCAGTGTTGCTCTTCAAGCTCTCTGTTCTGTAAGCAAACTAACAAAGAACACAACAAAAACCTACATAATGAATAGCTAAAATAAGAAAACACACACAAGAAAGTGTAGGAGCATGGATGGCAAAAGAATCAGTGGTGGAGCTTTGTGTTTGAGGAAATTTCTAGTTTGACATGCAAAATGAAGGTAGGCTATTAATTTAGTATAATATGGGATTATATTCCAGATTTTTGTGCCAAGGTTGAAGACAAAGACCAGAGGATTCATTTGAGAGATGGCACATGGCTGTGTGCTCTTGTAATGAATTCCTGTCTTGCAGGAAGAGTTGTGCCCCCGTAATATATTACAAAACGAAGGATGGAAGAGGTTCATTATTCATTGTTCTTCCTAGATTACTGGGGGGTGTGACAGCAGGATTGTGCAATTCCATGTAGGAATCCGGGGCGGTGGGAGGAATGCTTGCAGCTGGATGCAAGACACTGACAGAAGTGTTCGATTTAACCTTTATTCTCCTGCTTGCAGGCAGTAGCGGTGCACACATGCATACACACACACACGCACGTACGTACAGTACTCAAAATCTTCGTTTCTCGCCGCCTGCCTGAACAAACCCCCACAACATGGAAATGCATTTTTCACACAGAGGCCTCTCATCTCAGAAATGGTGGTTCACAGTTGCAGAATGTGACTGCACCCACAGGCTTTTATATCCCAGTCCTCCAGCCTATGTATATGTATGTTTCTGTGTTCTGTGATATAATCTATGTGAGTCACTCACTTCAGTCTTTGTTATAGCGCTTGAACATTCCTCAGCTTTGCTTTTTTGTTTTCACTCATGCAGCTGAGAACAACACATGTTACAGACCAGTGGTAAGTCACAGGTTAACACAGTCTGCATAAATACAGTGATGCACGGCTCCCATACTGTAGCACGTTTCCTGTTTCTGTATTATTCCACCACATCCCTGCATTTGCCCATCGCTCTGACTCCAAATGGGGATTCTGTTAAGCCTAAACCACAGCTGTGCATGAATCAGAATAATAATCCCCAAAGACTCCTTTTGCCCCCATTCCCTGATACGCTGTGTGACTCATTCGCAGTGAAGAGCAGCACTCGAGAAAATCCATTGAGGTTCATCAGCTCTACAGACACGCCTACATGCCGAGGAGTAACGGCAGGCTGCCCCAGCAGTGCCTTCCAGCGAGAGCTTAAGACTGTGTGTGTGTGTATGTGTATGTGTGCCAAGAGGATGTGTCCCATGGAAGACTGTAGAGGTCAATGAGGACGGGTGAGCATCTCTGAATCCCCGGCTGATATTACTCACCAACTTACTAATAGCCTGTGTTGCCCTGTAGAAAATGATCTAAGGTCAGTTTCCTGTAGTGTTGACATTACACAAAGGCCTCAGGGTTTGGAGCCACCAGGGGAATGTGTTTTCCATAGCGGTTGCAATCAAATGAAGTTTATTAGAATGAATCATGAAACGGAGTCAAATGAGAGTCGTTTTCCTCGCATTGTGCATTCAGAAAATAACCAATATCCAGCTGTCACATAGCAACGCAGCAAGCCAAGCTCATGTTGACACCAGCAAGAATCGACGCTGTCACATCCACACCCTGCGGGTAACTTCCACAGACAAATTCAGTCACATGCGAGAAGATAGATGCAGCGGCACAGGAGGAATGAGATCATTCAGCAAGTGTGAGAGGAGATGATGTGAGGGAGAGAGAGAGCGAGGCAGGAGGACGTAGGACGGAAAGGCAAGCAGGCAGGCAGGCAGAATCTGATGAGCGGCGGAGAGAGTGGAGGAGAAAGGAGGGGAAAGAGAATCAAAGTAATAGAAAGTGCTGTTCCTCCCCAACGTCGCCTATTGGAAAAGAATGGAAACACTTTGTGTCAGGTTGTGAGCTGCCAGCTGGAGAGTCGTGCCGAGGAACAACATGATTAATACGGAATTGAACAGAGACACGTGGGAGTAAAGGGCAACAAATCACACCAGTAACGCAGACATGCTCAACAAAAGCAAACATGACATACACTTTGAGTCATAATGAAAGTGCTGACATCAAGTTGATACCAGGGGGTATTCTTAGTTTTGTTTTGACTGCACACCCTGCTCCCATGGATTCCTTATAGGTTTATTTTTATATTTACTGTCGAGAATTACACAGATTCCCATGATGCTCATTCTTTTCACGACCCATGGTGAACATGTGTGTGGGTACAGGGCAACAGCTGCAATACCCTTCAATTTCAAGTGAGAGAGAGAGAAAAAACAAGTTATTTTTGGGGATGGGTACATGTGCCACATTCTGCCCTCCATGGCGCTGTGGGACCTGAGGCCTGTTTTCAAACAAGAAGAGTGAGGGAGAGCGCTGCTGATTCCAGGGCAGGGATGAAGAGTAGAGAGGGAGCATTGAGTGGGGTGGATAATGTTGCATTGATGATATGATGACACTCACATTTCCTCCTATTTTTTTTTTTTTCAAATAATCAGCCTGATGAAGCAGCTTAATTGTCACACAAGAATGGCAATCATAAAAAAGCAGCACATGTCCAACTGCAAGATTTTATAATATCAGTATATAATCAGATATTCGTATGTATTATGACATGTTTGGAAAAGTTCTCAGCGATAATTGTGAAAATGCATACTATTATTTTCAGTATATTAAAGGGATAGTTCAACATTTTGGCAAATTGTCCCATTGCCATAATCCCTATAGTTTTAGGAGTAGGTTTGTTACCTTTAATTGTCAGTGCAAGCTATTTTTAGAACAGCGGAGCAGAGCCGTGAGCTGCTCAGAGCTACGCTATATGGAGGCTCATAGAATTTCTTGGTTTTCCTCATCAATACAATCCAACAACCCCAAAACGCTCTTGTGGACAAGTTGTGACTTGCACATTCACCACACTGAGATAATAACAGAACGTCACGAGACAGAGTTGTTTTCAAGGTAAATTTGTGCAAAACCGCTGATGCATGTTTCCATCGGGGGCAGTTTTTCAGCAAGCAGTCTCTGCATTTGCCTCATAAACAGCTCATTTGATGAGTCTGATGAGGGAAACCAAGAAATTCCATTAGCCTCCGTAGCGTAGCTCTGAGCAGCTCTGCCATTCTAAAAATAACTTGCACCGACAATTAAAGGTAAGAATCTACTCCTAAAACTACAGTATAGGGATTATGGCAATGGGCAAATTTGCCATAATGTTGAACTATCCCTTAAAGAAGTTTCAGTCTGATGGATGCAGGATCTTGTCAGAACAATGAAGACACTTCAAGTTTTACTGTGCACATCACAACACATATGAGACAGTATCATCCATATAGAGGACTGGGTGTCAAATGTAATGTAATTGTAATGTGCTTTTAAAAACTTCCATTTGCCCAATAAAGACAAATGCAGGCCCACCAAAGTGGGTCAGGACAGCACACACACAGACAAAGGCTAAAAGTGCTCCGTACTCTACAATGCAGTGGATCAGGGCAGCTTTGACCCCCTTCACGGTATTTAGTAACTTCACTGTCATACACGGTACAAATTAATGAACACATTGCACAAAAAAGTGTCCAGTCAGCATCCGAGTGAACCCATGGGACAGCTGAGCAGATCAAATAAACCCTGGCACTTCCGCTGACCTTAATGCAACCTGCTGGCTTCTGACCAACAGTTTATGCGCTGCTACATTAGACAAATCAAAATGACCCCCTATACTGACAAATTCAGGATGTACTAGAGAGTTTTTTCTGAGTGAGACATTTTTTCCCCCCTTTTCCTCTCTGTGGCAACAGGAAGAATGAGTGGCTTTGAGTGGCAGGTCACGCAGATGAGACCTCCTCTGTGTGGAGAGGAAGGATCTTGGCTCGAGGGGGAGACAGGATTGGCGTCACTGGCTTGGATCTCTGCTTCATGAAGTCAGACAGCTGAGTGAGGACTTGTGGCAGCTCTGTCACTGGACAGGGTGACTCACTCACTCATAAGTGGAGAGGTTAATAATAGTCATACATTAGATCCGCAGAAGTGAAATCACTCAGCTTTAGCAGCTTAAGCTTTCCAAACGGCTCAGCCGCAAAGCAAAAATGCATTTCACCGCCTTCTCTATCTCTCATTTATGCGACCATTTATAGGTTCAGATGGCTATAAAGTGAATGTAAATGTCGTCAAAGATGAATTGCTGACTGTTTAAAAGCAAATAATATTTTTTATTCATTATGTTAAATATGCAGTGTGTACTGTATTTTTTCAAGCAATGGGCACATGGAGGCATCGAGCACGACATGTCAGAACTGCCAGGAAAATGAAAGAAAAGCCGAGCAAACGCCAAACCGGAGCTCCTGTGATTTGCCTTTTCTTCCTGCTCACTCTGACAGCTGACATCGTCTTCCCTGTGTACAAAATATTTCCTGGCACCGCTACACCTGCTACACCGTGGAACCGCTTAAAGCAGACCAGGCAGATTTATTAAAATTCCTGAATGCTTGACATTTTGGTGACGCAAGGTGAAGACACCAACATTATGCTGCATTTGCTGCTGATGAGTCAGTCGCAACTTTTCTAGTCCTGCTGTTTGCAGTGAGAGGGAGTCACGGCAGGAGAGCCAGTACAGTTAGGGAAGCGCTCTCAGTATGTAGTATTACAGCATAATGCCATGCCTCATAAAAAATGATGTTATTTGGTTTAAAAAAAGTAATAATCTGGATTATTTTTTGCACGCAACATAGCTTCCATCATGCTTTCTGACAGTGATTGAAAAGCTGTGTGAATCATCTGTGGATAGTTGATTTTCTGGTGCTGTGGTCAGAAGGGTTAGAGAACAACTGTAGGTGAAGATCTTTAATACTGGGAAAAGTACAAACAAACACCCAGAGGCTCAGTGGTTATCACTGCAGCCTCAGAGCAAAGACGATGGCTTTGTGTCAAGTTTGATTCCTTCTTTGTATTCTTATGTGGGTTTGCTCACACAGTCCAAAGACCAGCAGCTTAGGTGAATTGCAGTTTACAAAGATGTGAACTAAAGAAAAAGAAAAACAGTTTGAAATCCAAGGAAAGAATCATGCAGTAAGACCAGATGTGCAGACAGAGCCAAAACGCCAAGAGGCTTATTGTGAGGTTCCTCTTGAGCAAGGTTGGATTACCAACCAGGCAAAGTGGGCGATTACCCTGCATGAGGCCCCAAGACCGCCAGGGAGCCCAAAGGCCCCGGGTTCACTGACAAGTTGTGGTAATCTGTAAGACTGCAAGTTAGTGTGGTATTATTTCAATCACGAGCCTACTGAAACATTTAAAGCAATGATAATGATCATAATAAATAATGGTTTTATATTGTTGTATGTATGTTACAAAGGCTATAATTCTTTGCCGCGAGCTCAAGGTTGATGTGACCTTGTTTTACAGTGTAAATGTCATATTTCAGGAGCAACAACTACTGCCAGTAACCCTGCAAACATCTGTACAAACCTGATTATCCAGTACTGTTACGGATGTTCATTTAAAATGAACATGTCTTGTATTCTATACATAAAACATTTTTAGTATAATTCAAGATACCAAGACCCTGCAAAGAAATAGAGACCTGGCCCTTTAAAATAGGCCAGTTCATAAAAAAAAAGCAAGCTTTTCCCGGGCTGGTTATATTTGTGGGAGCATGATGAAACAGTTATTAAAAACTAAGGCCAGAGGTTGATGCATGAATTGAACAACATTGTTTGTGTGGGATTTCTGAAATGGAAATCTGTGTGATAGTTTTACATCATGCAGAAAATAGAAATCCAAGAGACTTCTCTGACATGAAAATGAGGTGATGTCATAAGGGTCATTGCAAAATAACATAGGTATGTGAGGACCAGCTTGCCATAAAATATCCTACAACCCTGCACAGTGACACCTTAGATCTACCAAGAATATGATGCAGTAAGCACCTGTTATTTTGTGGCCTGCTCATATCAGTGGAGGACAAACTGGAACAAGCTACAAGTGTGATTTTCAAGCGAAAACATGAATGGTGTTCTGGATGAAAGCAGTCCGCAGTAAATAAAATGCAATGTTTGTAACTATGCAGGCAGCTTTTGTAACTAAGTGTATTTTGGTCACACTGAAGTGATATTCACGCTGTCCAAGGTCATATGAAAGTGGTCTTTTTGCAGTGATTCAGAGGACGTATGATAAGCTACAGAATGACGAGAGCACACTGTCCTTGTCTGGCCTCTACATGAGAACACACGCACACACATATACAAAAGGCTTACACGCACACATCACTGCAATACACGCAACATTCAAGCTGCTGCCATGGCAACCTGTCTCCATCCCCCAGGGAATATTGTACAGGGCCGCAAACATCAACACAAACACACGCACACACGCACACACACATGATATTACCCACATACAGTGAGATACACAGAAGGGACCCCATGCTCTAATCTCCTGGGATAGAACACTCTGCTCACTTTATGAGCCATTTTGTGCCAAAAGGTACGTTTCATGCCTGCTTAGAAAGGAAAATTATGGCAAGGAGTCATGATTCACTTTCCTTTTGCTATACCATGCATCATGATGTAGTCACAGAGCTCCATCATACTATGATTATGGTCGGCTTACCGCCACTTCCATCATCTCAAGTGAATTACAGCTTCATTATGCCATATTCATTTTCTATGCAACAACGTTTTTGCCATGTTTTTTTCCTTGATGGGCTGGAACAGCCTTTTCCGAAACAGCTTTCAGACCACGCGACATTAAAACTGAAATCCATAAAAAAAAAAGTGAAATCCATTTGGGCGAGGCAGCAGCTTGTGCACTATTCAATTTGAGGAGAATATTGCGCGATTATTTTATGCTATTATTGTGCAGAACAATCAGACGGTTGGTGTCGCGCGCAGCATGCAAGAGCAGCAGACTCTGAAGTAGACGCTGATGAAGTGCTGGCGAGCACATCACTTTGCTGCTGCACTTCATCACTTGAGCTCAACTTCCTGCCTGTGGTGCTGCTGTGTCTCATGTGACAAGCCTTGTCTCTGTGTTTGTACCTACCAGCCTCTGGCAGGTGCAGGGACACACACACACACACACACACACACGCACACACACATATAGCCGCTTTGAAATCCTACTTCTGTGCAATCACTCATTATACTGTGGGTGTCAAACAACCCCTTGTTGAAGACAGTGGGGATAACTGCTGCATGACAATCAGTTCAAACAAACAAGGCTCTCTCCCTGTTTACTCTAGACATTGCCTTTAAGAGAAATCAAACTGGCAGAAGTCTCCAATTGTGCTGTGAAATCTGTAAGGGGAAGTCATTGTTGTAAAATGAGAATCTAGGTCATGCAAGATTGAGGGCAGCAGATATCAGATAAGAGCATGCATCGTTTAGTTTAAAAAAATATGAATAGTTAGATGAGAGGCGCAGAGGGAATGCCCGCCTTCTGGAGCAGTTGCAGAGAATCTTGTGAGGGCTGTTTTGCTGCACCCCTTTTGAATATGGCATGTATTCACGGCACAGCTATTAAGATAATAATTGACTGTCGTCTCAAAAGGCCTTCGCTTCAGGCGAAATAGCCTCAAGCCCGAACCGAGACAAACAAAGAGGGTGGATGCAGGCAGAAGGAGAAAGGGAGGAGCGAAGGACCTGCGATTACCGTCACAGTAAGCAACATTAACAGCATTAGCTGTGACAGTAATGATCTGTTTCTACCATATCTGGCTAACGGAGGCTGGCATGTCAAACAAACCATGCCTGTGGCAATCAGCACTGGGCATGGGTCAATGTGTTTAGCATATCATTACAGCTCAAACGCTCCAACTGCAGTGTGCTATACCGAAGTCCAGCACGGAGGAATGCTTACGCTCTCAGCTCCTTTTTCTTCCTACCCCTCTCTTGGTATTTTTTTTTTGAAAATGATGACTTACATAGAAATGGATAATGAGAAGGGTTGCCATGTCGCTGTGCTCAAAAGGCTCTGGAAAGCCCTCTGATGAAGGCTCAGATATCCATTACCCTAACCTTTTCTGTCTGCTACAGTAGGAGGGCCCCGCTACTCATTTTAACTCTGATTTTAGATAAGTCTGTAATGAGGTTTATCATAAAGGGACAGGGGGTGTAGGTGGGTGGAGCATCAGAGCATACTTTTCAGATATCATCTCAACGATTGTATCTGGTGTTTTTTCTCTCTCTCTCTCTCGTCTGAACAGGACAACCCCTTCTGCAGCACCTCTGCAAGTGGAGCACAGATCAAGAGATAAGGCCGAGGATGAGAACAGCTCAGCTGCTAGTTTCTCAGTGTAGCACCTTATAGCTGTCTGTTTCTGCTGACTGCTACAAGCTTTGCCTTAATGCTGACCTCACAGGTGTGTGTTTGTGTGCATGTGTGTGGGGGAGGGCTTGTGTGTAGGTAAATTAAAGTGAAAGACAAAGTTTTACTTGCGTTCCCACCGGGTTCCTTTGTTTTCCAGCGTCTCATGTCCCCATCATGCCCTCATTATGAGTGTGTTCTGTTAACAATGAACAAAGTGTTCATGAAAACAAAGTCAGGAAAGGTGATGTGTTCAGGATGCAGTGGACTCACCACTATGCTATTTACCCACTAATTCACACAGATACACTTCCATTTTCGTATAATTGAATTTTCTCTCTGATCTAATTACACTTCCTCCCTTTCATGTCACACACATATGTTCACATGCGACACAAAAACACACACAAGCGCGCGCACAGATGCAAATAACACAAGCATGATGTAATTATTGCAGCCTTGGAAAAATTTCTCCCCATTTCCTGCTGAAGAATGGCCTGCAAATGAGAGCAACCGTTGTAACATGATTAAAAACAATCACTAATAAAAATGCAGGCAGCATATTTTTATCTCTGTTGTAATAATGAAGTGTATTCTATGAGGAACGAAAACACTGGAAATTGTGTAGTTCAGCCAACTATTTTCCCCGTGTGGATACAGTCATCTGGTTGATTTTACAAAGTTGCTGTGTATGTGTGTGTGTGTGTGTGTGTGTGTGTGTGTGTACTCTAGGAAAGAAGGGAAAGACATTTCCTTCACAGTGTTCTCCATCAGACTAAACAGATGTTGTAGTCACATCCCTCCCTGGCCGCTGACATCACCACTAGCTCTGCTGATGATCCATTGTTTGGCCTGAATTAATTCAGCTGTGATGAGCCACATTTGGACAAAATGTCCATCACTGCTCAAGAAAATGTGATTTAAAAAAAATTACTTAGCACATTTAGAGTGTTTTTCTTTCATCTAATCCCACAAGTGCCCTGAGAGTTATCCGTGTTTGATCATTAACATTGACAAAGAATGTTAATAAGGATCATAACAGTGAGTCCACAACTACACTGCTGCTCCAACAGATGAGAATTATAATGATCATGATACTTGGATGGTGATTAGAACAATGAGAGGCTCATGTGTTTGACTTTTCTTCAAAAGCAGCACAAGCCTATACAGACATGGACCAACACCTTCAGTTTCTAATATTATTCGCTGAAATGTGTCTTATTGTGGTGCAATTCTGCATCAGATGTGGCACAGCTACACAGCGCATATTGTCAGCCTGTCAGCAATGTTGCGGTGTAAATTACTTTGGGGATGTAGTTTGGATACGGCGTATTATTGCTCAGAAATGTGCCGCCAGTGCCAGCGCGCCAGTGCATTATATGAAATCTGACAGATGGCTTTCTACAACCTGTGCAATATGTTGAGGTGACCTCTCTGACTTCAGATGTAATAACTGCCAAAGAAATGAGGGAGCGAACCAAAAAGCAATCTCCTCAGACAGTGATAACATCACACTTTGGAGGTGCAGAAAACAAAGGGGCCTGGATTGAAAGAAAATATCGAATATTATACAACAATGGTCCAGAGATGTCGGTGTAATAAGTCTTTCACTTTGTATCGATTTCAGCAAGATCAAAGTACGAGATGTGTGCTGCTGCTGCTGCTGCTGCTGCTGCTGCTGCTGCTGCGAGGCCCTGACCCCCCAGAACTTTTTTTCATTACATTTTTAATCCATGAATTGTGGGTAATGTTGCCAGGCTGATGACATATTTAGGATAGCAGCAGCCAGTGATGCAACACATGAACAGTGTCATCATCTGTGTATGCTTTCAGATCTATTAGCAATAATGAATGAGTAACTGATGGCAACTAGTTACACTTCCACTACATTGGTCAGATTTAGATTATTTAGAAACAGGAGCATTGTGGTAACTGTCTGATAACACTTAATAAACACATACTGTAGGCTATAGGAACAAGTGAGAAACAAAACACCTTAGTTCTACATACAGCACATAATAATTATAGCAGTTAAAGGGATAGTTCAACATTTTGGCAAATTGGCCCATTGCCATAATCGCTATAGTCATAGCAGTAGGTTCATTACCTTTAATTGTAGGTGTAAGCTATTTTCAGTACGGCGGAGCGCAGCAGCTGGCTGCTCAGAGCTACGCTATGGAGGCTAAGGGAATTTCTTGGTTTCCCTCATTAAACTCATCAAATTCAACATCCCAAAACTCCACAGCGCTTTTGTAGACAAGTTGTGACCTGCACAACCACCACGCTATGAGATAATGACGGAACGATACGAAACGGAGCCGTTTTCGAGGTAAATACAGGGTAAATACGGAGACTGCTTGCTGAAAAACTGTCCCTGAACGCAACGCGAATCAGCGGTTTTGTATGAATTTACCTCGAAAACGGCTCCGTTTCGTATCGTTCCGTCATTATCTCATAGCGTGGTGGTTGTGCAGCTCACAACTTGTCTACAAAAGCGCTGTGGAGTTTTGGGATTTTGTATTTGATGAGTTTAATGAGGGAAACCAAGAAATTCCCTTAGCCTCCATAGCGTAGCTCTGAGCAGCCTGCTGCTGCGCTCCGCTGTACTAAAAATAGCTTACACCTACAATTAAAGGTAACGAACCTACTGCTATGACTATAGCAATTATGGCAATGGGCCAATTTGCCAAAATGTTGAACTATCCCTTTAATGGTGAGTTACTTGAGGACAGATTTTCAGACTGCAATAAAGAAACATTGTGTAAGGTTTAGTTCACACTGTGAGGGCTACTGCTTATTATTTTTACCTCATAAATGAAATATGTTTATTTTGCTTTTGATTTCCCTTGGGCATTCTTGTCTCTATTTAGTATTTAAGCAAAGAGTATGCAGGTGGAAGCGCGCCTGTGTTTTGTGTAAATGTTTATGATAATTCCATTTATTGATGTTTTAATGTACAAAAACCACAAATAAATGAAACAAAGTCTCAAATGTGCTTTAATTTTATGTTTTTTCAAAGTATGTGTTTATCTGTAAGGTTGATGAAGCAGTTTGTGGTCCTTGTGCCTGAGTCGAGGACGTAGGTTGGAGAGCTTGGAGAAAGGGGACAGGCAGAAACCCACGTCCACTCCAGTGCTGGGATTTCACGAGTGCTTGCTATTCAAGTTCCACATCAACCTTACAAAGCCAGGTTGCATATAGCTACTATTTGATCATACATGAACAAAACAGAGGCCACACGTGACCAAACTGCTACTGTTGAGTTGGGAGGCCAAAGGAAAACAGGAGCTAATGTGTGTACATCCAGCATCAAATCAAGCGTTGCCTGATGACGTCACTTCTAGGTGACCCAGTACACACCGTGTTAAAGTTTCATTACATAATTCCGACTGTATGTTACAAGCGCTAAACTCTCGTGAAACAGCAGCAGATGTCATGTGGGCAGGCCGGCAGCTAATCTGTAATTTGTGCTGAGTTGCATCTTCACCGCAGTTTTTTTTTTCTCAAACTGTGATGGAACATTTCTGCAGATGAAGACCAGCTCCTCTCCATTGTGGAAAAAACTAACAGGCCCACTCTGAGCCAGCCCCCGGCCCTGTCTCTGTGTTACAATGAATCTGACTCAGGCTTCCAGAGGAATGAATGGCTGCTGCCTGCTCTACTGCTCCTCTCTCTCTCTCTCTCTCATGGCCCACTGCCAGAGCTCTAATTTAAGCTCCAGGCCT
The DNA here is from genome assembly GCF_045865225.1 of Trachurus japonicus. Lineage (NCBI taxonomy): Eukaryota > Metazoa > Chordata > Actinopteri > Carangiformes > Carangidae > Trachurus > Trachurus japonicus. The sequence goes on along the minus strand of NC_140930.1, from coordinate 26,426,711 downwards.
TCTGCTGGGAGAGGGGGAGTGTAGAGGAAGCCTAGCCCAAGCAGAAGTGCAGCGGGTGGGGGAGAGTGCTGGGCCCTATACTCCCCAGAGTGGAATTGATGGCTGTTAAGCTCATCAATGGGGATGAGTCATCTGAGGCAGCCAGCCGCTTCATTCCTCCTGGTCCGACTGCCTCAAGTGGAGCAGAGTCAAAATGCTCGCTTACTACCTGCTCTCTCTGGTGGATCAGGCCTTTAAGAAAACAAATAATAAGGTGCAGCCTCCACCATTCACTTGTTATTGAAACTGAATAAATGATCAGTGCTACCACGTGTGCATGGCAACACGTTTTCAGATCATTTCTGCACTGTCAACGCGCAGAGCCGAGAACCCGCGCGCGCGTGTGTATTCGTGTGCACACTCATGCAAGGCCGTATGTTTGTTCAAAACTAGTTAAGCAACAATTTCCATATCCGTCTAATTCTCAAAGGTCAGAAGCTCTTAGGCAGCCAGCAGTAGGCTGATGGCGGTTGGCTGAACATGCATCTGATTCCATTTGGGCTGGTTTCAGTTTCAAAGCCTCCCACTTTCCTGTCTCATAATCACTCCTACAGATTTTCGCATCAATTCAGGCCACAGCTCAGGCTGAGATGACTTCTTCTGATCAACAACTGGCAACTGTGATGCTGAGAGAAAAAATTCTCTCTGTGGTCTCAGAAGGGTGTTTGGTGTTAGTGCAATCCTCTATGATTGCTGAAAATGACTGAGAATGGCCACAATGTGAATAATACACTGTTTTGGTCCAGCATTTCCATTCCTGCAGCATGCACAGTCCAACAGTGCCTTTCTCCAATCTCCATGAACTGCAATATATCTGGGTGGTGACTGCTCTGTAAATGCTATCTTTAAATTCTGTGGGAAGCACGTTACCATGACTGCTAGCTGGCTGCCAAGCGTCGTGTGATAGCATCGATTGAAGCAGATCATGACTAGGAGGCAGGAGAAACAATGTATAATGCTCTATCACCTTCATTTTCATGTAGGCTTCCTGCTTATCAAGCCTCTGCAACCGCAAACACATCTCAGGGCTGCTACAGGTCAATATGCCCTCTGCATGTCCTCTTGACTCCGTATTATGTGTATGTGTGCGTGCATGTGCCTCCGTGCATTCGCGCAATCTTGTTGGTGCCACAGGAATGTTAAAAGCCCTTATTATCTCTATGGAAAATGTGTGATTGCCGACCAGAGTCATGTTGACATGTCAACCCTATTATGTGCTATCAGAAAAAGCATTGGAGTTCTAGGACCGAAGTGTGCTGTTAAGATAATTTAAGTAAGAGTGAAGGTGGGATGCAGGCGAGGCAAGAGGGTTTTCAAGACGTGAAAGGTGAGCAAGAGTAAGATGTGTAAGACAGTAATGAAAGAGAAATAAAAATCCCCCTCTGTGTTGCTATTTGCAGCATCCTTGACTGCCTACACCGTTGATCTGTAAGACAAGCTGCCCACCAGACACGTGTTTGGGCTGAAGTCTACGCTTGAGAGTACAGGTTGGTTTCTCTTCTCTTCTCTTCTCTTCTCTTCTCTTCTCTTCTCTTCTCTTCTCTTCTCTTCTCTTCTCTTCTCTTCTCTTCTCTTCTCTTCTCTTCTCTTCATTACACCACAGGCACTTGAGCAGCACAGGATACATTGTGTGTAGTTTCCACTGCTCTCATAAAAGGGGTTTCCTCCTGATCTTACAGTAATGTAGGCCTATACGTGAAGTGAACACGTGCTGGAAATACATATGCATAGATCATATACATTTATATTGCATGTGCCAGTAAAATCCCTGAGCACACTCTGGAAACGAAGGGAAAAGACTGCAAATGAGATTAGACTGTACATGCATACAAAAATAAAACCGCACAGCACTTTAAATATGCAGAGAGCAGACTGTAGAATGGGTTTGTCCGCGCTCACACATGCAGACGCGCAGACGAACACACAGGAAGCCCTGTAGTGACTCAGTGCCACAATGATTTAGGTTCAAAATGGCAAAGGAGTGCTCATGACTCAGACTTTCCACTGTGGCTCCCACTCTCCCAGTGCAACTTTGCGTGTGTGTTGAGTGTGCGCAGGTGTGTCTTTACTGTATGTATGTGTGTGTGTGTGTGTGTGTGTGTGTGTGTGTGTGTGTGGTTGTGGTGTGTGTAGCATGTCTGCTGCTGTTCATATTACCACTGTGCTTGCTCTGGGGCTTTACCAACCTAAGTGGATCACAGCACGATCTATCTATTCTTTCTTCCAGCCTTCCCCAAATGTCGCGTGTGCTCTGTTTATTGCTCCGTGCATGTAGGAGATAGCTGGAGGGCTGACGTGAGCATTGGGCAAGGTGCAAGATCAGAGAGCATATGGTGGCACACACACAGCACAGAGTCAGGAGGGTTTAGAAAGAGAAATCTTTATTCCCACCTTTACGGAGCTTCAGCTTTGCTTAAGCCCCACCACGTGACACACCGTAACTATCAGAACACTGAATGAATTCTCGACTGCGTCTGCACAACAAGCGGCTTCAAAGCGCAGCGGTGCTTTAGCCGAGAGTTCTTGGCTCAGACATCAAACGTGGTACCACTGTAACTTTGCCATAGATGAAAAGGGTGGGATTTTTTTCCTTGCGGTGTAATACCTGGAGAAAGCATCCTCTGATACGGCTCTGAGGACCGAATGATGCAGCCATTATTACGCTGTGTCTCTCCAGCAGTGGACACAGACATGTCTGCCAATCACATGAGACCTCTTTTGCAAGTCAGATGATGGCTGCGTATGAAAATTTCATTCATGCTCCGGCTGCACTGTGTCACTGATTGTCTAATAGGGCAGAAACGCTGCATACGGAATGATCTGTGGTGATGATGGATGCTGCTGAAGCATTAAATTAAATTGTCAAATTGTTTTCTGAGACCTCAGTCACAACACAGCAGGGAGAGGAGTCAAAATATATGGTTAGCGCGTTTCGGTTTAATGACTGTGCATTGTGTGGACTTATTGTTCTTTAAGTCTGCAGACAGACTCTGGTCTGGTGGTTCTGGCCTGCTGTGTCACGTGGTTTCCTGCTGACCTGGTCATGCGGTATTGGGTGCTCCTTACTGGAAAACAGGAAGCAATGGTCTGTGGTGTCTCACGTGTCTCTCTGAAGATCCTAGTGGGCTCATTTATAATGCATTAATGGACAGGACAACAGGAAAGCATGTCTTCTGATGGGGGAGGACCAGAGCACTTCCATTCATCACGGCTGGATACAGGCTGAGCAGACAGACTCATGATGTAGCTGCTTGGTAGAACAGTATAGCAATCAATAATTTTGCAGGCCATTAAGGAAAAACTACAGCAAGAGAGAGGAAATCACAAAAGTTTAAACTTAACTAACTCTCACACTGATACTTTTCAGCAATTTCAGACACACCCAGTCTTTCAGAAATAATTCTGATGTAAAGTTTTGCAGTTTTTGCCTCAGCCCCGAGCGCTGCAGCCTGCTGTCTTTCCAATGTTATGTCTCTTGTTGTGGCTATGATCAGAACATGATGCAAGGCAGGGCGGTGAGTGAGAAACATGTGGCTGGTGGCTCGGCTTTGCCTGGGGAGAGGGACCTCACCTTGATTGTTGCTGATGAGGGCTGACTTCACTCCAGGCGCTATAGATGCCAAGCTGCGCTCCAGCCTCAGAAAAAAAGAAAGATATACGAGGCACATGACGAGATTCACTCCAAGCGATAAGAAAGTGAGGATGACCCATAGGTTCAAAGGAGAATGCACAGGGTGTGTGTACTGCAGGATCTGCAACCTTCAGCAACAAATTACTGCCACACAGGGCTGTTGCTAGGAATTCTGGGCCCCCTGAAAGAATACTAAAGTGGGCCTCTTCCCTCTGACTTTTTCACTTTTTTCTTAGACTATGTATGTATTATCATTTTTTATTTAGCCTACTTTGTTTTGATGCTAATGCAGCATTACTATGAGTACTAGTCAGGGTCTTATGCAGAATAATTCAGCCATTCAAAGATTAGACTACTGGGGTTTTTTGTGGGCCCTACTGAGCGCTGGGCCCCTAGAATTATCATCACCTTTCTCCCCTATCCACCTTTTTCCGAACGCCAAAAACGTAGCCTGTTTTGCCGGTTTTGCCGGTTTTGCTCTTCCGGTGGAATTTTATGTTTACGTTTCCATGGTTTCGGTAGTCGCGGTAAATGCATGGATTTCTTTCTTCTTTTTTTTTTTCAATGAAAATCTGTAAACGCATGGATCATCAAACCAGCTTTTAACAGTGGATATCACACAAATTAACATCCGTGTTAAAAGCCAGCGTTAATAGATCCATGCGTTTACCACAATTATGACAACGACTGAAAACCATGGAAACGTAAACGTACAATTCCACCAAACCGGCAAAACCGGAAGCCGGTTTTGACCATAGATGACATTCGGAAAATTGTGGATACAACGGCCCTGCTGCCACAGTGACACAAAGATCAAACTGAGGCTTCATGCGAATCTTTAACATGTGTGTGAGATTGTTACCTGGTGGTGGTACAGTAGGGGAGTGGTGGTGCGCGCCTGCTAACAGACACACTACTGTAATTATCATCTCCTTTCTCCCTCTCTCCGAGTGCATCACTAGGAGTCGGCTCTCTCAGTTTTAGGACAGCTTTAACGCTTGGATGGGAATTGGTTCTTTTCTTGGAAGCCATTCTTCCGACTCACAGGCAGAAGCGAGATATGAACTGCTGCTCAGTACTTCAGAGGAGAGACAGAGGGAGAAAAAAAAGGTTAAACTGATTCCTCTCTGCTAATTCAATCCCACGGAAGTTGGGACGATCTGCCCCGCATGAGCTCATGTGGGTGTTTGTGATGAGGGCATGCGATTGGATGTGGAGTGCAGAGTGTGGCTCATGGGTGTAAAATTAACATGCTAGCTAGCCTCCGGTTTGTGTTTTTGTTTTCAGCCCCACAACAATGCACAACACTCTGGCTGTAAACACCACCTCTTCTTTTTTTTTTTGCATAAATAAACCAGGGCAATTATCTTCATAACCACAGTGTTAGCGGCTATTAGGGGTCGTCCTCTGGGTCACGCTGGGATGAACATTTATAGTGGCAACATTTTAAATACTTAGCTTTTTCACGGTGTGTTTGTTCTTGTCATTAGTGAGTCACACTCAGATGCTTCAAACCACAGACACTCTCCGGAGAGCGATCACCATGGCTCCTGACTTATTAGCAATATAGTTTATGAGTTAAAGCTAATGCATTACCCCAGAGGGCCCACGTGTGGCACGGAAAATTATCATGGGAGTACATCATGTGTGTCTGTCATAATGACATGATGAGAATTCATTGACATGAGTCAGGCACACATGCATGTACATGTGCACGCTGGCTCACATATACCCACACGTTCATGCAGAAACACAGCTCTAAAGCTCACACAGTCACGCAAATAGAAAGTAGAGCCGGCAGCATCTTTGTGTGTGTATTTGTGTGTGTGTGTGTGTGTGTCTCTGCAGGCCTGGTTTAATAAACGTGGCTTTCAGAGACTAATACAGTTGCAGACATTAGACCTCCTGCAGCGCAGATAGTCAAGGTTATATCAGTTCAGGAAGAAGAACACAGTCAGTGTCTATCACCAGAATGACAAAAATAAGAACCTGCTCATGTCTGACCTCTCCATTCCCTTGTTTTATAATCCAGCCTTTCACTGGGAGGGTGTAATTGTGCCAAAAATTGTGGCTTTTGTATAAATTCATTGTTTCAAGGTCAGCTCTGAGGCTCGGCAATTAAGCCTGAGTGAACTCACAAATGTGTTGCACTAGGGGGAGGAGATACCTCAATAAAACCCTAATTTGTTGTGAATATGAAAGTTATTAAATTCCAACTTTTGATCTGCTTTGCATATTTTGTGCTCATTACAGCACGGAAGGAAATACCTCCTTTGCATATTTGAAGGAACAAGAATGAGAGAACAAGGGAGTGAAACATGGAGACAGAGAGGAATGGGGGGAAAAAAGAGGGAGATTACATGCTGTTGGCCTCTGTAATGAGATTGTCGTCATATATTCCAACCAACCTTAATACCTCTCTGCAGTGTTTGAAGATTGTGTTTCCATTTGGGCCAGCTCGGATGGACTGATTAATCACTTTTTAATCAGGATGCCTCAGTGAATAATTCACCCCTTAAACATCTTCTGAAGCACGAGGGCGACAGTTTTAAATCTTCTGAGTCTCCGTTCCTCTGCCTCCAATATTTATCACAGAGACAGAAAAGTAAATGTTTGATTCCTCCAAACTGTTGCAGTGGTGATATACTGCATTGCAGTAAAGAGTGGCCAATAGCCAACAAGTGACAGTGTAGTACAAAATGTTCATCTCTCCCAAAGAAAAAAAACAAAACAAACATTTTATATATCACTCACTCCATCACTCCTCCTCCTTATTTTTGTCTTGTTGTGTATTTGCAAACACAAACCTTACACATACTTCTGCACATCACTTTACAGGGAACCGCCGGCTGTATTCTCTTTCTTCAGAGTGGCAAAACATGTGAACGTGTAGCTTGTGTGCACCACTCCAGGGTAGTTTGTGTACACTTTACATAGATTTACATCATTTGACACTGAGAAATGATCCACTGGCACAGATGGCATGATGGCAAACTCACTGGTTGTACATCACACTCCGGATCAGAGGCTGGAAACCGATTAAAATTAAACCTCATAATTTGCTTATGTGATGCAGTGGGTGAAATATGATATATTATAGCGTGTGTGTATGTTTTGATGTGCAACATAAGTATGTGCATGTGTGTACACCCCGTGTGCATTATTAAAAGTTCAAATAATTACAAACCCAAATTACAAACCCGGCAAAAAAAAATTAGAAGAAGAAGAGAGAAGTTTTCTAGTTGAAGTCATTAGTGAAGCCTGTTTTAATATTCTGTATGTCTGCCTTTATTTTTGATGGCAGGCCTGAACCTCCTGGGCATGGATGATACCAGTCTTGCACAAATCTGTGGAGAGATGTTCTGCTTCTTCACAGATGATTCTTCTCAGCTGCTCTTTGCTGCAGGGGCTTTGTTGCTCTACCTTCTGCTTAAAAATAGTCCAACGATTTTCTATTGGATTCAAGTCAGATGACAAACTTGGCCAGGTCATAGTTTCCACTTTTTTTGTTCTTTGCAGACTTTATTTTTTAATTTGTCTGAGTACAGATTTTTGCAGTGTGTTTGGAGTCACTGCCATGTTGTCATGCCAAGCTCCTTCAGACTGGAGTGTCATTAAGTGTTTTGGTACAAACCTGCAGTCATTGTACCATCTATAAACACACATCTTTTGCATTCATGCAGCTCGATATCAACACACTCCTGCCTCCATGTTTCACAGTGGGCACTGTACAGTCACTGTGGTTGTCCTGGCCTGGTTCATGTACGAACATGCTGGACTCCATCTGATCCAAACTAATTTATTTTGGTTTCATCTGACTGAAGATTGTGCTGCCAACATTAATCAGGCTTCTTTTCATGTTCTCTTACATTTTTGTGCTATTGAGACTTCATACAATGTCTCTTTCACTGTACGATCAGTCAGTGAAACACCAATTTCCACTGATAATTCAGAAGCTGCTGTTATCTGTGTTTCAATGCAAGATTGCATGAAAGGGCAAATTGTGTGTTGTTGGCAATGTGACCCTTCCTGTACTGACTATGGGCAGGATTTGTAATTGTTTAACATTTTAATGATACTGACCAGGGATCACCTCAGTACACTGGTCTTTGGATTGGATTAGCCTACATTTTATCAGTCTTTTATCATTATACACCTCAGTAAGCAGGAAAAACAAAAGTAAAAAAGTCCACTGCAGATCAAGCAAACATAGAAACATAAAATCAAAATGCAAATCACATATAGAACACAACTAAACTTGTGAGTGAGACCACAAGCAGACAAAGTTAGTAACCAGTCTGTGAACACAGTGGAGGGATTTCTACTGGGAGTCGGTGGAGAACAAAGAGTTAAAAGGGAGTAAATATTGTACTGATAGCCAGAAACACCACTCCAGCTGAATGTTGCTCCATGTCCTGTTTGCTAATACATTTCTATATCATTTCAGTGTAAATGGTGACGATAAAGGTGGGTGCTGCCTGCATAAACCCAAAAATTCAGTTAAAGGGATAGTTCAACATTATGGCAAATTGGCCCATTGCCATAATCCCTATAGTTTTGGGAGAGGTTCGTTAATTGTCGGCAAATTGAAAACAATTCTGTCTCGTAACGTGTCGTCATTACTATATCTCATAGCGTGGTGAATGTGCAGGTCACAACTTAGAGTTTTGGAGTTGTTGGATTGTGTATTTGATGAGTTTGATGAGGGAAATGAAGAAATCCCATTAGCCTCCGTAGCGTAGCTCTGAGCAACTCGCAGCTCTGCTCCGCCGTTCTAAAAACAGCTTGCACCGACAATTAAAGTTAACAAACCTACTGCTATGACTATAGGGATTATGGCAATGAGTCAATTTGACAAAAACTATCCCTTTAAAGCAAACCATTCTTTTGTTTGCAGATCTCAAACCCCATCTTTTTAAGGAAAAGCTAGAAGCTTGTAAAACTTTCAAAGTGGTTCTTCCAAATCTGACTCTGTTGTCGATCTGTTTGTGTTTCTGCAATGGAGTTTTATGTTGTTGGCAAGATGCTCCACAACCTGCAGGATCATCCGTGGGTCATTCTTTTACCAACACTGCTTTGACTGTGCTTTGTTGCCTGGTTGAACACCATCTTGTTGTTGCTAAGAGAGCCGCTTGCTGCCATCGACTCACCTCAGCTCACGCACCACATCACAGCACTCTTGGAGGAGAAAAAGGGGGCTCCTTTTTCCTCCCACGTTCTCTTATTCTGTCTGCCTCTCTCTCTCGTGGCAGATTATTCATTCAAGAGCTAAAAGTCAAAAGTTTATCAGTGTCTTTCTCAGTGTGTCTCCACGACTCTGTCAGTCTACCCTCACCTCCCCTCTATTATGCTCAGCTTTTATCATCTCTCCTCTGTCTGAGCTGGGGCGGGGAGAAAATTCATGATACTTGTGATGTTTCGTGGAAAAGCGAGAACAGAGTGGCACAGAACAGTCAGTCGGCCTATCGGTGTGTGCATGAGTCATGCCGCTGCCACAGTTAGAAAGACTGAAATGCAGAGAGGAAGGCTAATAGAGTCAGAGAGTGAGCACAACTACAAAAAGAAAGAGCATAATTCAAGAGGGAAGCAAAAAAATAAAAGACATCAGCTGGCACATTCATGGAGCCAGTTATCTACCGGAAAAATGACAAGGAGGGCTAACATCCGCAGTGGAAGGTTGATAACTATCTCTGCATGTGATTTATGAAAGAGTTACCGAATTGAAATTAGAGTCCTCAGTATCAACCTCTGGCCATTAGCGTGCTCTCCTTCATCACTGCCATCTTATCAGCTCTGTCTTCTCCCTCAGCTGAGTGACTGTGTTTTGCATATGGCCGGCGGGTTTTGCATGAGGGCCACATTATTGTCACCTTGCTGAATTGCATTATAGAAAGTAAGTGAAGGAGACGCCAGATAGCAAAGAAACGCAGAGGGAGAGACGTTCCTCTCCAGGCGGGGGTGAATTCAATCTGGGCTCACTAAAGGGGGGGGTTCCTCTCCTACCCTCCTATGAATTAGCCTTCAGACTTCAGCGAGCTTGTGTCTTACAGAACAGTTAGTGCAGTATCCTGTACACTTCATTTTTTTTTTTTATACCACAGCACAGATTAATCATATAGCTCAATCGGAGTCTCTGTTAATAAAGCCTTGGGGCAGAAGTGCACTATTTCTTGAACTAATTAACAGCAGAACTTGCTGTTCTAGCCAAATTTTTTAAAAGATTGTAATGCTCTGTGAATCCATGCTGAGGAAAAACTACAATGTGTGTGTTTTTTTTTGTCTCCCAGCCTTTGAAGTCATGTGGGGTGTTGGCCTAGTTTGGGCAAAAAAAAATCCAGTCAGCATATCAATGTGTTGGATGCAAGTGCAGACTTTTATTAGGACAATGTCTCTCTCTTTTCTTTTTTTGGACTGTGAGGTGTCATGTTTCAATACTGTACGCTCACAGCATTGAAAGCATTTGAGAACATCAGTGGAATCATACTTTTTCAGAAGCACTCCCCCGTGTAACGTCCTTGACCTTGAGCGAATCTGTTATAAAACACCTTAATCTCCAGAATTATTTACCACAGGTGCGAGGAGAGAATGATGAAAATCCCTCCCCAACCTGAGACCAAAACAGAGCCAGCACCCACCACAAACTTTTCAATCCTTCTCTGCTCTCACACAAGGAACTAAAATCCACTTATCAGCACAGATAAACCTCAAGAAATTATTTTCTTACCTCGGTTTCTTTTGCTAACTAATGGTTTTCACATTAATAAACAAGAAAAGAAACTTGCCAAGTGATGTGGTGGTCGGTTACATTTCTTCACTGTGCATGGATAGAACCATAATCAGCTGTTCAGCCCTATTTCCTGTCTTTGTGCTTAGTTGCTGTAGCTTTGTACTGAACCAAAAGCTCTGGACCTTCAGTGTAGAATATTAACCCTCCTGTTGTCCTTCTGGGTCAAATTGACCCAATCTGTTCCCTTCCTTCATCCTTCCTTTCTCCTTTCCTTCTTTCCACAATCATTTTCATCTTCCTTCCTTCCTTTCTTCTGCTTCCTTCCTTTACCTAATTTGTTCCTTCCCTCCATTTTTCTTTCATTCCTTTTTCCCTTCCTTCATTCCCTTCGTCCTGACTTTCTTCCTTCCTCTTTTGATCTAATTGACCCATTCTGTTCCCTCCCTCCATATTTCTTTCCTTCCTTTTTCCTTCCTTCTTTCCACAGTCCTTTTCCCCTTCCTTCCCTACCTTCGTCCCTACTTCTTCCTTCCTTTTTGACCCAATTAACCCAATCTTTTCATCTATCTTACCTTCCCTTTTCCCTTCCTTCTTTCCTCCCATCTCTCCCTTTGTCCTTCCTTCCTTCCTTCCTTCCTTCCTTCCTTCCTTCCTTCCTTCCTTCCTTCCCTTCGTCCTTCCTTCCCTGACCCAGGAGGACAACAGGAGAGTTAAATCTCCGTAATAATCACAACACATGCAGTGGTATATATAGTCCAACCAGATAAATGAATGACTGTGATATTAAGGTATAAGGACACACAGAAACAGTTTATGCAGGTGATGCAGGGATATGAGTGAGTAGACAGATATATCAAAACCTGGACAAAAAAAAACAACTAACTCCATGGCTGGTACTCTGTGGGGTGAGAGAGAAAATAGGTTTTTGCTGAAATGAGTGAGTAGGCTGCACAATAATCCACAGCAGATTTCCATTAGCTGGACACGGGCCTTGTTTTTTGGCAGGTATAGTGATGCTCGATCCCGTGTGAAAAATATTACTCAAAGTGTGAGCCTAAAAAGAGGACAGAGGCATGCCTACTTCGACGTCGCGTTATATGAAGGGCGCAGGGGTGGCACTCTCCCCCATATGCTGCAGAAAGTGTAACACACATTATCAACATAGGGCTGGCTCAAATCACTGTGATCAGAGCGCGAAAAGCTGTGAGTGGCACGGAGCAGAGCGCTGCAGACATATGTGACAGCTTGCCAGATCCGGAGATGCTGAGAGAGAGGGATGGCCGCGTCAGCAGTGGCATACAGAAACGCACTGTACCCATCCATCCAAGCTGCTTTAAACAGACTGTGAAATCCATCTCAGCTCCAAAGTTTGAAATATGAGGGGGGGTTCACTTATAGACAAAGCGAGTAATAGAGAAAGCGAGAAGGGGTTAGGAGAGATTTAGAGATGAAGCGAGAGATGGTCACTGCTGGCCTCAGCTGGAGTTATTGATGTTCAATTGACTTTGGAACATCTGCGAGCACATTTGGTCTTGTTAATTACACAGCACTAATTTAACTCACACGCTCGGTGGCAGGGACGAGGGGGGGGGCGCTCGCTGAACTGTGGAGCAGCGTGTCCCAACTTCTACTTTTTCTCCTGTTCAACCTGCCCTGCCGATGACGCTCTCAGCTACTGTACTGTACGTCTCCATGGTAATTATGCAGCCCTTTTTTGCGTGGTTAACTGCTCGGAAATATTATCTACCTACTCGGGGAGAAGAGAAATACAGCACTAATATGTTGCCTTGCAGCTGAGATTATGCAGAGCGTTTTTGCAGTAAAAAAAAAAAAAAAATACAGTGGAGGCTCAGCTTGTGAGATAAAATGCAAAGGCCTCATATGACCTCTTCGCTCCAGAAGTACTTCTTTTAATTCCAGCAGAACCAGAGCTCGTAAACTGCTGGCTCATTTAGCTTCAGTATTGCCCCCATGCTGAAGCTGCAATGTGCGAATTTGTATTAAACATGGAGATATTACATTTATAGTACATTTAATATTACCAGATTGCATTTTAATGGTCGACCAAAGCTGTTTTTGGAGGGTTCAATCAATTAATTAAGTGTACTTTAGCGCATGGAATATCTCAGCAAGACGCGCACAAGTGTGTTGCTCAGAGACAAACACATCACCCAAAATCTCAACTATACAAACAGCCCTGAAACTATGTGTCAGATTGAATGATGAAATCTGAACCCAAACGAAACTGCATCCATAGAGAGAAACGTGTCGGGCATTCTGATTGGTTATATAAGAAGAGCATACAGGGAGAGCAATTGCACACACGCACACACATATACACATGCACACACACACATGCACACAGACAGACGCACACACTCATGCAGACCCCAGAGGCCTGTGTTTGCCTTTCCTGTAATCTGAGCTTCCGTTCTCTGAAGAATGATGTAACTGAATGCCAGCCCTAAACCAAGTAGGAGAGCCAGCCAGCCAGACACACTGAAATGTGGGAGTGTCTGCATGTGTGTGTCTGCGTGTGTACAATCTTTATATCTCTTTACATCACTATTTACTACTAATTGCAATAGGTTGTCAGACAGAGGAGTTCTTTTCTGCTGCAAACTTTGTGTTTGCCGCCACAGATCTCGCTGCAGTAAACATGATCTCTTATTGCATCACGTTGCCCTGCAGATACTTTTACAAGGTCACCAAGACGTGGCTGTGGACCAAGACACACATAACTCCTGTTACACTAAATCTTTTGACTGGTTTGTGGACCATAAACACAAGTGGTTTAGGAGCCAAGTACACACTGTCTCAGGCTATGAATTGGTCAGGAGGGCAACCAGTCACACATGAGAATGAGTGTCAGAGTAATCCCCCATGACCTCTCTTCTCTTCTCTTCTCTTCTCTTCTCTTCTCTTCTCTTCTCTTCTCTTCTCTTCTCTTCTCTTCTCTTCTCTTCTCTTCTCTTCTCTTCTCTTCTCTTCTCTTCTCTTCTCTTCTCTTCTCTTCTCTTCCCCAGCCTCTGTCTGCAGTGAGTATTCCCTATAAGCAGCTATGAGTCACCGTGCAGGGCTCTCCTCAAGCAGGAGGCGATCACAGAGAGGCCGGTGCCTCCCTGTAGCCTTCTTCCTGCCGTCTGTCTCAGCATCGCCATCAGGAAGCTGAGGCTGCTTTAGAAAATAATTTTATTTTAATTTTACAAATGCTCCTCCGGACATTTTTGCATCTGCCTTCCAAATGGCTTTTCCATCCTTCAAACCGACAGCCATCTAGGGTATCAATAATGAATTACTTAAAATGAATGTTTAAAAGGAAAGTGAAATGAACGGTGCAATGGTGCAAAGAGTGTTGCACATAGAAAGTGAAACATATGGTTAATGGCTTATACTTTAACTGTACAGTATTGCAACATGAGCATGTTGTGCAAAAGAAAGGGGCTCATTCTCTTGCCTGGTGGTGAAATAGGTCAGGGGTTTCTTTACATTGTAACACTGCACTTGATGCTAAAGGGGGTTGCCTCATAACTTTTTGTGTGCGTGTATGTGTGTGTTCGTGTTCGTCTGTGTGTGTGTGTGTGCTTGTTTTCCTCTCCATGTGACCCATTTGCTGATCGACCACAGTGTTCCCCGCTCTGCCGGGGTTTCCATGCCAACGCAGCCAGTGGCAAGACAAAAGATGAGGACTCAATTGGTTTTGATCAAAGCGGCCACTGCTTCAGTCTGTTGCTCTTGCTTTCTAGTATGTTCTCAGACTGCCATACTGTATACACAGACATACAAAGAGAGAACGTATTCTGCCCTACAAAGCAAAAAGGCAGTAACTACGCAGAGTTCCGAACTGAGAAAAATGACTTTAAAGTTATCCTGTTGTCCAGCCTAAGTAGTTGTAGGTAGATTATTGGACATGAGGCAGTTTTGTTACTTTGTATTAGCTTATTCTTTGTACATATTAATTCTCATATTTGATTTGATGTTTTACCCCTATTTTGCAGTTACTGTATTCTTGCTCTGTATTACTTGCCAAAAATGTGGCACCATACCAAGGAAAAGGGCAGTAACTGCAGATTCTTCAAAAACTATTCTGTCACAACTTGTGCTCTAGGTGTGTTAGATACACTGTATTTGGACTAATTGGAACCATTTGTTTCCCTGAACATGGATATACCAAACCCAAAGTAATCTGACCATTTTAGGCCAATATTTTCCACCCGGAAATTCTGGTGCTGAAATTGCTGTTTAAAGTGTCTCACATTCCTAAACTGTATCAAAGCCCAAATTAGGACAATTTATTTTGAATAGTACCAGTATGGGAAACATGGAAACAGTAACTTCACTCTGCGGCAACACGGTTGTTTTTACGTTAAGTAAAACAAAGCAAAAGTACAGTAACTGACAGAGTAACGGTAGTTACTGCCTTCTTGCTTTGTTTCACTAGGGCTTTTTGCAGTTACTGTAAAAACGACTACCATTTTTCTCCAAAACGACACACATTTGAGATAAGATATTTTGTCACATAACAAAGGATGCCTTGAATGTCATGAAAATGATAATAACTAATTTTCGACCAAAAATGCAGTTACTGCCTTTTTGCTTTGTAGGGCAGTATTGTACAGCAGTGGTTCCCAACCTCTGTCACATCTTCAAGTACCCCTCCATCAAAACCACCTGTCACCTTCAGAATATGTTGATTGACATTTGATTGAACTTCATTGTATCTAACACTGTTACAGTAATCATTTAAAATTGTTGCAAAAATTGTCGAGTTTGAATTCATACTACTACCACCATCCATCTGGGGAACTATGCAAGATTTTTACCTTTGTTAAACAGCTTTGGAGTAATTGTGATGGTTAAATGACTTGTCACAGGAGGCTCTCTGCCTTCTGCCTAGCGTGTCTTTGTCAAAAACCAACCTTGCAAGATCAGCGCCTCCGACCCAGTGTTGAGAAACATGGACGCCACAAACACACGCCATAACCCGTAATTTCTTGTGAGAGATAAGACCACACAAATATACACATCATAAAACGTAGAACATTATCCATGGATTGCCTTCTTGCCAGCTATTGAAACCAAATGCACATGGCCGGGGGGGGGGACAGAGAGGAGGGTTAGTTGGAAGTTTTTAGACAGTGAAAATATCCAGAGAGAGAGAAAAAGGTGTCCAAAACAGCGAAAAAGAGACCAGACTTGAATAGTTCCCCTTTATTTTAGTTCAAATATTTCCACTGATACTTTAAATTAAATATTTCCACAAATTTGACTTTAGTGTTGTGTGTTTGTACAATGTGCCTCACCAAAGCGTAACTTAAACGACTCCAATGTAATTGTAGATTTGGAATGATTAAGCACAAGTGAGATGGGACAAACTTAACCCACAAAGTGTAATTATGCTGATTGGAGGAGCTCTCGGAGTACTGTGAAAGACAATCAATAAAATGCACTAAGTCCAGATCACACGCAGAATACAAAATGCTGCATTGACAAGACAAGGATGTAAACATTAGCTGCTAATCAAAATGCCAAATCCAAACGTGCATAATCTCTGTTTACATGCCATTTTCTCAGAGTGTAATTAATACTCATTGTCATTCACAGGAAAGAATTTATTGATGCACTTTTTATTTACACACCTGATTGTCACAGGCTTCTGAATCTCCATTTTGAATATGGATGCACGCAACAAAACAACCCCTTGTTCCCACTGACAATGTCGCTTGTGGGAAATTAATAGTTTCAGCTACTCTGGTGACACAGCAGTATCATTCTTCCCTAAATGAAAGCACTTTCCCCCCCCAAAGTTCCTGCATGTCAGCCGAGCAAACAAGCTCATTCACCGCGACGATAAGTAAAGCTGAAGTGATGCATTCACGTAAACAGCACAGGGAGAATAACAGTTAGAAAGCGGAACTGTATTTAACAGCCTTCTGAATGAATGAGTAAAGAAATGCCACAGCAGCTGCGTTCAGTGATACTGTGGGAGAACTTTCCACTCCATTCATCAGCAGTGAAAGAGGAAGGGAGAAGTGAGTGAGCGAGCGAGGGGGGGAAAAAAGGAGACAAGGCTGAAGTGAAAATGAGTAAGAGATACACATTTGATAAAGGAGAGGACAGAGAAAGGGAGGATTAGTAAGAAAAAGAGAAAACAGGGGAGAGTGCTGCAAAAACAGAAAAAAGGGAGGAGGGGCTGGAGAGAGAACAAAAGACAGGGAGCATGATGCTTGGAGAGACAGTTGAGAGAGTGAGCCGAGTTCAGACTTTCAAAGAGATGCAGCGCCTGACTAATTTGCAACCACTGAGACCTCAACCAACCAAAGCCAATTTGTGCAGCTCAAGGTGACCCCTGGGAGAGGAAATCAGTGTTTGTGTGTGTATGTGTGAGAGAGAGAAACCCAGAGAGACAGAGTGTTCCCTTTTTTTGATAAATCCTCATCAGCACTGCTGTGAGCAAACAAGTACTGCTCTCACCTATCAAAAAGCCACACATGGGCATCCTGACACACACATATACACACACACATACGCACACACACACCCAGAGTGCTGCCTCCTCATCACAACGGAAGATTAATGATCTTGCTGTTGTCTCTTCCAGATAACTACCTCATCATCAGGCAAGCATCCCGTCTTGCTGATCAATCATCTTAATGTAAAGAGATAGACTCTGACTGCTTTAACCACAGCTGCATTCATCCGCTGATCGCTCATTACAGGCTTTGTGAGCTCCTCCCGTGGATGCCACCATGTACACAGCATATCCATAGCACAAGCAAGGGCTTTTATTGACCTAACACGATTCTCGGTGAATGCTGCTCGTTAAATGAAAGCAGGGAGTTGCCGCAGTTTTGTCTGGATGCTTGATAAGTCGTCGGAAGAAATCTGTCAAACTTTACTGAGAACTCACTCACTCCAATTTCCCTGCTGCAGTTTTTGTGGAAGTTGCAAAGCCTGAACGATCAAAATGAATCATTTAACAATCCAGCTCTATCAGAAAAATCTTGTCTGTTTCTCGGCAGACACAAAAGACTTTTGAATAATAGACAAAGATGCAGATTTGGGGCCACCAGAATATCAATTTGATCCTCTCAGCCTCTGATATATTTTGTCACGCTCTCCTGCCTTGAAGGTATAGACACATATCTGACAAGAAAATAATGAGATCGCTCCAGTCACATCTGGTGCATAACTGGAGATGCTTGCATCCACATTGCATTATGCCATTAATATTGTTTCAGCGGGCTGATAAGAGTGTGAGTTTGGGGGCGTGTGGTGTGGAATAAGGAACGCTCTCCTGCGTACTGGATTAATGGAGTCAACAATCCCCTGTGGTGTTTCTCTGATTATGCATATACAACCTCTCCCCACTCTGCAGGAAGATAAACAAAAACAGCCCAAAGCAAGCCGTCTACCCATAGGACACACATATAGCTATACACATACACACTTGTGTGCACACACACACACGCACACACACACAAGCAATAACATATGTTTGTGTACACCCTCATTAATGTTTGCTCATACATAGATATGCATATGCATACACATGCGCATATAATGAATTACTGAATGTGTGCTCATTATATAGTTATCAGAAATACACACACACACACATTCCTACACACTTCAGTTTTCTTTTTTTTTGCAGGGTGAATCACCAACCTGCCAGTCTTCCTCGGGGTCTCCATCCGGATGACTCATCCCTCATCAAACGGTGGCCCTGCAGGAAAAATCAACAGACTCCCATTCACACTGTCACTAATATAAACCCTCTGAAACGTAGTGGCACATAGAAAACACACACACGTTTACACAGACACAAACTTAAACACAAAGGGCTTCCCTTTTCTGTATGTTTGTCAGGGATTTCTTGATGCACGTAATGCGCTGTTGGGGAGGGAAGCCCCTGGCAGGGAAATATGACTGCATGTGTGAGTGTGTGCATGCACGCGTGTGTGAGTGTGTGTGTGTGTGTGTGTGTGTGCATTAAAAGAAGGATCACATGCTCCGTGTGATGAGTCATACAGGGGCTGGGTTGCCAGGAGGCTGGCTGGCTGGTTGGAAGCAGTTAGGCAGGAAACTCATCAGCTATGCACCGCTGAGCTCAAGACTCCGGTGAGATTCATACAAGATTCCGACTTACTTGTTAACTCATGTTTGATTTGCACTTGGCTGCAAAATAGCCGCCTTTACGTCGTACATGCTGTTCTGTTATGGAAGTGGCCCCACGCTTCGCAATCAGTGACTTTAACAGGCAGTTTCACACCTCATTAGTTCATTTAGTGCAGTGGAAGATGGATGCAGATGGTTTTGGAAAGAGGCAGTTGCAGGATGGCACTACTCTGTGTGAATCATAACGCTGCAGCCTTCATCGATTGGGTCAAGGTCGTGAGGCATTTTTATTTCAGTGCCCTATTTATTATGTTTTACCACAAGGTGATTTAAGCACTTTTAAGGACATATTGGCTGGAAGATTAATGGAAAACACATAGAATTTATATCAGAGCAGCACTGCAAAGTAGAGGAAGGTCATTATTTTCAAGGTCACACTGATATGTAGGCACGCACAATAGAAGTTGTTATGACTCAAAAGGACTAAAAATGTAGCTGGAAAAAAAACAGACATTTCACAAAGAACTGGTTAAGATTTTGAAATGAACCTGGTGTGTGGTTTACAGAACTACAGTAAAGTGAGAAGGATTGCTGCTCCTAGCGGACAAATACAGTTAAAGGTTTAAAGATTTTTTTTAAAATAGCATATACTGGGGCAAATAAAGTAGCTTGAAAAATCCCAGCTAACGTGTTTATCCTCCACAATGCAACCATGAAGCAAAGCCCAGCAGCGAAAGAGAGGCTCAACAATCAGCATTCCCCTTGTGACACAAACCAGGACTTAATAGGAATGTGGTCTTGATTTTGAGACGCTGAAACTATTCTGACAATGGTCTAATTTACATAAATTACTGCACAGCAGTTTTACAGTAAATTTTATAATGATATCTCAATGGGTTATAAATACTACATGATAAAACGTGAACCACTGCATGTGGACTCTGTGAGAATAATTAACATTGAAAGCATATGATCTATAAGTGAGGAGGAGTAACCAACGGAGGATGTCACAGTAGAGGGATTGTAATGATTAAAGAGTTTCTCCAGATCCACATCAAACATCTTGAAGTTTTTTATCCTCCTTCTATAGATCCATATGTGGAATGTAAAATGTACTTAAGCCATATGTAGTTAATGCCAGTTTAAAGAGTGTGTGCATGTGTGTGTGTACGCATTTTGGTACTGCTTAGGGACCTTCAACAACACCGCCCTCGCCCAGGACTAGTAGTCCTCATGGGGACCAAAGTGAGGTACTAATGAGGTGAAACGTCATTTTTGAGGTCCTGGTTTAGGTCATGTGTTAGGTGTGATTTGAGGTTAGGGCGTCCACAGTAAATGGAATCCAATGCTATGTCCTAGCAAGATTAACTGTGTGTGTCTGTGTGTGTGTGCGTGCGTGCGTGTCCATCCAAAGATTGGAGTGATAAGCGGCCAGATCAAGCTGGCAGAGGAGATAAATGGCTAGGAGACATATGTGTATGTGTGTGTGTGAGTGTGTGTGCAAGCTTATACATATGTTGAGGTGAATGTGTGGGTTTTTGCATCAGGCAGCCACATGAAGAAGTGGCAGTGGAAAGGCTTTGATGAAACAGCTGGAGGCAATGGCAGGTGAACAATGAGACAGTTGGTCACTCATCACTTTGTTCTACTGTGCACCTTAGGGTGTGTGTGTGTTTGTGTGTGTGTGTGTGTGTGTGTGTGTGTGTACTTGTAAAGCTATACATGTGAGGACCAGTTTGAGTTTTAAACCATCAGAGTGAGGACATTTTGGGAAAGTGAGGACATTTTGGCCAATTCTTACTTTATCAGATACCTTCCACGGGCTGTTTGAGGGTTAAAGGAACAGTTCACCAACTGGGCCAACGGGCCCTATTTTTCTCATACAAAGTTTTTGTTGGACTACGAACTGGCCTCCCAGGTCTCCAGATGCACTTTGAGGAATAAAAAACTATTCTGGAGTATTCATCAGCATGAGGGTGAGTCACTAATGACTGAATTTCATTTTTTGGTGAACTATTCCTTTAAGATTTTATAATAGCTATTAGGTTTAAGGTAGGTTAAGAGTAATGGTGTGTGAGTGTGTGTGTGTCTTGGCCTAACTATGCTGTGCTCCCTATCTTCAACTCAAATGAAAATCACCTGGTGTACCTGAAGCACCTTGGGCAAATACATGCATCTTACCCCTCTCACAACCTCTCTGCAGATTGTCTCCTCCTTACAAAGTCTGGCATTCTCCTCCACATCAGTCATCTCCTCTGCCTGCCTGGTTGCTGAGAATGCTGTTCTGGCTTTCCAGATTTTGACATCTGGTGGCCTAGATAAGCAGGAAACACACTGAGCACATCAGCCGATCAGTGAGACTAGAGGGCGATTAAAGCACATAATCTACCTGATATATAATGAGGGGAAACAGTCCAGATCACAAAGGCAGAGAGACATGAAGATAGCCACACAGAAATGAGAACTGCACGGTGTGGTGCACATCTGTCATGTACTGACAAAGGCATAAGAGCAAAATCTTCACTCTCTGCCTGATTTAATACCTTTGATAGAGATGATTCTAGTTATTTGCATGCATGTACATGTGCATATGTTTATATATGCATATCAAGTTATGTGTATGTGTGCATGTGCATTACTTTATCCCTAACCCTTTTGTTCCAGATGCACCAAAAAAAAAAAAAAAAAATGTGTATGACTCATACCCTCGTGGTGTAGAATATCAGTGATCTGAGTGTCCCTGATGAAGAACAAATGTGGAGAGACAGACAGACAAGAACCCCACAGAAACAGTCTGCGACAATGCTGCTTGGTTTCCATGACGACCCAGCTCTGCCCGGATCGCCGGGAACATAACGTTTTTCTCTAATGAGGCAAACTGGATCACTTTGTCCATCTACCTGTGTACCTAGGCAAGTCGTCTTTCCCCTGTCCTCGTGCCTTTTATCACTCGTGCACACAGAGAGCAGCGAGGGAGGGACCGAGGGGGGAGGGGGGCGAGGTTATGACTGCAGTTTGTGTATTTACTTTGTGCAGTGCTGAGAAGGTAAATTGCTTTTCTGTGCTCTGACGTGAGACCCACTAGACAAATGTGAAAAAGATTACCCTCTTCTCTAACTTGTCAGGTCAAGGTGAACCCCACAATACGTCTGCTACTGCTTTAGTGCTGTGTCCCACTAATGAAGTGTAATCACAGCTGCCATTATGACTACATCAGTGATGATCCAAAGTGAAGCAAAGGACAGCACAATGCATCAATCTGTAGCAGTCAAGCATAGATATATAGATATATAGATTTATAGCTATGAAACAGCTACAGAAGTCAGTGCTCGGGGCGTTGCAGAACTCTAGCTGCGAAAAAAAAAAGAAAAATGATTGGACTATTTCTTTGACATACTTCTATAGAATCCATTTAAACTTTAAAGAAGAACTATTCAGGATTTTGACCTAAACTATGCTACATTTTGACCTTAATTAAACAGCTTTGGAATAATTGTGATGGTTAAATAAAATGGTAAATGGACAAAGCGCTTTATAGTGTATCGTCACATTCACCCTTTCAGACACACGTTCATACAGCCTTGTTTTCAGACAGGCTTGGGGGCTAGTCATTCACACACATTCATACATCCGATGACACATCAGAGGGCAAGTGTCTTGCCCAAGGACACTTCGACATGCGGACTGGGGGAGCCTGGAATCGAACCAAGTAGTGTTTTTTTCTTTCTTTCACAAATTACACACTACACACATTTCCACAGTTGTAGACAAACTTGTCCTCTCTCTCACAACATGCTCAAAAAAGCAGAGGGACTAAAAGGGACGCAAAACCGAAAGTAAGGAAACGCTGGTCGGCTCGCCCAGCATTTCCACCACTAATAATAACAAAATAACAATAGAGACAAAACGTTTTTTTTTTTTTGAAAATGGGCCCATTACCAAGTGTGGGTAACGTAGATTCATCCACATTAACATGAGACTTTTTCATTGTCGCTGTATTTTTGGTTCTGCCGATGGAGAAACTCCTCGTTGTCCCTATAAAGAATTTGAACTAACCTCTGAGTGCGGCCGCCACTCCAATACGAGAGAGTCCCTCTTTCTTTTAGTTCACAAGGGTTAAAAAAAACCTTACTCTAGAAACACCAAAAACATACCAACATGTTCAGAAAGGTCTCTAGATACTCACGGTTTGCTTCTTGTTCTGATAGGAGCTACTGTGTTTTCACAATAAGCCTAAATGTCAGACCATTGCCAAGGCATAAAATTACCCTTTCTTCACTTTTTTGCATGCCTATGCCTGAGTACTGTCTATCATCGTGGTAACCACTAAAGTTACTATGGCAACCTCTGAGCCTCAGGCCACAGCCACAGCTGATGCTCATTCATTAATCAGGGACTCATCTGATATCTCTTCAGTTTATCAACGTCTGACCCCTTTTCCCCATACACTCCTATATGAAGTCTCATAAGTCTCACACACACACACACACACACACACACACACACACACGTAACTTTATGTGATAACAGATAGGATGTTTAAGTTGTCAGCCTGAGTTTGAGGCGTAGGCTACATTTCGACAGACTAAACAGGTAGAGGAAATCACCATGGCAACCTCAGGACAGGCTGACACACAGGTGTTTTGAATCACATTATTAGGGCCATTTAGGATATGTGGTGTTTATCACCTACTTTACTGTCAAAGTCCAACACAGATAAACACACAGACACACACTCATGCACTTACACACATACACACACTCACAAATGCACACAGACAGGTTAACAGCTCCTCAATGTCAGTGTTCAGCAAGAAAGATGTGTCAGATTAGTTCTGTCTGTTCAATGTGTGACTCTTGATCTTGAGGTTGTGAGTCTGATTCCCATGTTGACAGAGGTCACACCGCAGCACTCGGAATTTCTTCATGTGAGAAATTTTTATGGTTCCTATTAATATTATTGATTACAGTGAAGGCACACACTCACACAATGTAAATCATAATTGCAACCTTCAGACTCAGAGACTAACCCAAGGCAACAAATGAGTCTAAGTTAATTAATGATCATTGGTGCTGCTGAAGGTTTGTTTATATCATTAAGGCAAGCAATTATACTTTATATTAAATTTAATGTAAAGAAAGAAAGAAAGAAAGAAAGAAAGAAAGAAAGAAAGAAAGAAAGAAAGAAAGAAAGAAAGAAAGAAAGAAAGAAAGAAAATATTATAATGAGTTGGCCTTCAAAGAGCACTTCACCAGGCCTATTTTCATATGAAGCTCAGTCTATCTATTTTGCAGCTCTGGAAGAGTTTAGCCAGGTCTGAAAAAAACAACCCGGTTGATGTCATCAGTATGTCAGTATTTTGGATTGAGACTAAATTCATATCAGAGACTATGCATTATGAACTGCAGCCGTGGAGTTTGAAAGACGTTAGTTCTTGCCCTGCAGAAAGGGACTAATAAACATGGCTATTGTGTTACATTAGATGTATTGTGGCATCCAGCATTTATGGAGCTTGATCCATATTTTTAGCGACTAGACTTCAGGACATTTCAGGATATTTGTTACACCAATTTTGACAATTTTCTTCTTCATCTGTCTTTCATAAGACGCCTAACTTTAAGGAAGTGTAATACTCAGTTGCCTCTTTATATATCGTGGAGGATTTACTTTATTTTCATTTGTTGAAACCTGTCTCTAACCAGTACTCTATTAAGGCAATCACATGTTTTATGGACACTTTGGTGCAACCAGAGTTTGAGAATTGGCTTCTGCAAAATCATTTGACATCAAAAAAAAGGACAGGAAAATGTTCCCTATGATTGATTACCTGTTCCAAGGAAGTTTCAAGTTGCTGCTAAATGACTTTCACACCATAGTGAAATAAATGGAAACGAGCGGCAGCCTGTAAGGGAGGAGATTAATCTTTCGTTCTTTGGAAAATGGTCGCCAGTAAAGTGAAGAATTTGCTGGTTGTAGTTAATACGCCAAGACCAGGAAAACCACTGATATGGTCCTTTAAGTGCCTGTGAACAACACTATACTGTCCTGAAGTCCAGCTCCAGGTCTAATGGTGGGAGATGATCTCACCATCATGCCCACGATGAATGCTGGATCATTCAATTATAGAGCAACACAATGAATCATTCTCCTCTCCTCTGACAATCTCCTCCACACTCCACTCATCTGACACCGCCAAACCACAGAAGATGGGCCTGTTATCTTCATAATATGGATAAACAGTGACAGTTGTCTCAGACTGAAGGCCATTTCGATGGCAGCAGATCAAATGAGGGCTCATTATGGAAAAAGTGACACATCGGTGTCTGTAGCGAGGCTTACAGTCAGAGTATAAAGAGATTGCAGGCTGGCTGAGATGCCTGTGCCTCTGCAAAATTCCTAGCCAGCCAGGATTTAATGAAATTAGTGAACTGGAGCTTCAGTCCCGTGAGTTCACTCAGCTGATAGAGAGAGACACTATCCGTTAACATTTCACTGTGTGTGCATGTGTGTGTGAGAGAGAAGCATTATTTCTATCTCGTCCTCTCACTCCCTGTGTCTATCTCTCTCACACACTCACATACTTGTCTTGTTCCACAGAAAATGTGTCAGTCATGGGTCTCATCGCTGGAACAGCCTGTCAGATCTACCCCTCACCCCCCTCTTCTCTTTTCCCTCTTTCCTCTCCATTTTTGGACATTTTCAAAAGGATGTGGAGCGAGAGCAGAGGTTCATACAGAGAGAAAATGGTGGCTCTTAAAGTGAAGCTGTGTTCCCTTGGATTATCAGGATTTTGTGATTATCCACAAAGAGTAGAGAGGAGAAAGGTCAGCGTTCAAGATCTCACTTCAAGGCTTCAGTACCTCCCTCAGTTTCTCACCCAGTGTGAGAGTGATTTTTTTTTTTATCTTATGACGCAAATTACTTTGATAATTGCACAACATTTGAAATGATTTACTGCTAGCTGCAGGAATCAAACAATGTACAGCATAATTGAAAGAGTAAACTATAAAGATTTAACAAGCCATGATGAGAATAATTAAAAACACTCGCCGGGGCCATCTTGTTTTACATCTACAGGCAAGATATATGATGTAGGTCTGGGCGGTTGGCAGTATGGTTGGGCTTCATTTCACATAGGTATTTTGATGTCTGTGGTCTCCTCCACTTCTGGGAGACTACCCAAAGAAAATGTACAAATGCAGTATGAAAAACACAGACCTTTGGGAGGCAACTCCTAAGTTAATATGACACTGTATATTTGACAACTGGTTGCATATTTGAAAAACAATCTGTCTTGAGCCGCTGTGTCAACAAGCAGAAACCGAGCAGCAGGGTGCAGTGTTTCTCGAGAACTATTTGTGGTTTATTTTACTGGGAGAGTCCTTTTCGGTCCCTGTTAGGGCGTCAATTGGAAACAGCGCCACGGCTTTCCCTGTCAAAGCTCCTGTCCCCGCAAGTGGTGGACGCAGCTTGCGGCTAGATAGATACCAGCGGGATTTCCTGAGTGCACACCTGGAGGCTTGGCCCGGTTTGCATGTGCAAAGTGGTACCAAAAGTTAATTAGGGAAGTCCCACGTGGTTAAAAAACAGATAATATGGATATATTATATAGAGAATGCCTGCTCCATGTTCAACCTTTTCTGCTGCAACAAACATTTTTTTTAAAATAATTATTATTTGTATTATTTTTTATAGGAGCTGTTAATGGTTCGTGAAATGACAATGAAGCCTGTTCTTTTTACACAGATCCCAGGTCTTTATCTAGGTCTCTATGTCAGTTTTATGCACATGGACAATTAAAGTGATAAGTGAGTAGTTATTTGTAAAATGGATACAAAAAGATGTGTTTTGGAGGTTGGGGCAAATTGAGATCATGTTCCTTTGGGGCCTGTGGCGATCAGAAGGTCCTGCTACCAGGACTGACATTAAAGGTGCCCTGTGGCCTCTCAAGGGCCCACTAGAGCAATGTTTTATGTGATCGGGCCCCTGCTCTTTTTATTCTCACCAGCCTGCAGATGATGCAATAGAAACTCCAAAGTAAAAACAAAATGCAGCAATGCAAAGACAGGAAAGAAGAACACTGCTGGCAAAGTTATATGAATGTAAACAATGCAAGTTTCAAAATGAGTTTAAAAAGAGCTGTGTTGTGAATATTTTATGAGGAGGTGAAATGTATTCAACACAAGTACTTAGGGCATTTTGGTGAGAGGTGTACTGTACACAGAATACTGTATATCACCCAAGAACATAGACAATTCAATTCAGATGCAGAAAAACTACCCAGAAGAAAAAACTTAAATGAAAAGAAGTGGAAGAAAACTACTTTTGTTCCATGCAGCTCTGATCTAATTTTCCAGTAGAAAATCTTACCTCAACATCTCTGTTATGGCTGATGCTCACACGAGAGACACTCAGGATCCTGGCTTTAATTGGCCAAGACTTTGTTTTCCTCCATTAACCCGAGGATATGAAAGGATGACTGGTTGAACTGGTGTTCTTTCAGCCAGCCAAGGCCCCTGTTATTGCACAAGTGCTGGATCTGTGCCATGTTACACAACTGGGAGACTAGGTGAACCCAGAGGAACAGGGTTAACCTGGCTGGAGCCACTGACTGCACTGACTGTGACTCCATGGGAAGAAGTAAAGGATCAGTCTCTTTAATTTACTGTCTCTGCAACTTGGATCTAAGATGGATAAAGTCTTCAGTGATTACATTTCCAACTCAGACTGTGCTGATTTTTTTTTTTTTTTTTTTTTTTCCCCAAATGATGTTACATGTCCGGAGAGCCTGTTGACCCTTTCTGGGAGGGAGTGTGTGGAATTGCAAGACACTGAGACCCGCCTATGCTGATCACAGCATGTGTTTCCTGTATGGGAATGCTTAGAGTAGTGCAGTGGGCTTACAGTAAGTGTGTGTGTGTGTGTGTGTGTGTGTCTGAGCGTGCACAAGCGAGACAGAAAGGAAGAGAGAGACAGAACGAGCGAGGGCATATCCAAGGGGATCAAACCTAAACCACAGGATATTTCTGACCTTGAGGGCGAGCGGGTAGAGCAGGGAGGCGGGAGGGGG
Source organism: Trachurus japonicus (assembly GCF_045865225.1). NCBI lineage: Eukaryota > Metazoa > Chordata > Actinopteri > Carangiformes > Carangidae > Trachurus > Trachurus japonicus. The sequence continues at coordinate 26,399,125 of NC_140930.1, read as the reverse complement.
GATGAAGGGAAGGAACAAAGAGATGGAGGGAGAAAAAGAGAGGAGGGAGGAAGAGAGAGAGAGGAGTGGAGTCTTTGGAGGGCAGCTGGAAATCCTCCAGAATCCTCTGCTCAAACCAACCATAAAATTCCAACTGAAGCCACAAAACCAGTATGAGGACTGACGAGGTTGCCTTCTGCCCACAGTGGGTGTGTGTGTCTGTGGTGTGCACACATTCACGTCTGTGTGTGTGTGTGTACGTGTGTGTGCCATATGTGATTAAAGGGTCCGAGCAGAGGAGGCCAGGAGGCAGACGAGTGATGCAATCCACGGAAGCGAAGGAGAGGACACGAGGGCGGCAGGAAGGAAGGGAGGGAAGAGAGGAAGGAGGAATTGTTGCTTCTGGGGATCCAGCTCTCCAGGAATGTGCTGATGGTCCTGTCCCACGCAGTCGGGGAGAGCGTTGCATTGTGGGAAACTCTGCGGAGGTGACACCACCTGTTTTAGTGTGCTATACTGATTGCAAACGGATGTTGAAATCACACGTTAAAAGGGGATAGACTTTTGTGAGTCACCATTGTTAATTTTCAAAGGCACAACAATGTTTTTTTTTTTCTCTCTCCGTGCAAACTGGTCTCCCACTGCAGGCTACAGGCCCGAAATCCACCCTCACACAGCGGCAGAGATCTATTTTGGTGCAAGCTACTCAATGTCCATAAGCACCCACACAAGCTCAGTGGGTAAGGTGATTGGTAAGCCCGGACAAATAGTCTATTTATGAGCATCGCAAGAGTGGGTGGTTGTCCTTGAGCTGGTTTGTCTGCCGTCTGAAGTGCAAAGTGCTGTATACAGTTACAATGGATAGAACACTCACAAGGACGAGTGAAGGTGGAGAGGGGCTGAGGAGGAGGAAGGGGGTGGGGTGGGGGGCGAGTGTGAGAGAGCAGAGCACTGGGAATAGAGATGGTGAGTCAGAGGCCATTTGGAAAGTAATTTCATCTCTGAATGCTGTATATCTTTTCATCAATGAAAGGAAAGTATTTTTCCGAACCAGACAGACATAAGAAGAAAAACATCTCTGTTTGGTGAAATGGAGCCGATTTGAGGACAGCTTCCATTCACAGGTTTTTCTCTCTTCGCGCTGTATTTGTCTCATGTCGGTGAAGCTGAAAACACAGCAGGGAAAAAATATTCAGAGCAGGACTAACAGTCGACAGTCACGCTGCTAACCCTGTTTACTGTGCTGCTTACCATTTTAGCTGTGCATGTTAGCATAGGAACATTTGCTAATCAGCATTAAATAGAAGGAAAACTGAAGCCAGTGGAATTAAGTCATTAAGGGTGCAAGAACTTTGCAAGAAATTTTGATTAGATGATGGTGAAAAGTCTTCAAGTTCATGGGCTCCGTGGATATCTGCAAGAAATCTCATGACAGCAACATCCCATAATTGTTGAAATATTTCAGTCTGAAGAAAAGTGGTGGACGGACAGATCTCTGGAGCCACGCCATGCTCAGATCATAATTGGTCATGTGTGAGGCCGTGTCCTTTAGTAAGTGTGCTCTCATCAGTCGTAGCCAAGGAGAAGTACATTTCCACTTTATGGCCCAAAGACTCTTCCGCAATTTTTTGTGAATCATTGGTTTCTTATGTCCTGGTGTTACTTTGAGGGTTTAGGGGTTCCAGCAATATTCTGGATAGGCTGAATGTGGTATGGCGCCAGGCCAGAGAAAAAAGGGGAAGAGAGACGGGGGAAGGGGAAGGGAGCAGGGTTGACGTGTTGGGAGAGACTACCACAGACAGGTCTGGACTGCCGTGTGTATACTGGCAAAGCAACCTTGGCCTTGACAGGACTACACAAACATGTACAATATTTGACTCCTGCCCAATTTCTTTCTTACATAAATATGGGTGGAGTTTCGTGTCCATTTACTAAAACAACCAAAACCACTCTCCAAATCTGTATGAAATCCATAAAATATTTCCCACTGTCAAAACAGGAACATGAAAACAAAAAAAAAGTATTGATGTGTGTTGGAATATAAATCTAAGAGGATTAAAAAAAAGTTAATGAAACATGTTTCCTGTTAACCGGGTTCACTGACTGGAGGGGAGGATAAAGACACCACAGAATACTGAGTTGGACTGGTTTGTGATTGGTCTGGCATCAGATGTGTGGTTATGTGGGCAAGCACAAAGAGAATGCTGCGGTTATTCTTGGACCACCAGTGTCCGCACTTCCATGTAATGTTCTGGTGTTTACCATCACTGGTTCAGTTCATCTGCAGGGATTATTATGAGTCAGCTCCGTTAAGGAGCTGCGGAGAGGTCTTGCAAGGACACTGACTGACTGACTTACCCTCGCTGCATCCAAATTAAAGTGTTTGCACGATCCAGCACACACAAACCGAGCCAGGTCATAACCATCACCACCAAACTCCAGAATTCTACTGTGTTTTTTTCTTTTTTTGCTCTTTACACTCTTGTGTGCGCTCCGCAGCCGCAAATTCAAATCGGCCTTGGCTTGGAGTTCTGCAGTTTGTCTCACACAGTGCACATTTTGTAACGTTGTTTGTGCACTGTGGAACGTCAGCGCTGATATTTTCAGGGCTGTGGAGGAGTCTACCCAAAGCAGTGCAAACACAACCCATCGTCGGCATGATGTTTTGTTTGCTGAGCCCATTGCGTTTCAACAAGTATTTGCACCTCATCCTTTTTCTTTCTTTTTTTTACTGACAATGTGCTGATAAATTTGTGGGAATGTAATCTGTTACCATACAACCTGTGGTGCAGCTGCCCAATAAGCATGCCATGCATTGGCAACATGTGAATCCTTGACTACGTGACATACACTCTCTGCCTCTCCCGGCTCACCTTTGAAAAACACAAAATGCCCTGGAGTAACGTGAAAAGTCAAACAGTATCAGTGCTGAGAGTAGCTCAAAATGGCATGCTTGTGAAATGACTGTCTGACCTTTCTTTTGTTGTTTCAGTTCATCCCCTTGATTACACATGTCAACCAGTGATGACATGTAGAAACCTCAAGTCTGCTTCTCTGTCATAGCTTCAATCTGACAAAGTGAAAACATCACAAACCACAAACAGTGAATCACACTGCCCTGGCTTTAATATTTATCAGTTCCATTACCCTGCGTCTGAACTGGCTGAACTTTTGAAATATGTTCTTCATTTCGTAACTACAGTGAAGCTGTTATTTTTTCATCAGGGTTTTCTATGAACAGCTGACATTTCTGTAATATGCAGACTGAGTCCTGTGAGAAAAAGGAAGTGAAAAATATTCCTGCACTATTGAGCCCATGAGTGAAAAATCAGCCTCTTCCTCTACTCTCAGTCATGTCAGATTGTACTTCTGGAAACTAAGAATTAATTAGTAGGACTTTAATTTGCACATAGTAATTCAGTACTGCATTAAACTCTAGACTGATTTACCATAGGCTACTTAACCATATTAATATCTATGCAAATACCTTTGAATCCCATGAGCATAGAGTTACAGATTATTTCCTCTGCAGACAGGAATTATTGATCAGTTGTCTTTAATATGACAAAAACATGGCGTTATGGTAGAGTAATGTAAGCCTAAAGACAGACGAACACAGTGTTCCAGGTCAGGGCTGGAGTCTGTGCAGCTCTGGTCCACAGAGCAGCATGAGTCACCGGAACAGAGGAGATTGCTAGCTTGCAGAATTCATTAAGACAAATGTAAGGTATATGGATTTCCTCTGGAAAAAAATAAAAAACCCTTGGCAGGCACAGACCAACACCCCAGTGAATCCTCAAGTAGCTTTCCATACACCTTTGGAATGGCAGTCTTTTGCAACTCTATGATTTACGTTGGTCTGAATGTAAATGAATTACCTTAAATCTTTCAGCATGTTGGACTATTTTGTGTTGGTTTTGGAACCATTCTCAAACAACTACTACAACAGACTATAACATTAGGATATAGTCTGTTACACACACACACACACACACACACACACACACACACACACACACACACACACACACACACACACACACACTATAGGCTATATATGCCTATAAAAAAAAAACTATTTTAAAGCAGATAGTTTCACACCTTAAGAATATTAATGATAACTCTTCGCTAGATGCATGGTTACCAATGTGAGAATTGATAATGGATGCATTTGCCCGTGAAGGGTGCAGGTTTAACTATTATTCCACAAACTAGCAACTATAATGTTACTGTAAGCCCCTCAGGTCCTTCTGTACAATGGCGCCCCCGTATGGCTGCAAGCCAGTAATGCATTAAAGCCCAATGTATTGGGTGATTGTAAAATCATACTTTGCAAAAACCAACCATTCAAATTTGTTATGATTGTTCTGGTTATGATTATTATTGTTGTTATGATCATTACTTTATTTTCTTTCTTACCTATTATATTTCTTTCTACATCCCTCTCTCCTTCCCTCTTTTTATTTTTATTTATTTATTTTACTTATTTTTTCCTTTACTTCCTCATCATTATTTATATTTTTATTGCCACGTTACAATGGTTGTAGTAGTATTATTTATCAGTATTGTTACCCTGACCCAGTTCTGTCATGGCTTTCGTTTCAGTCCAATTAAAATTTTAACTTCTTGCGTTAGTTTGTCTCTGGCCTGTGCTATCACCTGTTGCTGTCTTGTAGCCTACTATTGTTTGTATTTTTGTACACACACAAAAAAAATGAATTAATTAATTTTCCTTCAATTAATTTGGTTAGTAAGTAACTTTACATAAACAATAACAGTTACATTATAAGTGCTAGACATTATTGCTCAGCGGCAGGCTGAAACGGATATGGTCTTATATGGAATTTAAAAAAGCTAAATTAGCATTAACGTGAACTCTGGACAGCATAAACTGTGATGCTTATTCTTCAGAAGATAACGTTATGCGCTTATAGTCAACAAACCAGCTAAACTGATCCAGGAACAGTAGTTGTTGCATTAGGCAATCCCAAGTTTAGAGCATGGACGCGGCCGTGAATGAAAAGCTGATCCTGAATCAGCCAGCTCGACACCGGATGTCGGTTAACTGGCGTTTTGAGCGAGTCGCAGAGGAAATACCTTCCGCCGTAGAGAACATTTGTGCGGGGCTGCCATTTTAGCGAGCTTACGGTAAGAAAACTCACTTCGTGTGGTTGTACAGTTAGCTGGTTGCTAAGCGTTACACTCGGTCACCGTGTGCACTGTGCGGTGCTCTGTCGGTTCACTGTGGATTTAACACACGTCCGACCTGTCAGTTCTGTGTCCACAGTTCATGTTAGCTAACCTAGCTTGGTTACCACTGTGTCTGTGACTCTGCTGTTCGCAGTTAACGTACTAATCCCAGCAGTGGACATAGAAACATCATAGTTAGTCTGTTGTCCTGATACTTATGGTTTATATACCGAGGTTTGACGTATTTCAGACCCAGTTTTTGTGTCACATATTGTTTTACCCACACAGTCTATGGTTTTACCGAACTCTCTGAGCATTAAGCTAATTTAGCTGCTTTTTTTTGCCTTTGCCTCAGCACTGATGATACACAAACTAGTGTCACGAAGTGGCACAAGGTAAACAAATACTGTATATTCGTATTGTAGTAGTGAGTCCCCCGGACCTGCAGCTGTGAAACACCATCTGTATAATCCTGTCTAAATAAATAAAATTACATTACATTGGCAAAATGACACAAAAGGAAAAGGGCCCTCAACAAAGGTTTAGTCACCCTGCATACAGTAGTTAGTATAGTAGCCCCCACTTTGGAAACTATCACAGCCTGTAAATAATAAATATCTTGTCTGATACCTGAGAGCTCTGGGTTTCCCAGTCTTTGGCTGCTGCTTTGTTTCCCCTTTTCACTAAAAACTTTCTAAAACTATAGTTAACCAAAAAAAAAAAAATGCAAAAGAGTGTTTCATCTGTAACTTTATGCCTTTTGAAAATAATTTAAGCTTCCTCCTGCTTAACTGTTTAAATTAACAGAAATTTTGACCAGGGGTCCCTAACTTTTGCATGCCCATGTGTGTGTCTGTGTTGTGAAACTGAATGAAATTCCTCGATTTTACTCCTTACAAGTCTGTCTTGTTTCTGTTTCTTTTGGCAGCATCAATGAATCATGGGGGTCAACGTGGTCCAGCTCACCTCCAAGTCGCACCATGAAAACATCCTGGCCTCTCTGCATCAGCTGAGGCTGCAGGGACAGCTCAGTGATGTCACAGTCCAGGTGGACTACCAGGGAGACATGCAGGAGTTTCAGGCCCACCAGGTGGTGCTTGCGGCCTCCAGCGGCTACTTCAAGAAGATCCTTCTCTCTCCGGATGAAGCCCGAGACAAGCTGTCACTCTCAAATATGCACTCTAACAACTTCTCCAAATTTTTGGAATTTGTGTACACTGGTAAAGTTGAAGTCGCCAGAGACAAGATTGATGATGTTCAAGCAGCGGCGCAGTTGTTGGACTGTGAGGATCTGGCAGAGGTTTGTGGTGAGGCCTTGAGTGCAGGAATTCTACAAAACCCTGCACAGAAAACGTCTGCGTCAAACGTCAAAGACAAAGATGGCTCACAGGGTGACAAGAAAGAAAAAAGGACCCGGGGGAAGAAACAGCGGGAAAGCTTGCTTCATAAGCGGCGTCTCTCTCCACAGAGCACCGAGAAAGAAGTCAAATCAAAAAAGGGCAAGACAAAAGATGAAAAAAGACAAGGAGGACAAGTAAAGCAGAGGTTGCCTGTCCGTAAGGTCCTTAAGAGAAATGCTAAAAAAGACGCTTTTAACAAGAAAAAACAAGTTACCACCGAAGACACAGAGGACAATGAGGACGGGACTGATGGCGAGGCTCCGTCAGAGAAAAGAGCTGAGACGTTGATGGCGATGTCTGATGTGGACGAGTGGGACTGTGATGACGACGTTCAGAGTAATGATCCTCAAGACCCGCTGCCGTTGTCTATTGAGGAAGAGGAGGAGGAGGAAGAAGAAGAGGGGGAAGAGGGAGAGTCTAAGGAGACGTCAAAAAGACCATCCAAAGCCCAGTTCCAGTGTAACAAGTGTCAGCGCACTTTCCACTATGAGAGAAGCTACTTGAAGCACATCAGGTAGGACGACGTGATTATTGATCATACACAGCTCCCAAAATTGTACAAACCAAATCTTTCAGTCAGGAAAACACGATATGACAGGACGAGTTGCAGGAGAAAAGCAAGCAGGGAGGTTATATTAGCACCCAGCTGTTGGCAAGCTCACAACCTCATATGTTCTATTGTTGTGCTTCTCTGTGTTGTTGACTCAGAGTTGAGTGTGTGCACTGCTCCAATGTCACGTTGGTAATTACAGTGTGGTGGGAAATGTGAGTCATTGAGTGAGTTTTGGTCTTACCCTGGAGCTCCCTTGTTGCTCTTCCAGTGACTTGGAGCGCTTTATTGAGTATGTGGGAGGAAAACCTCTGTTGACCTCGGCTCTTCCTGTGCAATTGTTTTTGGGGGTTTTTCACTTTTACTGTTTAGCACTTTGCCAAACACATTTTTTTCAACCACTGTGTGATAATGGTAGCACCTAAATTAACTGCACAGATTCTTAGTTACTGAAACACTAAAACTCATTCTCTGGACCAAATTCTCAGTGGCCCTGAACTCCTTTTTTTTTTTTAATCAAACACTCTTTTGGCCAAAACCTTAAACACTGTTCAGGTACTTAACCACAATTTATAAAACTCATCTGCTCGTTTTTGCAAAACCTTAAACACGTTCTCAGTCATTAACCACATTTCACACCGTGATACATTTGTGTTGCAAGCAAGATTGCAGCAAAATGTGAACACGATTCCAACACAACAACTCAAAATTGAACACACATATTTCTAATGATGTGATCAGACCGATGGGGCAGGATAAAAGTCAGTTCAGAGCACAGGTGGCACATGTTCATTCATCTACAATGGACAAAAAGAATTTAGTTTTTAATTTAAATGTAGATATCACCTTGATAGTGATATTTTTTTGCTAAATCCATTTATTTTATTTTATCCATTATTTTATGTAGTGTCTAACGAATGCTCTGTGTTGAATATGTTTTTACTTGCTGTGTGTTTGATCTGAACACATTGTTTGGTTTTCAACGCAGGTTAACTAGTTTTGAGGTGATGGTTTGACTTTGATAGAAAGGTCTGGGGTTTTGTGAATGAAGTTTGAAGTTTTGGATTTGTGTTAAAGGTTTTGAGAAAACAGATGGAGGTTTCAAGAAATGTGTTTTTAACAATTAGAGAAAAACTGTAACAGGAGTACGTTTCAAGGCGACTCCACCTCTAACGGCAGAGCTATGTAAGATGATGATCAGTGCCTATCTTGTTGTCTTTAAACAACATCTGTCCCTGATATGTCTGTAACCTGTCCTTGCTGTGTTGGACAGCACGTACCATGGAGTGAAAGCAGATGTTATCTATCGCTGTGAGACGTGCCTGCAGACCTTCGCTAACCGCAGCAACTTGAAAATCCACGAAAAGCATGTCCACAGCAACGAGAGGCTTTTTGCCTGTGAATCCTGCGCAAAGACCTTCAAACGAAAGAAGGATGTTGTCCGTCATCAAAGACAGGTGAGGGTTAATGAAATTCCATACACTTTCCATATTTATAAGCAATACACAGTGTGATTTCCATGATAATTATACGCAGTGTGATATAATAGTGCAATAGCAATGAGTCACATGTCATTCAATCTGGTTATGTCTGTCTTAGGTACATGAACGCAACCTGCGTCACGTCTGCCCTGATTGTGGAAAGACACTCAGCTCCAAAACGGCTCTGTTGCTGCATGGGAGGACACACACAGGCACAAAGCCCTATGAGTGCACCGACTGTAAAGCCAGGTTCACCCAGAACTCTGCCCTAAAGATGCACCGCAGGTACTGAACCAGGGTGGAGGTTGTGTGGGTGTTTGGGGAATGTATTTTACCTAGATCGTTACAGTTTCTTTTTTAACAAAATAAAAATTTTCATCCTTCTTGGACAAATTTCTTGACTTACGGTAGTCGTCCTCCTGCTCAGCCAGCTATGTACATTGAGTTGCATAGGAACTCCAGTTTAATATCAGGACTTCCGCAGGTCTTTAAAAAGCATTAAAAGTCATTAAATACAATTTTCTAAAATTAAGGAATTAAAAAGCATTAACTTTGATTTCCAGAGGCATTAAAAAAGAAAAATACTTTTGATGAAAAAATAATATTACCAATTTATTCTTAGTAATATAAACATTAATTTTGAAGGTAAAGTTTGCTGAACCAATTAATTGGGTGTGTGTATGTGTGTAGGTATATGTACGAACACGTATGGTAATCATGGACATTAAAAAAGTTTGAAATGGCATTAAAAAGCATTCACTTAGATTTGCTGGTACCTGCAGAAACCTTGAATATTTTCCATAGCCCCTGTCTGTCCAATCACACATTAATAATTCTTGCTAGAAAAAGCATGTTTGCACTTTAAACATAAATAATAAGTAATAACATACTGTATGTATATACTGTACACATGACATAGTTATGGGTTTAACATGTCTCTTTCTCTATGTGTAGGACTCATACAGGAGAGAAGCCTTTTGCATGTGACGAGTGTGACTCCCGGTTCACTCAGAAGCACATGTTAGCCTACCACAAGAGATCACACACAGGTAACGCTGATATAACATCAAACCCATGTGTGTTACTGGATTTTCGTTTTTTCAAGTGGATTTTGATGTAGTCTCCACTTATTTCTGCCCTAGCTTAGAATATATTAAAGCAGGCCTTGAAGACTGTACCCACAGAGCTATCTCCAGCTGCCAGACCACACATGAAAACATGGTTCTTTTGTGTATTTCCCTCTTGTCAGGAGAGAAGCCTTTCATGTGTGAGGCCTGCGGGAAAAGCTTTGCATCTAAAGAATACCTAAGGCACCATTCAAACATCCACACTGGGTCCAAGCCGTACAAGTGTGAACAGTGTGGCCGAGGCTTCGCTCAGAGGAATTCCCTTCACCAGCATTTAAAAATACATACAGGTAACTGAATTGTTTATTTTTGTTTTGTAGTCATATGACAGAACATGGCATGTTTTTACAGCTGAAAATGTGTTAAATTCATCTGTTTACCCCTGTTGCCTTCATGTTTACACCCTGACATCGATGACACTTTTTCATTTTCGCTTTGTTCCATCTCAAATGACTGTTAGGTGAGCGTCCATACAGCTGCAAAGACTGTGACAAGCAGTTCACCCAGCTCAACGCCCTCCAGAGGCACCAGCGAATTCACACCGGAGAAAAACCCTACATGTGCGGTCTTTGTAGTCGCACCTTTACAGACAAGTCCACCCTCCGCAGGCACACTATGGTTAGCAGCACTTACAGTACCTTACTGTTGTTGTACAATCTGAAGTGTCATTTCAGATGTGATTGTGTGGTTACGGTGTTAATGAAACTGACTGAAAATAAGCAGCATTAAAGGGATAGTTAAACATTTTGGCAAATTTGCCAAACCATTGCCATAATCCCTATAGTTTTAGGAGTAGGTTTGTTACCTTTAATTGTCAGTGCACGCTATTTTTAGAACAGTGGAGCAGAGCCCCGAGCTGCTGAGAGCTGCGCTTCGGAGGCTCATAGAATTTCTTGGTTTCCCTCATCAAACTCATCAAATATACAATCCAACAACTCCAAGCGTGGTGAAACGCGGTGAATGTGCAGGCCACAACTTGTCCACCAGAGCGTTTTGGAGATGTTGGTTTGTGTATTTGATGAGTTTGATGAGGGAAACCAAGAAATTCCATGAGCCTCCGTAGCGTAGCTCTGAGCAGTTCGCGGCTCTGCTCTGCCATTCTAATAATAGCTTGCACTGACAATTAAAGGTAACGAACCTACTCATAAAACTATAGGGATTATGGCAATGGGCCAATTTGTGCTTTTACACAATGCCTACCTTATGTCTATGTTGTGTTTAAACTACTTTTACCCATCGCACTCTTATGGAATTAACATGAGCCCCTTTTTAACTTTCAGATTCATGACACAGATGCTCCCTGGAAGAACTACCTGGTGGTGCTGGAGGGCAATGTGGAGGACAAGAAACCTAAAAGTCCAACTAAGGGAAAGACAGAAAAAGCAGCAGAGAAAAAGAGTTCAGCAAGAAAAAGTGCCGGTACTGCTGGAGCCGCTGGAGCCGCAGATGCTTCCGGTGCAGCGGGTGCTGCTGGTGCTTCTGGAGCTGCTGATGCTGCTGGTAAAACCAACAGTGATTCCACTGTGGTTTCAGGCGAGCCAGTCACCATCCCATCTGAATGGACCAGTCACGGAGCCATAGCTCTGGTCAGTCACGGCTGTCTGGGCGGGATCACTGTCATCCACACCGAGGTGCCGCCGGGGACCCAGATCCAGCCCATCATGACCACTGACAGCACAGGGTCCAGCGTCATTTCCCTGGACGGCTCCAGCATCTCCGTCCCCTTCTCCATACCTGTGACTATGGCTCATCCTACGGCGCTGACCACCGAGGCCTCCTCCACCTCTTTGTCTGTGCCCTCGGTTCTCTCGGTTCCCGTTTCTGAGGCCATGCTGGCATCCGTCACAGAGATCCCAACTGTTTCAACCTCGTCTGTCCTGGAAGCGGCTGTTTCACAGACGATTTTGGCTCCGGTTTCAGACACGAAGACCTCCTCTGAGATGGATATATTACCCCCTAGTATTCAGACTGTGATTGTCACTGATAAAGCTTGTGAAAAAGAACAGACAGCAGCTGTCCAGAGTGATGAACAGGAAAGGACAGCAGACAGCTCTTTAGATGAACCTAAAGGCGCCTCAGAAGAAGCTGAGTAGAAAATGCATCTAAATGTTTTTTCAGCCTCTCACTGAAAGTTTTGTGTCCTGACTGTGGTTTTTTGTCATTATCATTATCTAAAATCATGTGTTACGTCAACAGTCACTTGGATATGATGTTCAGTATTAATCACACCATTTTGGACACCCAACTTATTCATTAAGTCTTAGTCACAAATCTTAGAGATGTAATAATGTTATATGTTATAATCGACATATTTAGTTACAATAATGAATTAAGTAATATATATACATGTCACTCATAATGTACAGACTGGAATGTGGCATAAGTCACATTGAATACAAATAAAATTGATTGTCAGTTCATTACATGTAATGCCGAACATCTCTCAGATTCAGTATATTTAAGTCTTCATGTTAATACGGGACACCTGTTTACTACATGTCATGTCCTGCAGGAGTTGTAACCTGGATGTTGTGTAGTATAGTCTGGGAACTTTGTCAGAAGTCCTTGGCAGCTACTGTACAGAACGACACTCCGGTGAATCCTCAAGTAGCTTTCCATACACCTTTGGAATCACAACATGCTTTTCGCAAGTCTCCTGATTTATTTTGGCCTGAATGTAAATGAATTAACTTAAATCCTTCAAAATTCTGGCACTTTAGTATCTTTGGAACCATTTCCATGTAAGTACAACTATCACTCAAAGTTTAAAACTTGGCACCAAAGTGCAGGTCTTAAAAAAAACAAACATCCCAAGGCACACTGTAGGATTGGTGATTTTCTTTTCTTTTTTTATTCTACATAACATGTTGCAAGCAGCACTGGTCTTCATCAAGGCTTTTCTCAGCTTCTAAGTTACACACCTACACACAGTCACTCTAATTAACTGAAGGAAGGAGGTTCCTAGTCAGTGTGTGAAGAGCAAAAAAAAGAAAAGAAGGGCAAAAGGAAAATAAATTAAAAATTAACATAAACAAAATATGAGAAAGAGTTCACACACTTTATTACACATACCAGAATACATTTAAAGAATCTGACTTATTTCATATTTGTATACGAGATCTTAACTCATTTTCAGTCCCATCACATAACAAAATACACCTTATAGGACGTCATTTCACAGAAAAGGAGGAAAGACTGCATCAGGCCCGGATGTTATAGATGCTTGCAGTTGTATGGTCCAAAAAGTCTCACGTTGGAGTCGTCTTTTTATACGGTCACCTCCTGTGATGTCCTTTTCCACAACTTGAAGAACAGTCTCTATCTCAGAGTATTTGTCTTGTTCAGCAGACAATCCATTTTATATCTGACTTCACTTACAGAACCTCTGGAAAGAAAAATAACCTCTGAGGCTTAACCCAGTTAAATGTAATTAGACTGAAACTAATTGATATCTTATTCAATGACTCTCATTCGACCTCTTGTACCTAATGAAAACAGTGTTGTTCATGTGGATGCGTGCAAACATTTTGAAGAAGTAAACATGATGTGGATGTGGGATAAGAAGAGCAGGACACAGTCATGTCAAACCAAGGTCACATGGTGCACCGTCACAGATTATTGATTATTACATTGATTTTTTCTGTTAACCGCCCTGGCAAAGTTCACACATCAAATGTAACAGATCTATAAAAACATGAGTGATAAATTGTATCATTTTCAGCATAGCATTAGCAGCACATGTTGTTTTTAGTAGGCTTATAAACACAACTCATACAATACAGCCTGTAATTCAGGCTTCTGTGATTTATCAACCTACCATTGTTATGTCCTCTCTAGTGAAGGTTCCAATACGATTAGTGCAAAAATCTACTGTGGTTCCAGTACTGAACCCAAACTATTCTGCAAACTACAAAGTTGCAGCTTACCAAGATGTAATGAGATCTATACTAGATCAAGAAGGTCAAACCTTATCGATTTGCACTTATCACACCAACTGTGCCCTTTATAGATTATGTTGGTTAAAAAAAAAAGGATCTGAGTTGAAAGGGCAGCAGTAGACAGTCTTTAATGAAGAGGTCAAGGTCTCATCCCTGAGGCCTCATCTGAAACTAGTGTATTTCAGTTCTCTGTGGGTAAGTTATTTAATATACAGTGTCACATGTTGTACCTGGTGTTTGTATTAGACAGATTGAAGCTTACAACACACATACTGTAGTACTTGTTATTTATAATTAAGGTGAAAGGCAGAGCGGTGTGGGATATAATACCTTTAATATTGTCCATTCGCACAAACAGCATACAGATCATATCCAATGTCCATTGTCGTTCCATCTGGAAGAAGCTGGATACGCAGGGCGACTGGCCCTTCTGTAAAAACTTTGGTCTGGCTCACTAGTGAATGTAACACAACACTAACCTGTACACAATGACATGCTTAGCAACTGGCCAGTCGGAAGGCGCACTGCAGTAGTAACCCTTCACCGAGTAGTTCACAACACAACACAGCACGGAATGGATGACTAATGATGCACATTATCCCCAAGATTACTGCCCTGGGAATGAAGGAGGAAGGGTTTCCATGTCGGTTCTTTTCACTCCAAAATACAGATTACGTTAGGCAACCTAGAGACCGCAGCTTACACACTCAACCATTCAAAGTGTTCTTACATCAATAAATCCTACGGTCATCATAAATTAACCAAAAGTAATAAAATCATGAATGTGAATGGAAAAGAAAAATCAGGTTGTGATTAGGTACAAATATTTAACAGTCTACACTTGGTGCATATCACTGCCCTTCATCAAGAAGAGTCTCTCCCCGCGGGTGAAGAAAAGGAAACCAAAATCTTTTCTTATGGTAATGAGTTCTAAGAACAATCCTATTGAATAAACCCTTCTCTATTTCAACACTATACAAATCAAGATAATAATACATTCTGTAAATCCATACACACTGTGATTATCTTATGTACAACAAACTGAAACATTTAAATCAATTAAATATACTGTATAATAAACTAGACTTAAAAAAACAAAAACAAGCTGCATCGGACTAGGAAACAATACTTGTACAAAACATGCAGTGGTTGTCATCAATACTAACGTTAGTTTCAATACAATATACCGCTCTGAAATCCCCCCCCAGGACAGATTTCAGCAGAAAAAGGTATGCAGCAATCCTCTAGGAAGAGGTGAGGGCGAGAGGATTTACATTCTGACTAGATTCAGATATGCCTGTAAGGAAAGCAAAGGTAGTACTCTGACAGTATAGCAGTGAGCAGTGGGATATTCAAAATCATCAGCAGACACTCCCCTCCAGATACTATACACAATGAGGCCGAGTGTCTGGCTGCATGTATTTGTGTGCCTGTGTGTGTGAAAGCATGCGTGATGGATTTGTCCCTCCATGCTGCATTTATCATCAGCCCCGCGGTTGTTTCATTTCAGATCCCCTTCATCACCCTGGATGGTTTTCTTGATGCGCAGCAGGAGGGTTGTGTGCCACTGGTCCAGACGTGAGATGGAGTCGAAATCCTTTACCTGCAGGCGGAAAAAACGGGACACAAAGGTAAGGTTTTTTTCCCCCCCAGGGTTACAGTAACAACCCTTTACACACTGTGTTTAATTTACTGCTACTTAATATGCAGTCGTGTGCTTCTCTACACTTCAGATGAGGACTCTTCCCTCTCTGACACTGAGTTGACTTTGAAAAATACTTTTGGAGCTCAACTCCAGCACAGTGATGCACCACACTACACCAGTCAGTACCAGTTTCAGATAAACACACGGTCCTGGGAGAATTGATTGATTCCTGAGCTCTAGCCTTCAACTTTCCTCAACACACAAGGGATCCGAGGAAACTACAATAGTTGAAGCAGCGGGAGTTCTGCTCTCACCAAAGGCCTTATTTTAAAACTCCACAACTTTCACAGTGTGTGTCAGACTTACTGCTTCTGTGAAAGCCTCGCTGTTCTGTTCCTCATGTGCCTCCAGAAGTTTCTGTTAAAAAAAAAGTAGGTTACGCATGGAAATGGAGCAGATTAAGAGGAAAAAGTAAGCCGGCAGATCCCTCTGTGATCTTAGCATTGAGTTACCTTTAACAACTTGCACTCTCTGGAGTCCGAAAAAGCCGGGAACATCTCCTCGTATTTCTCAACAGCAATCTGTGGAGAGATGGGTGTGTTAAAAAATTCTACCACAACTCGGCGTCCCAGCTCCTGAACCACAGCGGTATGAACTTACCTTAGCGTTGAGCTCATCCACAATGAAATGACACAGGGAGGCTTTGAAGAAATACTCTTTGGCGCTGTATTTCAGCAGTGGGTTGTCCATCGTGTTGGCTCCCACCTAGAAATCATACAAAATATATAAAGAAATGTCAGCATTACTGAGTCAGTGAAGATGGAGGAAAGTGTTAGTGTTGTGAGTTAGGGCTCACCTGCTCGTAGATCTCAATGGCCTTCTGGTACTGCTCCAGCTGAGCACAGTACGCTCCCACCTTCAGCAGACACTTGTTGGCAGAACTACAGAAAAGTTTCAACAAGGACAAAAGGTACTCAACACATTTAATATGAAAGCTGTATATAGACAGTACATGGAATCAATTGATCAGTTATTTAATGTGCAGCTAAAGAGTGTATAATATTAGATAGAGCTTATGTCTGAGGATTCTTACAGATCAACCTTCCTACCTGGAGCATATTTACAGTATGGCTGAAATAATCAAATGTGCATCTACATTATGGTCGTTTAATGATATTTAAAGGAGGAAACACGACAATACAAACACCATTATACTGCTCAAATTTCCACAGGTCACTGAAATCCACAGAAAAATTGTGTAAATATTTTGTAGTACTTTAGATAAGTGAAAATGTGTAATAAATACTCAGTCATTTCGAAGCAGGAAAACCACAGATGCAATCACTAATGATAATGAGTGCACTTCATGTAGGCATCTTTCATTTCTCTCACATCAACGTGGCAGCAGTAGATATCTGAGAGATGATATGCAGGATATTACAGTGAAACCAGTACCTGTTTGATTCTTCTCCCTTGTAGTAGTCTGCTGCTTGTTCATAATGTGCAATAGCCTTGATAAAGGCAAAAAAAAAAACAGGAAACAAAGTCAGGAAAAGTGTTCATCAAAGCTAATATTACTTCATCATAAGAGTGATTACTAGTGCTTTTGTCTGATGTTACCTTTTCAATATCCACCATTTCAGACTCGTAAATCTCTGCGATACTGATGTGGTGTTTGGCTGCAATGGTGAATCTTCCCTGGAGGGAGGAGGAGGAAGAGGAGGAGGAGGAGGAGGAGGAGGAATCATTACTAACTGGATCTGTCTCTAGTCAATGAAAGTGCTTTGTTACATTCTGAGTGCAGAGGGGCCAAGTCAAGTGGCAGTCTGTAGCTTCATGTCTACAAGGTTTTGGCTTTTAAAGCTAATCCTCACTAAGACAAAAAAAACACAACATAAATCAATGTTGTGATGTATGTGTTGAATAAACAAATGTGTGTGCTATTCATATGTTGCCATCAGGCCAAAAATGAAAAGCAGCAGTTGAAGAAAAGGCAGAGAAAACCACTAGGTGATGTGTTATCCAGAGGCCGGATTTATTGCTGTGGATGAGAACACACATGGAGACTTTCTATATGCATCTTACCATGTCTGTGTAAATATCGATGGCAGCATTTAAACACTTGATTGCCTCTTTTAGCAGCATTAAAGGAAGAGGAGAGAGGAGTTAGACATCGGTTAGAAAGGGTTAGTTTTGTTGATATCTGACAGAACCTTGAACAGCAAGGGGGTGAGAGGGAATTTAGTCATATGTTAAAACACACAAACATCTCAGCCTGCTACCCTCCCCCAAAACCAATGCATTTGTCTTTGCTTAGGAGAATATTAAATGAGGTCAGAGAGAGAACAAAGAGCCTCATAAATCAACTAACCCTTCATGCCAAGCAATTCAAGAGAAATAACTTCCCCATGATCAATTGCTAGAAATATGAACAGCAATGTAAGTAAGGCAGATTGTAAAAAATGAAGTCCACCTCACAGTTAAGTAAAGTCTGATTTCCTGTCATCAATCTGAGGCTTCAGCACCGTGATGCAATGTGTTTTAGTCATTACAAAAAAAAAAACACAATCTACAATGACTCATCACGGGAGATTTGATTAATTTCCTTATGAGAGGAGAGAATCAAGCCTCATCTCTCCAATGCTGGTCATCAAAATCCAGTAGCGAGTCAATTCTACTGCAGGATACCATTCAGTCAGAATTAGATTAGAACCAGTCAGTCATCTCTTACCATTAGGGTCAGACTTCTTGTAAGCGTTCCCTGCATCGATGAAGCTTGTGGCACAGTCATGTTTGTTCTGCAGCTGCATATGGAGACGTGCGGCCTTGCAAAATGCACTTCCAGCAGCTGAGGACAGAGGAAAAAGAGAACACAAATTTCATGCATCCATCTTACAATGTTATTTATGCACATGATTCCAACTTTTTTGTTTTACTTGTGGCACACTCAATTGCTGCACCCTACAGTTCAAGAGCCAAACAACAGCACATAGTTCTACAGCCTCTGGATTGTGTTGAAACTCATAAGCTGAATATCTTAAGACTGAAGCAGCCAGTCTTACCACTCCAGTTTTTGGCCATCTTGAACATGTTGGCCGCTCTGCAGTACATCTCACAGGCCTCTTCCACTTTGTGAGGTCCTCTACAAATCAAAAGAAAAAAAACAGTTATAAACAAACTGAACATAGTACAAATGTTCATTCATACTGAGGTTAATAATAATTTAAAAAATGAGTCTGGCCTACATGTCGTCTAATAAATCATCCCTAAATGACATCATAGGTTGATGAACGGTACAGCGTGCCAGGCTGTTACATTTCTGAGGGAGTTGCAATGCTAAGATTGGTGAACTGGCTTTAATAAATCCCCCCCACACAAATAGATCTCCATCCCTCCATGACAAGGAAGTGGGCCCCTGGGGAGATCTCTGTAGTTGTAATAATACTCTGACCATTCAATCATGGCAGGATTACATCACTGCTTGGTCAGCCACAGATTTAACAGTATAAAGCTGCCAAGAGTTATCACACACACAAACTGCAGAGTAGTAACATCTGGGGGTCATCTCGGATAGAGCCACACACAACTACAACTGCTGACTTTTTATATATCCCAGGCACATGCAAACCAAGCTTTCTTTGTTTTGTCCACATTACATATGATAAAATATACCACTATGAGAGCATGCATGTACTGGATATGCATATTGTAATGTAAAGGAACCCCCAAGGTCAGTGTTAGATATGGAGCTTTGAGCAGAAATCTGTGTCTACAATCTTTCCAATGACACACAATGTTTTAATGTTATAATTCATATAAAGAATAAATGTTTTAAGTGACTGTTGTCATATAAAACAAATCTCAGATAAATCCTTCTGGTGGTTCTACTTTTGTTTTGCTTTTTGTATTTTATTTGGTTTTTTTTGTATTTGTTTCTTCACATTGACATCATTGCTATTACTTGTCATAATGATACAGAATCTATAAAAATGTGACATCTCACTCTGAGACAATCATGTTGAAAGGGAGGGGGGGGGCTGCTAAATCTTTCATCATGATTCAGAAAACACAACAGCATTTTCTATTGTGGAGGTTTACCCTGTTCTTTATCCCATCATCAGAAACCTTGAGTCTGTGTGTTTTGTGGATTAACCTCCAGTGTTAATGAGTGCACTGGTGAAAGTAATCATTTGTAATGAATCATGCTGTCAACTGTTGTGTGGTAAGGGCGCATGCATGGTGGCTTATGACGTTTCGACAGAAAACAACGTGATATTTAATATCTTAAATAAATAAATTCCTACAATATATTAAAGCCAAAATGACATAGAATCGTGAAGGCATCAGCTGTTCAGCAAATGCCTCATATGTAAGGCATGATCTGACATAATGCGGACACTGGGTGACACTATAGAAAAGGCTGCAAAAAAAAAAAAAAAAATCTAAGTAGATACTTCAACCTTGTAAATTAGCACAACACAACTGACTGCGTAGACTCCAGGCCGAGGCTGGGTCCAGGGCACAGTCGTGATCTGCTGATCTGTTTACAATGGTAACAGCTAACTTAGCTAACTGACTTGCAGGAATCATTACAATGAATGTCACGTGTTGCCTCCCACTGGTTTGATATAAACATGTTAACCTACATATATGTTGTGTGTTTACACATGCAGACCTGTGTGTGTCTGTATGGAAACAGGCTGCGTGCCAACTTTGCTGCTATAAGTTAACGCTTGCTAGCTGTCTGTTCTTTGGTGCAGTGCTGTCTTACCCTCCGAACATGCCTCCCAAAAAAGAGCCAGAAGATTTGACTTTTTTGTCAGCGTCGGCCATTAGCTGAATAGCCTCCTTCTCTTTCCCGGAGTTGTCCATTTCTTTGCGGGTATTTGGAATAAAATGTAAAGAGAGACAGAAAATACCCGCAAATGATTCCGCTGTGTACAGTGAGGATTACAGTCGACGGGTTTATTTAGCGTAGGCGTGCACTAGCTGGTAGCTTAGGCGAGTCCCGTGGCATCATGGGAGTTGGAGTGCGCTACACGATAAGCACAGTTTGCTTCAAGGCGAAAAAAAACTACAACTTCCAGTAAAACGTGATTCTATTTTTACAGCTGGTGTTACGTAATATGTGATGACAAGTCGCGAGAAATATATTTAAAGACCCGTTTATGTTTTAGTCTTTAAATTTGACACAGTATCGAAGTGAATGTTATTGTCTCTTCACTGTGAAGATAAAATAGATAATTTATAGTCTTGAAACACAACTGCAACACAATTTGTGCGTTGCTTCTTTGTGCATCAGGGGGCGCCAAAACATTAGAACTGACTGGGCATCGGACCTGTCTGCTCACTGTCACATTTATTAGTAGCTATGACTTCGTGAAATAACCAAGCTACACTACACTAAAATATTACTGTTATACAAATTTAAAACATAGTTCAAATCAAATCAATGAGTGAGTTTTTGAATTCACAAGAAACATCTGGTGATGGGATGGTTTGCATGAAACTAAAAGGGTTGCTAAGAGCACATTGCAATAATGACTAAGACTGAAAGGTACCACGGGAGCTTGTTAACATTATGTTCATGGGTCAATCATATGCAAAGCTGCATGGTTGCTTGATGAAACCATGATTGAATTATTTGGGAGGATGTAGCTCTTGTTTTGCTGGAAAAAGTCACTGTTCCCATTCAAGCACCATGCCAAAGGTGAAGTAAGGTGATGGAGACATTCATTATCTGGGACTTTGTTGCCTTTGGGTCTGAGCAGTTCAACATCATCAAGGGGGAAATTAATTCCCAAGTATATCAGGATGTCTTACATGATCATTTCAGAGTGGCTGTCTACCTGTAGTGTGACCTGCATGTGAATGTGCACACTTGGCACTGGCACATCTAATAACCAGAAAGCAAAACAACAATTGGTGATGATTCATGTTTTCTGTGAGAGTTAGTGAAAGATCTTTCTATCCCAAGTAACTTGAACCAGACATTATCTCAAAATGTGAGTTGTAAAGGACGTCTTGTCTTTAATTATGTCAGTGTTCCCAAACAATAACGCAGGCAGTTGCATCAGAATACTGATCCCTGGTAAGTCTGTTTTAAAGTTCACTCTGATAAGCACTCTCCCAGACAATCATCCTGAGATAAGACCAGAGCTTTGTATCATTACTAATGTCAACCACAACTGAATGTGCCTGTGTTATCTGATCAATAATTAACTACTGCTCAGTGCCAGTAGCTTTATATGGGTGTAGACTGTGTGGAGTAAAACTAAGTCACCTTGACATGCACGTTTACAGTTACAGCCAAAAACATGTTTTGTGTGGTCACTGATCTTTGACCTTTATCTACCAAAACATCTCATCAATTCATCTTTGACGACAAATACACAATTGTCCCAAATATGAAGCACGTCCCCCTTGTAGTGTTCATGAGGCCGCAAATGTGTTTTGTGAGGTCACAGACCTTTGACCCACCCCACCACCACATACACACATTCTTATCAGTTCAGTGGACAATAGCTTCCTCAAGGTGTTACTAAGTGATGTGAAAAAGAAAAAAGTCAACAAGAAAATGAACAAATATAGATACTGATTTTATTTACACAATCATTTACACTCTCTGCTTTGAGACGGCAGTTAATATCACACACTAGATTTGTTTATTCTCTCTGGTACTTCATTCATACACATATAAAGACCATGCATGACTCCATCATGAGTTTGAAGAGACGTGTGCCATAAGACTGATATACAATAGTATACAATAAATGGATGTGTTTTGCTCTGTTCAAAATGCAGCGTCACTATTTGCACCATAGATACAGACATTTTATACTCTAAGGATAAAATATTTCAAGTGTAATTTGTCCAAAAAATAATAATACACCATGCATTAAGAAGCAGGGTGAGAAGTTGTGTGAGGTGAAACAGGATTTATAGGAAGTAGAGTTGTATTTGTTCATTCTGTACAGACATCTACACTCAAGTCTTCTCTAATAGGTGATGAGCGAGGTATTGTGAAGTGATTGTGAGACAAAAGGCAAGAAGCAAGACATCATTTTTCCCCCTTAAGGCTGTGGCATCTGCACGCTGTCACAAATAAAACATTCTTCTGCTTTTCATCAACTCAAGTAGATAAAAAGAATTAAGAATACAATACATCCAGTATACATGCAGTATATTAGTTACAGCAGATAGCTAGAAATCCCTACAAGTCACAAAGCAGTCCCGAGCCTGAAGGCATGGAGAGGAGGAGCTAGAGCTTTCAAGAGGAACTTAATCAGCGATGCAAAGCTTCTTCTAAGTCAAGTGCTGTCGTCAATCCACCCAGAGGTGAAGCGTTCATTAATGGCAACAAACACTGTCATCCAAATGCACATCTTACATCTTCTTGTGCTGAGTAAAAAGTGTAGTATGCAAATCTGACCCAGCAGTGGATGTGCCAGATACACTCCAAGCTTACTTTCCGTGCTTGAAATAGTAATTAGTTGCTTCTATTTGAGGCAATGAAAATAACACATCAGGTAATGGCTACATGCACAGAAAAAGACCTAACAGTGGAAAAAGAAACAGCATAATCCCACATCATCTTAAACATTTGACATACAATTTGCTGATCTGTTACTGATCTGATACTTTTACGCCTGCAAAGTATATGCATAAACATTTAGCACTTTGAATATGAAGAAATTAAACATTGGCTAAATAAATATCTACTGTAAAATTATGAAGACCTCTGTGCATACTGTGGTGATCCCAAAATGTGTACATGACTACCATAGTGGTTTGGCAAACCATCCACCTATTTTATTCAAAGAGAGAACAAACCTTATGTGAGGATCCATGGCAGTGGACAAAATCTGTCACTGAGAGGAGAGTTTCAGAGATTTAACTCTTGTGATCAAAAATGTAAAATATGTGCACAAACCCGATCTCTTATCTGTAAGCATGTACACCAATGGTCCTGTTGAGCGTTGTGTGAGCAGTGAAAGGTAGCTGAGGTGTATTTATGAGGAGCTGAGGCCGGAGTCGGACTCGGCGCTGCCAGCGCGGGCCTTGGAGGCCACGCAGGGAGCCATGGAGCAGGGGATGGAGTAGCAGGAGCAGGTGGAGCTCTTCAGGGTTTCCTCTGTAATCACCTCCTGCAGGGTGTGTTGCTCTTCTACTTGGAAGATATTTGGCTGTTCTCCCTGGTCCTCGCAGATACTATTGGAAAAGGAAACGACATCTTCAGTTAGATGAGTGATCAGTCAGTGGTCACTGGTGCCTCACGTGTTACGCTTAATACTGTCCGTCATTCAAAAACCAAGGTGGTAGCACAGTCCTGATCCAAAAACGTTTAGCACGCAGACGAGCAGTAGGGCTTGGTGAGAGTGTTGAAAAAATGTATCACATTGCTAAGAGTACTTCCCACTATCTCCTGCAATAACTGCATATTGTGCTACAGGAAATGATAAATCATTTATGGGATAATCAAGTTTTACTGCATCAATCATAATGCATAAAGCAACATAATTTAGTACAGTAATAACACGACAAAATGGGATCACCACGCAATCAACTTAAAACTGCTATTCATTCTGAATTATAACCAAGCCGTACTGAGTAGTCCTGTGGAACAAAATTTATTGTTAGTACTTACTTTATAACTGTAATAGAAATTGCTATATGCAAAAATTTAGATTTATGAAGTCAATTTCAATTCTTTAAATTGTATCTGATGTAAGTGAAACAAGAACAGTAGTAGTGGCAAGATGCAAAAATACAAAGACTCTAGTTTTGCTTCAAACTAAAAAAAAAAGAAAAAAAAGAAATGTGATGATGTGACCACACAGAGGCTTCACACCCGTTTGTTTACATGCATCCATGTTAATGAAAATCGTCTGCTGCATTCATTTTGCCGGGGGGAGGGGGTGATTGCACTGGTTTCCATTTTTGTGAGCAAGTGCCTTTTCTGATTGTTTTTGGTTCATTAGGAAGATTGTAGATGCTCATCTGTACATTCAGACCATCTCACCTTTAACTGCCTGGTATGTGTGACGCTTTGAAGCCGTGCCTAAGGTCATGACTCGTGAAATATTTTAATTACTGGTTTACTTTGGACACTTTGAGTGGCTACACCTGTAAACCGCCAGGTAAATCCAAATTGTGTGTGTCTGCGTGTGTGGAGGGAGGGGTCAGACAGTGCTAAACTGAAATAAATTCTCATAGGATCAATTCTCATACAGTGCATCAAGTGGAGGACAAGCAAGCATTACTCATGAGCTGTATGACACTGGATAAGTGGAACTTCAGTCACCGGGCGAGCCACTTCTCTGAGGCTGTGCCAAGTCATGTGACCACTTATACTGAAAACAGAGGTTAAACTATTGTATAGATTGAATTGGATAACTACTCGCCTTGAGGGACAAGAAAAACTAGAATCACTAGTCTTGTAGCTGCCTGCCTCCTCCAAAGTTAAAAGGTAAAGTGTCATTTAAGTCCACCAGACTGTGGTGAGGACTTAAGCAACTTGAAATGTATTGTCTGTACCCTTTAAATTGTGATATTGGTACCGCCCTGGTTCGAATCCCCCGGTGTGCCCTTTGCTGCGTGTCATTCCCCCTCTCTCTGCCTCCCCATTTCTTGTCTATCTCTACTGTCCTGTCTTTTAAATGATACATACATTATACATACATATGTAAATATATATAAAGAAGTTCCTTGTTTGTGTTGCCATGCATTCTGATGTAGCAATAACAGTAAACAATGCTCAGATGTGGATGTTGCTGCAAAGAAAATACACTTTGTAATATATAAGATGCGTCACACTCATCTACAACATCCATCATGTATGGTATCTAGGATTAACATCACCAATTCAGTTTTCAGCCTATGTGACATACAGTTTACAATCTCATTCATTGGAAGCCTGGAAATCCAAAGTGGCTATTTTTGTCAAGCAACACACTGTGTTTGTGTTAATCAAATACCTGCTTAAGGCCAAATGAAGACAAAGCAGTCAGTGCAACTATACTACCCCACACACACACACACACACACACACACACACACACACACACACACACACACACACACACACACACACACACACACACACACACACACACACACACACACACACACACACACACACACACACACACACACACACACACACACACACACACACACACACACACACACACACACACACACACACACACACACACACACACACACACACACACACACACACACACACACACAGCGCATCCAGTGCAATCACCCCTTTTTGTAAAGAAACCAAACAGCAGACTAAGCAGATCATCCACAACTGAACAGGTGCAAATAATAGAAACTATAACTGTGAGGCAAAAGCTGTGATATCTGGCAAGGATACCAAGAGGTGACCATCCATACGTAAATGTGAGGCTTAAATGCAGATCGAGGATCAAGATTATAGGAGACAAATGCAAACACAGATGTGTCAGTGAACACTGACTGTCATGCACCAAACAAGCCATTCGCTTTTGTTGCCTCTTTTTTTGATTCAAAAATTAAACTGAATATCTTTCATATGGAACAAAAGATAAGGAGGCGTCAGAAATGATAAACATGGCAGTTGACCCATCAAACTACAGTACTGTTTACTAGAATCAAAGTTAGAAGAAAACTTTCTAAAGCAACCTTTGTCACTGAGTGCTGCACTGTTACGGCATCAGACAAATAGTGCTGTGCAAAAGGTTTTAGGCACATTTGTTGTTTGGATTCTCATCCATCGCACACCATCAAATAGACAATCGACTTGTCCTGAATACTGTACATTCAGCTATACGACAACCAGCCCAAACGCACAACCACAGTCATTATGAGCTGTCATGAAAAGGAGAAACAAGAAGTGCTGTGACAGATGTGTGGCCTCCACTGAGCTCTGACCTCAACACAGGACTGAGGGTTAAAGTTCCCCGAGATGCTTGGAACAACCTACCGTACTGTAGGTACTGAGGAGGGCTGGTGCTGTGTTTCATTATCTTTGTTTTCATTAACAAATGATGATTGTGTATATGTGTTTATGGCGCCTGGAGTCTCTGGTCTGTCCAAGACGAATTTCTCCCAAGGGAGACAATAAAGACTAACTAACTAACTAACTATTCATGGTATTACTTTTGATGCATCCTCAATTTTGGTGCCTAAAACTTCGGCGCAGCACTGTAAGAGAAGTCAACCGTCTTGCATCATTGTCAAGGAACACAATTTTGTTCCGGCTGCATTTAAAAAGGAAGAGGATATGGGGCTTTCAGGCAGTATTCGAGGGGGGAACCAAAACCAGCCAAGGGTGGTAGTGTGAGTACATTTACAAAACACAGACAGGAACCAGAGAAACATTACGGGAGTCAGAAGAACTTGAGTCAAAATATGGCACCAAGCATTCACAAATTCTGTAAAACAAGAGGTAAAGTTATAACGACAGCCTGGATAGGTAGGTTAAAGGTTTTGAATTGAGATGCTGAATAAAGTTACATCTGGAATATTCAGAGAGGAGTGAGTCATAAAACAGAGTTCAAAGCCTATAGTCTGCTTTCTGCAGGGGTAGGTAAAAGTCTGGGTCAGCGTCCAGTCATTAATGTAGAGTAAAGGTCGTGGAAGGGTGAAACACAGAAGTGAAACAGCTGAGCAAACAGTCTCTGCTGACCACGCAGCTTTCAGGAAAAACTGTTCCCACTGACAGATACGCAGTCTTTATGTAACCGCATCGACACGTGTTGTGTCCCAAAGTCGCACTCACGTACAAAATAAGTTTCATGAATAATCAAACATTTTTCAGCAGCAGCCGTAGCAGCAGGTGCCAAGTGATTAGCGGGTCTGCCAGTGCCTGGTTATGTAACCAAGTCCTGAAACTTGTGAATAACTGCTGATAACAGAGGGCCTTGTCATCATCTAGTGGAATAACAAGGAGGAGGAGCACTGTAATCAAAATTATGAAACTAAATGTCCTTGTCAATAACTCGATTGTGGCTTCAGGCTCAACGCGGCCCAGTAGCACATGATGTACAGAACAGAGACTGTTAGGTAACAGGTGGTGATTAGCTGGTAGCTGGAAAAACTATTAGGAGAAGGGTTTTCATAACAGAAATATCATGAAAATATTAATGATAGTAGCTGGATGTTTAGCTAAAATAAATGGTTTTGTAAATTGTTCAAGATAACCTAATTTTTGACTAAAATAATTAACAGTGAATATTAACACTGGACATAAAAAACAAAGTTGGTCATGTTTTCTAGTCTTAACTACAAGCACTGAGGCAGCCACCGATAAACATCTGATACTTTAACACACCTATCATAGATGAGTCCATCGATTCCCTGCTCTCTCAGCTTCCTTCTGGTCTCGTGGTCGTTGTTGTCGTCTCCCCAGCTGAACACCACCAGGCCTTTGGACTGGGCATCCCCAATGAAGGTAAGGTTCTTCAGCAGCTCCTCCGCGTGACCGCTGATCCCCTGCAGGAGCAGCCCAGGGAGCACCGGGAGAAAAATAGACGTCTTGTTTAATCTTGTTCAAGTTCATCCCAGAATAAAAGTCGCCTCCTCTCACTTCACTCTCACTGTTCAGCTCCAAAAGATTTTTTTGACCTTATTAAAACCACTTGGGAGTGCTGATACAGTGCATTGGGCTATTTCTGCAAGCACTTTGCTGCAGCAGTGCTTATTAAGTGAGGGTGTGACTCATTCAAATACACAGCAAATATCTTTTCAAAGCAGATGTACAGTATTAACTGTGTTTGTTATTGAATGTGCTATAGAACTAGTGCTGAGACTTGTTTCATGTTATGAAATGTTAGTGATGTAAGCGCTCACCAGAATGTTCTCACTCTGGGCGAAACTTATGGCGATCTGTGTTGTCTGGCAACGAATGTCCATCAGTTCAGGATACTTTTCTGAAATTCCCTGAGTAAGGAAGAGGATGGGGTACTTGTTCTGCTTTTGACGCACCCTGAGAGAGAGAAATGAAAAGGCGTCACAATCATCATCTCTGTGGGAGAAAACCTATTTAAAACTAAAGCCTGGAGACACATCCTAACTTGGCCTCTCTTCAAGACTGATTTGGCACAAGCAAAAAATCTTTTTAACGGTTTCACATCCTGAGAGGAGTGATAGTGTCAAAAACCTAAACTGACTGAAGGCAAACTGCTGATCAACATTAGCATACTTTGAAATGAGAGTTTATTAAAGAATAAAACATAAGCAAATAAATAATTTAAATAGTTTCTGAATGGAATATTCTACAGTGTTGACTGTACTTACATGGTACAGACATCTGGGTCGAAGCAGGAGAAGACGATACGTCTTTTGCCGCCTTTTTGCAGAACACAAGACAGGATGGTGTCAAGAAAGTTATTCATGTTGAAGTAGGATGATAAGTTGCCGTCCCATGTTCCGTCCTGTCAATGCAAAGCATTAATCAAGTCGGTTTAATATGAAAAGGAAACATTATTTTACAGTCATTCAAAGTAATTGTTGCAAAATGCTGTTAATCACCTTCATCTGGCAGATCCATTTGAGCTCTATGTTAAAACCCACGTGCTCAGGAATGGCCTGAAAGATCTGCAAAAGATGTTGTTTATTAATCTCATTTTAAAGTAACTACAGAGGCAAGTAGATCACAAGGAAGAAGAAAAGGGAATAACTGATAATTAATTGGCAAATCATTTAGGACAGGACGTAGATAGCTTATAATGGTTATTAACTGTGGTGATCACCAAACAGTAATTTACCTGTGAGAGTGAGGGGAATGGCTGATGCTCATCAATTTCCTCTTCATCATCCAGCAGATCTGAACAACAAATAGAACAGAGGACTACTGGTTAACGTGACACACACTATCTGCTGGCCTACTTCTGCATTCAAAGAAATTTTGTTGTGAAGCAAAGGTGAGGACGCTCAGGTCTCTAGAAAAACAAACACTACCAATGGGTACAAACCTTTATTATCATTTTCTTTCATTGCTGTAACATGGGCCAGCTGCAAAAAACAGAATAAATCAAATAAATCATACATGATCCTAATAATAGCAAGTAAAATAAATTACATTATAAGACATTTTCTGACTTGAAACAATTATGGAAAAGAAGATCTGTTTCTAGTTTAACCTTTTTGAATCTTTATAATACATTCATGTTGATGGTGTGTACATGTGTGTGTCTGTCTTAGGTCTTATAACCATATCTTGATCTAAATTTGTGTTAAGTTACCGTAACCCTGATACAATGTATCCAATAGTAACATCAATTTCTGTGTGCAAATGTATTCTGGTGTGTGTGCTCCACACCCTGAACATTCTCTGACTTGCCCAGACGGCTTGTTTAGGAGTCAGTTCCCTGACTTATTGTTTTGAGAAGAATAGCGCGGCAGGTTGCGGTGGGGTGGGGTGGTTCAGTCTTATTCCGGGTGTTTACCTTCAAAAGCTGCAGCTGATCAAATGTCAAGTCTTTGACTGGCACCTCAATGAGCTCCAGAGAGGTCTTGTCATTTTTCTGCCATGTGAATAAAAAAATGTACATTTTTTTTATTTTTTTAAGTAGTGACATATTTGTTTTGTTTTGCTTTTTTATTTCCTTGAAGTGTAATGATCCAAGTGATGACTACTCTACCTTTTTGGTGGATATGCAGCATGTCAGATCATGGTATACAACTGGAACAGCATCCTTGGAGAGGTGAACATCAAACTCCACATAGGCTGCTCCCTACATGGACACAATTGACATATAATTGAGGCAGAAGTAATGTTTACGTGAAACATTTACTCCTCAACTAATCATGTGAGTAACTTACATGCTTGGCAGCACTTTTAAATGAGGCTACTGTGTTCTCCCTGATTCTGTGGTGCCTGTAAAATAAAAATTGGAGGACATTTTAGTTAAAAGAGAGCAGATGCAGCACATGCACCCTACTGGCACACACGGTTGTGCTGTTCACTGAGCACTCTATGCTATCCCATTTGAAGGTGTATAATGACTCACTTGGCTGCGTGTGTGCTGCCTGCTCCTCTGTGACCCACATCCAGGGTGCTTCTCTTCTTCCAGTACTTGGTGAACGAGGAGCTCATGTCACACTGCATCCCCTGGATGGGCCGAATCACCAGGTAATCCACTGGAACAGAGAAAACACATTGAAGGGGAAAATAGTTTCAGTTTCCCCCTCTTTTGCATACAGTCAAATCAGCGTCGCCCAGTGTGGAGCTATTTAGTATAAAATATTTACCTCTAACTTTCCCAATGGTCTGCCTGGAATTTCGACCCATTATGGGAAGAGTGACGACTCCGTTGTCTTTGCCACTCTCCCAAAAGGTGGAGGAGAGGAGGCAAGCTGTGCCCACGTGTCCTGGATGAGCATCCCCCTGGACCACATGCTCACCCAGATCCTCCTGTAAACGAATATATTACATTTATATATTAGATTTGGATCACTGAAAGCACATAATAAAATTGTAAGATCAAATAGGTTTACTGGTGTACCTCAAAGAACTCAAAGGTGAGCTCCAGGTTGTCTGGGTCCATGGTGTGAATGCTGTACTCGGTCCATTTGGAGGGCTCCAGGGCGTAGCCACACTCGGGCTGCGAGTGACGCGACTTGTAGCCGTTGGCACTGATCATGCTGATCTCCAGAGTAGTGGTCATCTTGTGCCAAGCTGATGGACTGATTGCATCGTCCTCCTCCTCATCATCGTCCTCCTCCTCAATGCCCTCCAACGTCAACTTGATCCTGGACAGGTAGATGGGATAAAAAGTGAACCTCATTAGTCATATATTACATAAAGCCACACACGCTTATAAAAGGAAATGCATCGAAACATCAAATCACATTGTACTTCCAGCTTGTCTTGCCTCATTATTTGTACATCATGAACTATCAGTCGTAGGTAACGGGCAGGTTGAGTTATAGCTGTGCTGATATGATCCGTCTCATGTTACTTTCGGGTAGAACTTTCTCTGGCTGGGGTTGAAAGCGACCTTGGTGTCACCCCTACCTGAAGCGAGACTTCTTGAATTTCTTCTTGGTGATGGACACCGGAGACGTCTTAGAATAGTGCAGACGCAGGCGAATCTCTGTCTGGCATGTGAGCCACCCGGGATCTACACAATTCACCCCATCTAATATGGGGAGAAAAAAAAGAGGACATTGACAGAATGTCTTTGTATTGGATGACAATGTATATGAACAAGAGATCTGTTTGCAGCAACACAAGCAGGGAGGAGACAATTGTTTGCTCTGTTGTAACCAAACTACCTCAAAACTTTTGCTGCACAGACAACAGGAAGTGACAAAGTGGTCCGACAGGATTTCAGTTATCCTGAGGGATTAAGCTCAGCAGTAAGCCATTTAGTGCTGTGCTGCTTCTATCTCACGGAGCTTTTACATGTGCGCACCCCGTGTTACAGTAGTTACAGTTGTTGCGTTTATAGTTACATGGTGGTAAAACAACTTACTGTGAATTCCAAATTGTCCATCATCAATGTTCTGGTGTGATGCTGCAATAAAGGAACAAGGCTTTAGAAAGAGGAGAGGAATCTTATTGTTACAAAAACTGAGGACAGATCAAACCAGGGCATTACAACAAGATGCCAATTTTAAGCTTCCATTGCTTTGCTCTGCATTTGATTTGCCTCAAATTCAACCTCTGAATATGAGCATGTCATTGGGGTTAATTTAGCAGGATGTTGGTGAAACTATGCAGAAATTAAACAAAAAAGTTTGGGGGTTGAAAAAAACAAAGAAAAATGAAGTTCAAAATGTATAACAAACTCCAATTCTAGTGGGATAAGTGTTTTAGCAGGATTTGCTAGAGGAAAGGAGCGGGTGGCAGGTCGGGGACAAAACGGACATCAAGCAGGGTGCAGCCATGACTGCAACTATTCTTCCTATCAAGCTCATTTTGAATGAGCTGTCTGTGTTCTGCCAACACAATGGGGTTTTAACTAGAGAGCTCTATTATATCAGGTCATGACATCTACTGTGCTGCAGCGTTTCCTCTGTGACTATAGATTATTCCAGCAAGTGTTGTCTCTCATCTTTGCCAAAATGGACGCACAATGCCACAAAAGCAGGCGGTTCCAGAGGCTACCAGTAAATTGCAGACTGCGTTTGAGGAGGACACACTGCAGTCCGGTTACAAGATTTCATTTTAACATACATAATATTTAACATTTTGCCCAAAACAACAAACCCAAGGTCAGATTCAGCTATCCCCGGCATAAGAATGTTCTTCTTCAGTGAGATGAAGAACTGCTCTTGATGGGGGAGTTGTACATAGTGCTACAGCAGGCAACAGGAGGACTATGGGGGAGGTTGGAGTATGACACACTTTATCAAACCCAACCACAATCAGCACCATTTTTTGTTGTTGTTCTATACCTGTGGGGCTCATCGTGCGGGGGTGGTGATGGGTCTCCCACATATTGACTATCACTTGACAAGGACCACCTGCATTCTGCAATTCCAATGTTGGGCACAATGTTAGGGTTTTCAAATCAGATACATTGAACTTCTTTTCAGTCTGCTCCCAAAGCTGTCTTTGGGCCAGAGAGGGAGAAAGGAATTAGAGCTCATATAGTCACCAATTCCCAGCTAGGGCAGTCAGCCACCATGGGTTGAAATCTGAAAAGTGAATTTGTTAATAAAGGGGGAAAAAAATGTTTGGAAACATTTCTTAGTACACATTAAGCTGCTTTCTTTATCTGCAATAAAAACCACCATTAACTATAGCAATGATACATTTTTAGCAACTCTGCCTTTTAATTTAGTCATTGTATCGTTGAATACATTATTCCATGGAGGAAAAAGTACTCAACACTGCTCCAGTCTGCAGCTGTGAGTTTTTCCACTGGCGTGGGGGGAGGAACTTCAATTTGTCAAATTTCTAACATGGCTCTGCATGAATAACTCACCACACTGGGTAACGTGGTCTGCTTTATCGACAACAATAACATGTTTCAGCTCATGGAAACTTTGAACTTATGAAATTTACAAGGTAAGGTACTTTAGAAACAACACAGCATAAACACACAAGAGGAAGTCAAGCTGGAGCAGGCCCAGAATCCCACACAATGCGAG
Source organism: Trachurus japonicus (assembly GCF_045865225.1). Lineage (NCBI taxonomy): Eukaryota > Metazoa > Chordata > Actinopteri > Carangiformes > Carangidae > Trachurus > Trachurus japonicus. The sequence goes on along the minus strand of NC_140930.1, from coordinate 26,365,719 downwards.
TTCCACCCTTGGAATGAAAAATAATAAACACAACCATACTCAGAAAGAGCTACAGGATAAGAGGAAGCAGTTTTCAGGGAAAGGTCTGACTTCTTTGCAGTTTCTTTTCTTGGTCCCCGACATCTTTTTTTTTTGTAAATTTGCAAGGTTATCAGCAACTGTGACACGTCTCTGTATATACTAGAGATGCCAGCTGATAATGTGTCTACAGTTGGGAATTCCATAATACTAACCTCAGGGTGTTTCTAGAGAGCATAATAAAACACAGATGGAGGGCAAGTACTGTAATACACAAACGTATGAAGTAAGTGATCATAATTTAAACTGAGGCAAATCCCCTGGCACACACTTTCATAGTCATTGCGATAAAAGAAAACTAAGACAACCTGTTTCTCCACTTTCGATGATGAGCAGTTAAAGTAATGATATGAACTGACAAAACAAAAACATCAAATCCCCACATCACATCAACCACAGAACATGCAACAGTACTTTAACATTTACTTTGGCCTTGAATTGAACAGTACAGTAATTAATTATAACCAGTACATTTATCAAAGATTATCTTTGCCAAATGAGCAACAGATTTCTTGTGTAGAAGGCTGTATAACCATATAGATAGGAGACTCTGCTCACCTTTGACTCCAGAAAGAAGCCTTTCAAATAGCGATACTTGGAAACAATCCCTGTAGGTACAGTGATGGTTGTAGTCCAGGTATTTCTGTCAGGAACATAAAAAGGCACATTGATTTCAAAAAAGTGTAAAATGGTAAGAACAGCAGACCAAGAGGAGCAGAAACCTACACTGTATCATATTTCAAAAATCATGTTATTAAAAAGCCAAACCTACCCATCATTACCAGTAGGATGTAGGGTCACAGCTTTTTGATGGCTCCAATTCCCCAGCACCTCACAGCTTCCAACAACAGCTATCACCTCACCTAGAAATGTTCATACAAACCATAAAAAATCTGATTTAAAAATATATATATATTTTTTTTAAGTTGTTATGATGAACAATGAGTTGCTGACACGGGTCACACTAAGCACTAGGCTGTGCTTTATGTTACAGCCTAGTGTCTAATAAGATACTGCTTTCCACAACACTAACATTCCTGAGAAATTCCAGGAGCACAGCTGAACAGTGTGGAAAATGTTACAATGATTTGAGTTGTTGTTATGAGGAAAGACAGAGTGGCCTCCTGGCAATAAAGACACATTTCACAACTAGACATCTAACAAGAGTGGACAATCCTGTCTACAGCTGTGCCTTCCGTTCAGCAGCCATACCTGGGGATGTTTCACCTCTGATAGACAGAGTCACCTGAGTAGTCTCCATGGTTGACACAGGCACAGAGATTGGCGGCAGAATCAAGCTGGAAGATAAAGGGATTTAAAACACCTTATTTGATCTCATTTCCGCCATTATCAGTAACAACTGTATATGTACAGAGGGGTGATCAGGCTCCTTCGCCTGCTGTGCTAACTTCTGTTCACATCTCACCGGGTACTAAATACTAAACAACTGTGTCGGAGAGAGAACCATAACATTAGCAAGCAGAGAACCACAGCCAAGGCAACGGCCTCCTTACTTTTGGCAGCGATGTTTCGGCTCCTGACAGCCCCGAGTACGGAGGATTCACAGTGAAATCATTTGGTCTATCCCGGCTGAGAGGCATCGGTCAGAACGAAAGGAAACCTGCCGCAACCCGCTAGCCATAGCAGATCGTTATTATCCTAAACTATAGTTTAAAAACAAAAGCACAAAAACGGCGCCTGGTGTAATAAAGTGAAATTAACACTGTTAAAAACTCCCTATCAAACGGATTTGATCCGACGACTGAGCTACCGAGCGAGTACAGACGAGCCTAAACAAAAGCCTAAAAGCAAACACAGCCCCGCGCTAGAGCGTCGTCAATCGGAAATAATGGGACTTCCGGTTTGTACTTTCAAAGTTAAACTCTTACGCGCCAATGTTCTTCCAAAAGACGAGGAAAATTGGAAATTAATTATGATTAAATTGTGGCTACTAATAATTCGTGTGATTAATATTAAACTAAATAATTTCACGTCGAAGAAAAATGTATTTTCAAATGTATGTCTGATGCTTGTGACTCAATAATTCGTAATTACACATAGTAAGAAAAAAAAGAAGGTAAAATAGCATTTATGTCTCTACATACCATACTCTCGTGCCAAATTAGTATGGTACTTCTATTTTTAGATTTCTTGCACTTTTATTTTGAAGACACAATTTACATACTCGGCGCCTTGTTGTGCTTTCCGTTCACGATTGACGAAGCTGGTTCATTCCGCCCTGCTCCGGATTAGAGCCTGTCAGATATGGTGCGTTGAGGTGCCTCGGGAAACCATGCCATTACGAACTCGGCGCACATGTTCGGTTCAAATGTAATAAACAAAAGGGCAAGTCGCGTCTTCTGAAACATCGTAACATTACGATTGGAGAGGCTGATTAGCGTCTGGCGAATTTGTTAGCCACGAACAACAAAAATGCTGTATTTTTTCCAACCTGTTACTGCAGTGTATTGTTTTTCTACATTGATTTCCCGAGTAAACATGGATTTATATTTTAAGTGCGTACGTCACAGGATCGGATTTGTCGCATTTTTGTATATATCCTGGCACAAATGATCAAACAATTTAAAAAAAAAAACGAACAAGAGAGAACGGCAGGTTTAATTTCTGCTGCATGCAACGACGAAGTTTACGAGGTACCTACAATGCCGCATCATGGAGTTGTTTATGTTTGCCACCGCCAAAAACACACGGACAAATTTACGGACGTTAGAAAAGAAAATGACACTGCGTGAACGACAATGCAACAACAAGTGTGAACATACCGTCAGGAGAAACCGATAAACGTGCACATTTTCCTTGATAATATGACTTGTTTTTGAAGATGTGGCACCGGGAGGAGGGAGGCGGGGGGCGCTGACGTCACACACACGCTGCACCCTTGACTGTTGACCGAGACATATCGTGAGTCAGTCGAGGACAAATGCTCATTTTCACTGTTTGGCTGCCGGGGACAGATTGGGATCAGGTGGCACGTGGCCTTTTGGCTCGAATATCTTAGGCTCACGTGATCTAAAGAGTTTAAAAGCCTTCAGCTGTTTCACTAGCACCACCCCCTACTCTAAAACCAACACTTTAAATCAGTTCAGTTTTTATCCACAGACACAGCCAAAGAGCAAATTAATAGCAAAAATGTTATCTCTTCTTCTCTGACGACGAAGACATGGTTAATTTATGGCCCAGACTGATGCATGTAATGAATTGAGCACGGATGTAGTTTCTACTCTTTCCAGCTGTCCAAAACCCCAACTAGTCCTTGGGCCAAGACCCAAAATTTCACATATCGGTAGGCTATCACCTGGGAGGGCAAATTCTAGTTGTGATTTTTTTATTCCTATGCACCCCTAGATTAAGTTTTGATATGATAGACCTTGCTGACTGGCAGCTTTATAGTATTTATCACCTCTTAAAGTAGCCTAATAGACTGTTGCTGTTCAAAAACGAAAAAAGTGCCTTCCCTGGAAATCATCTTTCTTTCATCATATCCTCTTCTTTGGGTGTGTTTGAATTATTGGCCAGCCATAGAGACTTGTAATAAACCCTTAGTAGTGTTTCAAGTAATTTATCTGATACAGGTGTAAATAAGCTTCAATTAGCTGATTGTCAGGTCTAAATCATTGCAATGTATTTTCTAATTAGGGATACTTTTTGACAAATTATATTTCTTCCCAATACCTTATTCAATTTGAGTAGAGGCAAATTGGACAGACAGACAGACAGACAGACAGACAGACAGACAGACAGACAGACAGACAGACAGATAGATAGATAGATAGATAGATAGATAGATAGATAGATAGATAGATAGATAGATAGATAGATAGATAGATAGATAGATACCTTTATTGACAATGAAAAAACTATGCTGGGTGGGGTGGTGGTGGTGCCAGCTCACAGAACAACCATGTGGTGTGCACACTGCACCACACTGGATCAGTCCTTTATTTTGGTAACTGAACAATGATGAGCGCAGATCAACAAAATGTGAACAAAAGGTGGTGGATGTGAAACCCTGTCAATTAAGTATTTTTTTCTCAGGCCTTGAGGCAGCGAATAATCTAAGGTTCTTCCTTCAAGTTTCTCGGTCTGTTGCCTCACTGTACGAAGCTCAAGTTGCTCGGGCTCTCCCTCTAAGCCCAGATATTCTGCTGTACCAGGTACCATTCAGATCCATCATAGCATATAGGTATCAAAGGTTTTGTCCTTGTTAGAGAGTCTCACTTTAACAACGTTAAATTCTCAATACCAAGAATGCAAAGAACAATTTGGGAGATCACAAGTAGCTACACAGAATGCTCCGTTTTCAGTTTTGAGACGATGCGTTCTCTTGATCATAGTGATTGTAACATTCCCACCAATGATCTCACTCTGACTGCAAAATTCTGAAAGCCTTCATCATCTCCACAGATTACTCTAGGAATATTTCAAATAGTCTGCATCTCTCTCAGAGTCAGCTGGTGTGGTTGACCATACTGTCACTCTAAGGCTGCTAATGGTTGTTGATCATGTGCATAGGAAAGGGCAATATGGCGGGCAGAGAGGAGGAATTTGTGCAGTTCAGTTTCCTCTGTTGGCAACAAGTTAGTCAGAGCCATCTTCAACAGTATAAACCCATGAAGGTCATCGTAGCATCATGAAAGTGGAGCTGGCTGAGACACAGAACCTTGAGCTTGAGGTTTCTGTGCAGGCTGAGGGGGCATGTAATGGAACTGATATGGAACAACATTGCTTGAGTGATAAGCAAATGGCTGGGCAGACTGGGAAACCTTTCTGGGGTTCAGAGCAGGTACAGGTCCTGATTCAGATAGGTTAGGTTCAGACTGGGCTTTCTCACACATTGGGGGGGGGGGGGGCAGTAGGGGTCGTTAGATGCATATGGTGCCTGTTGTGGCTCTATAGTATTACATTCCTCTTCTGTATCTCCCTCTGAGTAACCCTGCTCATACTCCATCAAGTCTGGAACCATACCTCTTAGTTGTGCCACTTCCAGCCTCAGTAGGACAGATTCAGGAGGCTGTGATACAGGTGCTGCTCTGGCCTGTGGTTGTTGGGGAGGCCTGTCATAAAGTTAAGTCTGTAGATATCTTGGAGGCATTCTCTCCCACTGTGGCCTTTCTCCTTGCTCTCTCCCATCATGTTGCTGAACAGGTCATGGGTCAATTTTCCAGCATGGGTGTTTGCTCCGGCTCGAAGGACCATGAAAAAACTATGATGTGTGATGTCTATGGATGGATATTCTCATTCATGCAGGTCATCGTTCTTTTCTGGGCAAATTGAATCGTAGGCAACTGGACTTGTATTTGTCTGGGAAGACGTTTCGCCTCTTATCCAATGGGCTTCATCAGTTCGTACGCATCAAGTCCGCACTAGCTAGACAAAGACAGTGGAGTAAGACCCAGGTATTTAACCTCTATGGGAGAGAGTACCTGTGGGTGTGTTTACAAAGGTAGCCTACTGGTTTCACTTGACCATTGCTGGGGTCCCCTGTGACATGATGTGTGATGTCCCAAAAGAGTGTTAAATTACTTTTAATGTGTTATTGGCCGTCTGTGTTCTTTTTGGAATTAATGACAATCTGCCTATAGGGGAAAATAATAAAATGTGAAAAAAATATAAAAAGCTGCTCCTATGAAAAGGCTATCATATTTTAATTTACTTATATTGACCCTAAAAACAATTTAGTATAGGTAAGGTTTTGCCCACTCAAGTGATACCGATATCTGGTCTGGCCCAAGGACTAAACAGGGGTCATTTAACAGCTCCACTGTAGATAGATATAAAGCACCTTGATCAAAGACACTGAAGCACTGAGTGTTATAGGTACTGTCTATCTGTAGGCTACATGGAAGTACATTAAAGTAGGCTATTGGGATTTTTCTTGGCATGATATCATGTTCACTATTGATCAGTTTTAGCTTACCTAACAGTGGTAATTTGGTAGCCTAAATTAATTACACTATTATCCCCCTGTAGTTGTACTTTGGAGTTTTTTAAGGTTTTTTTGTTTGTTTGTTTGTTTTTGCACAGAAAAATATTTTATGAAGTATTATGAAGTATTTTATGATGTGGGATGTTATATGAACTTTGAAATAAGGCAGGTCCAACTGGTCTGAGTCTGAATGCATAAAAATAGACTATATGTACAACATTGGATATTTTTTTTAAATAGCATAATGGTTTTGCTGGGGGGGGGGGGTGTTAGGATTAGGGTCAGGGTTTTGACAGTAGCTGCTAAACATCATAGAATGACTGAGACATTTAAAGGGCTGTGGTGGTGGTGGAGAGAGCTAGTCACAGATCGAGGGGGACGTGTGAGGAGCAAATGGAGCAATGTTTCAGTAATCATTTTATATTTTTTATAACCTGTGTTTCATGGCAGAAAGAAGAAGTTGGACAAAAAAGCATGATCATGTAAATCAGTGAATATATTCATCACCCCTGACAGGAGCTGGTGCTCCAGTGGGAACATCTGTAACAGCCTCATTAGCTTAACTGTACCAGTACCAGTTCTTTTCTTCAAGCAAGAAAAGAAGTCCAGTTGCTTTTGACTACAACTCCACAAGAAAAAGGTGTTGTAGGATACTTCTGCCATGAAATGATACAATATACACATGGGGTTCTCAACTGGTAGTCTACAGCCCCCTGGTGGTCACTGTGTAAAACTATCCTAGACACAATTTTGCACACTAATAGTATGACTTGATGACTGATGAATATTGAAATACTCAAATATCAACTTCACTGTGATATTATAATGTTGTGCAAAAACACCTCAACACCACAATGCTGTAACTCAAAGAATGGAGAGTGTGGCATTATTCTAAACAGAACAACACACAAAGAGAACAAGGGCCTAACACAGTTTCAGTTCACAGACTTTCCTTCTGTTACTGACTGAGGAAAATAAATTCACATTCAAGAAAACTTTGGTTAGTTTGGTTCTTCTTTGTGGTTGTGTTGAAGAGATTCTGTATTGCTGAGTTAGAGCAGTAGGCTAATCCAGATAGCAACAGAAGAAGCAGCAGGAACAGTAGTGATGGTGCCAGTATTACAGTAGCCTATTACAGTGGGAGCAGTGATGGCAGAAACATGAACACAACAGTAGAAGAAACAGATGCAGTCACAACAAGCAACAGGACTTGCTGCAGTGCTCTAAGGCTGGAGTAATGAAGTTGAAGTTAAATCATTGTTTGTCCTTACTTGATTTGTCCACAGGTCTTGTACTGGTTGAACAGTCTGATGTGGATGAAGTTGATCAAAGTTTAGTACATCAGCAGGATTTACTGACTGGATGACTCAATAAAAGTATTTAAAATGTTTTAAAAAAAGACATGGAGAGGAGATTTGTCCTCAGCTGGTAGTTTGTTGGGTTGGACAGCAGGTGATGCTGCTGCATCAACAATGAGCATCTCTCAAGACAAGCTGAGTTCAGACCTGGGACCCCAATACTACTAAAATACATCAGCTCAAACATCAAGTTGAGCTGCACGCTAACAGGAAGCTTTGACATTTTTATTAACTCCTCTAATGTAGTTTTCTCTGAAGTAGCTTTAGAAGCAAAAAATCAAACCATCATTTGTGTTGTCTTTCTTTCACTGAGGCTTCACAGTTTGAGTCATGTCACATTAAGATTTCAGAAAGATCAAACTAAAAGGCAACATGGACTTCTGTTTATTACATGTATAAAAAACACGATTTGACAAAAGTGCACTTTCAAACACTCCCACAAACCTCACTCTCTTTCAAACACCAGAATAAACCATGTATCTCAATCTGAATCTCAAGAGTTTATGGCTCTATCATGAAGTCTAACTGGAAATGATAACATTACTCCCTGTCACTTTCACCCAACATCATGTGTTAGAAGCCTGTACATGATGGGACACTGTTTACCTGAAAAACATTTTGGATAAAAAACTGGACAAAGACAAGGCCTTTTTTATTTTATTTTTTATTTTTTTGACATTTTTTAATAATCAGAATATTGTTAAAGACAAGTAGACTGAAGAATACTGAGGAGCTGAAGGCCTGTATGACAGAGCATGTGAACCAATGATACTGGATATTAACAAACATACCACAAGGTAATTTCACAAGAAAATGAAATAGGACATATAATTTAGATATACATTCATAGTTTACTTCTGATGGGTGTGCAGAAGTGTTTCTGGTGCCACTTCAGTTCCCTTTTCAGAGCTAAAAGAAAACAACATGTGAACATGGAGATGTTGACAGTTGACAGAGAAAGCAGCAGAGCATGACTGTTTTGAGTCTTATCTTCAGTAGCCTATGAATGTTTTCCTGCCACCAACTAAAAACATATCAATAAAAATTAATAATAAAAACATTTCTTTTTAATGGCCTCATGTAACTTTTGTCTTTACAGAAACCAAATACTTTTTTTTTTTCACTTTTTCATCACTTGAGCATAGAGATCCTCTGGGCTGTCTGCAGTCTGTCTGGACCTTTTTACTGTCTTGGACACATTGACTTGTGCATACACACATGCTGCTGCTGTCCACTGTCCTGCAGGGAGTCAGAGGACGGTCCATGTCTCAGCTTGGAGAAGGCGATGTCTCCATAATGGATGTTTTCTTCCTCTGTTTTATGGTCAATAGCCATCTTCATCTGTTTGACTCTGTAAGAAACAAATCAAACAAGAAGTGTCTTGACCTCTTATTTCATCAGGATGCAGACAAGACAGCACAGAGACTGCTCTGATAGAGGCACTGTAGAGGAGTGAGTCAGACAATATGAACAGATGAAAACATTCAGCTCACACAACTCATTATTATACAGGGATGTTTGATATTTTCCCACCTGAGTTTGCTGTGCAGTTGAACGTGTGGACTTAAAACGCCTGAAGGACACAAAAGGCTGTTAGATTAATGATTTTTATATGCCAATAAAGTGTCAAGACTAAGATGACGATGTCAGTGACTGAGTCAAGTCATCTTTGACTTGTTGTACTTACCAGACCAACACAATCAAGCAGACGAGAACAACAAACCCAATGATTCCTCCAAGAACCAGCTTCCATTGCTGACGTTCTCCTGGTAGAAAAACAAGACCAGGGTTAAACACCAAAGAAGACATGATTTAGTTCAGCTGATGAAGCCACTACTGCAGTTCAGTTTAGTTACCATAGCATCACTTTCTATGCACACTAACTAAGAAGATCTATCACAACCCAGGAGAAGACAATGAGAAAAGATTTCCATTAGTAGATTATTTACCTCTAAGAGACAGATGGACCTTTGATGAGGTCTGATGACCAACAGCATTGGAAGCCACACAGAAATAAACTGCTCCATATGTGGCCCTGACACTGTAAAGGGCTCCTTCAGACACATTCATGACTCCATCTGTGCTCTGCTCCATCCAGGTGAAGTGGCTGATGGGAGGCTTGGCTCTGCTGGAGCAGGTCAGGTTCACCCAGCTCCCTGCTGACACCAAACCTGATGGACTGATGGATGCTGAGGTGTCCTTGGGACCATCTAGGAAATGTGACAAACATATATGTAAGACAGGCCTTTATTATCTTGTTGGGTGGAGTAAAGTCACATCTCATGAATCCTCTTGTTCTGACAGGATTCAGTGAGAAAACAAAGTGGTTGACTTACATGAAACATTGAGAGTTATTTGAACCTCTGACTTGACATCTCGTCCATTGTTCACAGAGTAGCTGGCAGAACAGGTGACGTTGTGTCCATCATCATTTTCTGACAGAGTCATGATCCTCTGAGTTTTGGTTGTAAAGGTTCTATCAGTGTTTTCCTCCATTATGCTGCGAGGGTCTTGATGGAGGCTCCAGGTGAGTTGAGGAGGGGAGTGTGGACAGGGAGTTTGAGCCGAGCAGGTAACAGTGACAGACGCCCCCTCCCTCTGATCACCTGAGATTGTAATTGTTGGCCTGGGAGGAGAATCTGTGAACACCAGAACACAGCACATGACCCTTTATAAATGATTTTGACTGTTAAAAAAAAAAAAAAAAGGTAAGACTTTACTTGACGTCTATCTCTATAACACATTATAACCATACATATAATGAGTTATAATGCAGTTATAGCACTGTATAACTATAGTTATAAACACTCATAAATGATCATAATGCTTTACAACAATAAGTATAACACACTATAAAGCATTTTATCATGACTTATAAGGTCAGGTATTATAATAGGTTATAATTGTTAGTAACTCACTGACAATGACCACATCGATAATGCATTATAAATATAGTTATAATGTGTTATAATTGGCTTATAAACGTGTATAACTATCATTATAAACACTCATTAATTATCATAAGGCTTTATAACAATAAGCACAAGACATCATAGAGCAATTTATAATGGTATAAGGTCTTAGTATTATAATAGAGTTATAATGCTCTATAATGTGTTATGCTTAGGCCTATATTGTTTTAAAGTCTTATGTGATTTATATGTGTTTATAATGATAGTTATACATGTTTATAAGACAAACACACATTATAACTATATTTATAATGCATTATAAATGTGAGCATTGTCAGCCAGTTACTAACAATTATAACGTATTAATATTTGACCTTATAAGTCATGATAAAATGATTTATGGTGTGTTATGATTATTGTTATAAAGCATTATGAACATTTATGAGTGTTTATGTGTTATAACTGCATTATACCTCATTATAAGTATGGTTATAATGTGTTATAGAGATAGGCGTCAAGTAAAGTGTTACCAAAAAAAAACAAAACCTGTCACGAAATACAGCATTAAATCGATGTGGAAAACACAAAATCCTGCTTTGATGTTAAGTAATGAAAAAACTCTGCTGGTCTGAAAAGTGAATGTTTCTCTACAATTAAAAAGATGTTTCTAATAATGTGTCTATTGAGTATCTCACCAGTTTCAGTCACAACGTTCATTGTTAACTACATTGATAATATTTTTATGTTGTTTAATAGCTTCACAGTGAAGGTGAGTTTCCTGTCTAGACCAAAGCTGCATTCATGATATTAGAGACTTATTGATATAAATTAAACTCAGTTTTCAGACTTACCTGTAACATTTATGTGAACTGGATGGCAAGAAGCTGTTGCTTTGAATGACCCCCTCTTTTGACATTTTTTAATAATCAGAATATTGTTAAAGACAATTAGTCTGAAGAATGCTGAGGAGCTGAAGGCCTGTATATAAATCGATGATACTGAACATTAACGAACATACCACAAGATCATTTCACAAAAAAATGTAATAGGACATATTCTAAATGTAGATAGACAATCATAGTTTATTTCTGATGGGTGTGCAGAAGTGTTTCTGGTGCCACTTCAGTTCCCTTTTCAGAGCTAAAAGAAAACAACATGTGAACATGGAGATGTTGACAGTTGACGGAGAAAGCAGCAGAGCATGACTGTTTTGAGTCTTATCTACAGTATGAATGTTTTCCTGCCACCAACTAAAAACAGACATATCAATAAGAATAAATAAAGCAAACATTTCTTTTCAATGACTTCATGTAAATTTTGTCTTTAGAGAAATCAAATCGTCTTTTTTCCGCCACTCAAATTGTCTTTTTCATTTCTTCATCACTTGAGCATAGAGATCCTCTGGGCTGTCTGCAGTCTGTCTGGACCTTTTTGCTGTCTTGGACACATTGACTTGTGCATACACACAATGCTGCTGCTGTCCACTGTCCTGCAGGGAGTCAGAGGACGGTCCATGTCTCAGCTTGGAGAAGTCGATCTCTCCATAATGGATGTTTCCTTCCTCTGTTTTATGGTCAATAGCCACCTCGTCACATGTTTGACTCTGTAAGAAACAAATCAAACAAGAAGTGTCATGAGGTCAACCTTATTTCATCAGGATGCAGACAACACAGCACAGAGACTGCTCTGATAGAGGCACTGTAGAGGAGTGAGTCAGACAATATGAACAGATGAAAACATTCAGCTCACACAACTCATTATTAGCCTATGTTTGATATTTTCCCACCTGAGTTTGCTGTGCAGTTGAACGTGTGGACTTAAAACGCCTGAAGGGCACAAGAGGCTGTTAGATTAATGATGTTTAACTTTCATACCATATGCCAATAAAGTGTCAAGACTAAGATGACGATGTCAGTGACTGAGTCAAGTCATCTTTGACTTGTTGTACTTACCAGACCAACACAATCAAGCAGATGAAAACGACAAACCCAATGATTCCTCCAAGAACCAGCTTCCATTGCTGAGGTTCTCCTGGTAGAAAAACAAGACCAGGGTTAAACACCAAAGAAGACATGATTTATTGTTCAACTATGTTCAACTATGAAGCCACTACTGCAGTTCAGTTTAGTTACTGTGGCATCACTTCCTATGCACACTAACTAAGAAGATCTACAACACAGGAGAAGACAATGAAACAAGATTTCCAATAGATTACCTTTACCTCTAAGAGACAGATGGACCTTTGATGAGGTCTGATTACCAACAGCATTGGAAGCCACACAGAAATAAACTGCTCCATATGTGGCCCTGACACTGTAAAGGGCTCCTTCAGACACATTCATGACTCCATCTGTGCTCTGCTTCACCCAGGTGAAGTGGCTGATGGGAGGCTTGGCTCTGCTGGAGCAGGTCAGGTTCACCCAGCTCCCTGCTGACACCAAACCTGATGGACTGATGGATGCTGAGGTGTCCTTGGGACCATCTAGGAAATGTGACAAACATATATGTAAGACAGGCCTTTATTACCTTGTTGGGTGGAGTAAAGTCACATCTCATGAATCCTCTTGTTCTGACAGGATTCAGTGAGAAAACAAAGTGGTTGACTTACATGAAACATTGAGAGTTATTTTAACCTCTGCTGACTTGACATCTCGTCCATTGTTCACAGAGTAGCTGGCAGAACAGGTGACGTTGTGTCCATCATCTTTTTCTGACAGAGTCATGATCCTCTGAGTTTTGGTTGTAAAGGTTCTATCAGTGTTTTCCTCCATTATGCTGCGAGGGTCTTGATGGAGGCTCCAGGTGAGTTGAGGAGGGGAGTGTGGACAGGGAGTTTGAGCCGAGCAGGTAACAGTGACAGACGCCCCCTCCCTCTGATCACCTGAGATTTCAATTGTTGGTCTGGGAGGAGAATCTGTGAACACCAGAACACAGCACATGACCCTTTATAAATGCTTTAGAGTGTAAAACTGTCACAAAATACAGCATTAAATCAATGTGGAAAACACATTAAATCCTGTTCTGATGTGAACTAAGGAAAAAACTCTGCTGGTGTGAAAAGTGAATGTTTCTCTACTTACAATTAAAAAGATGCTTCTAATAAAGTGTCCACTGAGTATGTCAGCAGTTTCAGTCAGGATGTTCTTTGTTAATTATTGATACATTGATCATATTTTTTATTTTATTTATCATTTAGCTCAGTGGTTCCCAAACTTTTTTGACTTGCGTACCCCCTGAGCCGTTTTGCCATACCACAAGTACCCCCTCCCTCATACGTGTTGATGATTCTCCAAAAGTGGTCATAACGTAACACAACTGATTAAGAAACAAAAATCATTTCAATTTCTCTCTTCAATTTGTACAAAGACATTTTACGCTATTAGTGTAGCTAGCTAAATTTTAGCTTCACAGTGAAGGCGAGGGTCATAGAGTTTCCTGTCTAGACCAAAGCTGCATTCATGATATTAGAGACTTATTGATATAAATGAAACTCAGTTTTCAGACTTACCCGCAACATTTATGTGAACTGGATGGCAAGGAGCTGTTGCTTTGAATGACTCCCTCTCGATTCTGAAGAAGTATTTGTCTGTATAATCTGTGGTTAAATTAGAAAATAGAGTGGTGCAGTTTTTCTGACTCAGGTTTCCAATAATATTCATCGGGTAGCTGTTGGCTGTGCTGCTACTGTTGAAGATCACGTTGCATGGATATTGTGCAAATCTAGAGTCACTTTTAATCCACACTCCAGTGCTCCATGAGTCCTTGGATTCATTTTCTGAGCTTCCTTCAAAATGACATGGGATTAGCAAACAAGATCCAGTCAGTGCCTCCATCTGTATTGGTGTAGTGATGTTGATGATATGCATGCAAGCTGCCAAAACACCTGTAAATCCAGCCTCTGCATGAAGAGAAAGTCCAGTGTCATGTTTCATATTGCACTTTTTTATTATATAGTTTTTGCTTTGTATCTAAATGAGGTTCACATCATAAAAGTCTGAGTATTGGCAACAAATAAATAAACAAACAACTCACCAGAAACAAAGAGGACACTCAGTAAAATGTTGACTGTCACCATCTTCACAGACAGACACTTGCTCCTGCATTTGCAAACATGTCACTTAGTTTAATCATGTCACTTTTTTTTCCACTTTTCACTTATTTTAGACAACATCTACAAAGCAACTTCCTCATTTGAGATTCACAGCAGAAACTTGTCACCATGGTTAACCACATGTGCAGAGTGATGAAGAGATACAAAATGAAAAGTTTTAAAGGTTTCCAGAAGTAAGCAATATTTTTGCGTTAATATAAGTCTTAAATAGTTATATCTTCCGACAGCAATCACTTCTATAGAGTGTTTGGACCGAAACACGGGTCTGTCAGTCACTCTGCTCTGCTCTGAGCCGAGGAGAAAACTTTCCTTGTATCCTACAACCTTTATCCAATGAGGAGAGAGAACGGCATGAAAGGCTGTGTGTGCAGCCAAGGGATGCGCCTGAATATGGTGACGTAGGGACGAGGACCAATAGATCCATGACGAGGGCGGGGGCTGCTAACTCCATCGGCTGACAAGACGTTATGGTGCGTTCAACCCGTAACTCGTGTTTTTCCGACCTGTGAAGTCGTACCAGTTCGATCTGGTACGAGTTCACGTGTCGGAAGTTACGAGTGGCCGTTATAGTGACTTTCACAGGTAAAACAGGTCGGAAAAACACGAGTGGGTTGCCTGGAACGCTACAAAGTCGTAAGTCGTGACTTGAAGCTGTAATTTACGGTTTCAAAAGCCTGCCTGGAACACAGCATTAGCCAAAACGACCGGATCGCTTACTTCTGCTTTAAAGAAAAGTTAAAGATTTTTTTCCATCATCAAACATGTCAGGGCAACAAAGTGTTGTGATTATGGAGAAGAATAACACAGTCTATGAATTTTAGCTTAACTGTATTGAACCAGATGTCCTAACTCTTTAAAATGAAAGAAAGAGAACTTGGAAAGTGACCTCTGTTCACTGTGATGTTGCAAAACTCCCTGTGACTTATATACAGAGGAAGCACAGGCAGTTTTCAACATACTGGGCAGATTTTATTACAAAGAAAAAGTTCCACTGAATGTTTCCAGAATTGTCACTGCTGGAGAGAGATACTCAGATTATTGTCAAAGTTACTGGGGATGCAGACAGAACCTGACAGAGTTTATTATCTTAGGTTTATTGGGAAGACCACAAGTAGCTCAGCACTGCCTCTTTCCTTATCGATGTCTCACTGCTGAGGAAGTCATTCTTCTATTTTGAAAGAGGCAGGAAGTTCCCACACTTCAACTCTGTCTAAATCAGATGACAGAGTTGATTCAACTCTGAGAATCAGAAGTTTGGCAGCTGTTTATTTCTGACCTGAAAGGTTGAACTACCTGAAAACCTGTTACATCCCACACAAAAAACAACATTATACACAGCAGTCCTGGGTGTGCTGAGGGTGGTCTGTTCTTATTCTGTTGGTTAATCTAAACACCAGATAAGGTGAAGAGTCTACTTTTCACAATAAAGTGATTACATCCTTCACATTACAGGTGTATAACTGTGTATAATATATTCCATGATCCAATAGTTACATGTCTGTACAGGAGATATAAGTTATATAGGTTCTTTATCTGAAACATGTGATGTTTTGATGACATTTGCGCTGTAAATGTCTGTCTGATGGTTCCCCAGCTGTGTGTCCACATGCAAATCCCAGAATGCTAAATAAAAGTCTTTTCTCCCTCATTCTTTCTGCTGTGTGAAAAGGTTCCTCACCAAGGGTCTGAAATTATTAACTTCCCATTTTAGTCACTTGAAAAACATTTTTATTCACTTCTATGTTGATATATACAGGTCTAAGCATCTTTTTGATATCTTAAAAACAAAGGAAAAATTATATACCAAAATCAGTCCAACATGCATTAAATTACAAAAGAAGAAGTTTTTACATTTGTGTTACACTGACTTCCAAAACATAGCAGATGAGAAATTACATAAAAGTATAACTTACTTCAGCCAGAGATTTCCTTTTTAGTGTGATGAACAGGGTAAAAAAATATGACAAATTTAGCATTTAGAGGAGTGTGTCTGCTTCCTCTTCTTCTTTTGGCTCATGGTGACTGACTTGCGTTGGCATCTGGTGCGTCTTGTGGAAATGAAACAAGCTGTGAAGTCATGCAGCTGCAAGTTCAGGAGACTATTATGACAATATCTGTGGTATTTGTGCACAGGGCCTCACAGGTCTACCACTAAAACCACTTTGAGAATTGCTCACATGAAGATCTCTCTAGTGATACCTCAGGATGTGAGACTCATGATGAACTGCAATCCCCATAACCTTAACCCTGTAACACCCAAAGTAAAACCTATTGGAAAAAAAATGTTTTTGTAATATTGCAGAATTGGCCTCAAGGGGAAGAGAATCTTTATTTGGACCTATTGTCTGAACAGGGTTCATGGTTCAAGGGTTCATTTGCACTATGCATTTTGCTTTTCTCCCAGAACAGTATATAACATGAATCATAACCTCAGTCATATTTTTATGAATAGTCAATTTTATTTTATTTTTGTGATCAAATTTTTATTTTCATTTTCATTAAGTCCAACAAAATTCTCAATGAAAGACAATTAGCCCAGGACATAAGAACGTGTCATGGGAAGGACCATGGTGAAAGTATTATTAATAATAATAATAATAATAATAATAATAATAATAATCATCATCATCATCATCATCATCATGAAAATGTGTAAATAAAATAACAATGGAAAAATATAGAAGTAAAAATAAAAATAAAATTACAAACATAACCTAAAAAATTTAAAAAAAATTGAAATACACACCCATACACACACACACACACACACACACACACAGACACATTGACAGGACAAAAGGGACTTGACATACAAAGGCACTAGGTATGTATATGACGTCCAAAAAGGAGAGAATCCAAGATTGAGTAGTTAAAGAATGAGGTGGCTTCCACCGAGCCGTCAATCCAGCAAAGATGACTCGCTTATAGTCAATTTTTTTTTTTCTATGTATATTTTTGGACTTATGCTTGGATAGTAAAGTATACAGGACATGTCTACAGGAAATGGGGAGGCAGAGAGAGGGGGGAACGACATGCAGCAAAGGGTTGCCCGATGCAGGATTTGAACAGGGGCCGACTGCAGTGAGCACCGTAGCCTCTACATATGGGGCGCCTGCTCCACCCACTGCACCACACAACAACGCCTCATGAATAGTCATTTATTACAAAAAGATGAATTCTGGTGTTCATTAGCAGTGATAATCCCAGTCAGAAAGACCCAGTCAAAAACACCTTTGCTCCATTTCCTTTTCATTAGTGTTTACTTTTTATTAGTGTAGACGGAGTCTGAGGAAGGGTTTCTGACTTTCCTTTGTGTTGTCCGGTAGCCAGCATTTAGACTTAGGGATGTGCATGTTTTTTCTATTTTTTCACATATAATTCCATGTCCACATCACTATCTCCATTTTAGACGATAGCCATCACATCCTGCACACTGTATCAAGGATCTCTCCATGCTGTTGGTATTCTGAAATGAAAAAAAAATAAAACTGAAACAAATATATATGTATAAATAGCACACATTATTATTAAGTTGTAGATATCCTGCAGGAAAATATGAGGTGGTGAGGAAATTGATTACAAATACAAAGTGTGACACATTCACACATTTCACTAGTCACACAATACTGTCTGGCTAACCTATGATACTTTCTGATTATGATCCTGAAAGGTCTGCATGCAGCCCCCAACTTACCAACACTCCTGAACATTCACACCAGAACATTACCATCTCCAAGCATCCACCATATGCTTTGACTATGTATTGATTATAAAATGAGCCAGAATTTCTGCTAACAGAGTTGAGGTGGTTAGAAATCGTTATAAGTAGAAGAAAATGATAAGCCATGACAATATATTTAATTTCTACCGTATATAAATAATATAATACAATATATGTCATTATGTAGCCCGTGGGAATGGAAACGCACACACAGAACACAATAACTGGGTTTTATAGCTTTACTCTGGCTTGCAAGTCGGCCTAAATCAATAACCCAAAAAATCAGAGGGCTTTTCTCAGTTTTGATATTTGAAAAGAAATAAAGAAATAAAATACAAAATGTCTCAAAATACGGCAGTGGCCGAGGAACTAATCACAAAGAACAACACAACACAAGGTCAGTAATGTAACCATTCAACAAACACCATTTAAAATGTATAGTAGTCTACCAAAACAGACACTTACACTTCACCAGTCGTCGTTCCACGTGTTTGAGTTTTCCTCACTTAGCACAGAAGTTAGCTGCTAACCGTGGTTGACACCTATAGCGTGTTCACATCCTTTTGATTTAAGCAACAGAGTGTCTGTTACACAATTTGCAACCAGGCCCACATCCAGCAGAAGGAAAAAACAACAACAACCCAAAATGCACTTTGCGGTAAAACCTAACAGGGCTCAGTCCTGCCACCCTGTGACCAAAAAGTGTCTATGTACATTTATGTGTCTTACAAAAGATTACATATAAAAGGAGAAAAAAATAAGCAAAGAACACATTATAACATAGTTAGTATAGTATACATATCTTCTGACAGCAATCACTTCTATAGAGTGTTTGGTCCGAAACACGGGTCTGTCAGTCACTCTGCTCTGCTGTAAGCCCAGGAGAAAACTTTCCTTGTATCCTACAAGTTTTATCCAATGAGGAGAGAGAACGGCATAAAGGGGCGGTCCTCTCTGTGTGTGCAGCCAAGGGATGCGCGTGAATGTGGTGACGTAGGGACGAGGACGGGGACTGCTAACTCCATCGGCTGACAGGAAGTTAGCCAAAACGACCGGATCGCTTACTTCTGCTTTAAAATCTTACATTGCAGTGTACAATCACATCTGGGTTTATTTACCATCCGGTTACACATATAATACAATAATACTTGTAAGTTGTAACCCAATATAAGGCTAAGGGCTAGATTGTGTGGAACATGTGTAGTTTAAAATTATATTTGGATATTGAATAACATCATGGTTTCACTGCTGTGAGTCAGTTTCCTGTCTTTTTGGACTGTGAAGAGAATATGTGTAAGAAAGAAAATATCTGTCCACACAAAGAGATGTGTGGATTCTCTCTCTTTAGGCTGACATTGTGTCTGCAGAAGGTTTTAGATGAACATAAGATTTGGATCTACAGAGCTCTGTATCACAGTGAAGAGATTAATACCCAACATCACAGCTGACACAGTCTCCAAGATGGAGTCTCTCCGGGCCACACCAATAAAGGCTGTGATGTCTTTAAAGCTTTACCCAGTTAAAAAAGAGACATTCTGACAAACAGTGTCACTGGTGTTGGAAAATCCTTCTCAGCGCACTAGTTCACACTGGAGTCAGCAGGGGGCCCCGGAAAACCAAGATCAGTCCACTGACTGAGCTTTCACTCAGGGAGTTGGACTCGATCAGAGATGTACAGTATACAGCGTTCATCAGCGTGCATCCAACATTAGAGAAGATCACAGCAGAGCAGCTCGCTTTGGTAACGTTTGGTTCCTCTTTGATGGCCTGGAGGAAAGCAGACTTTCCCCAGATTTCAACAGGGGAAGAGAGGGATTGTGTCTTACGTAATGTCAGAAGTCACCGGTCGACGTGCTCTTGACAAACCTCGTCAAGAAGAATCTGCTTCCCTCTGTTCATTGAAAGACTTCTGTCAATGTACTGGATTGGTCGAGTGTGTGTGTCCTTACTCAGGGCCACTGTACACGTGCGTTGAAAAGTTAGATTTTGTGAGATAACCTCTTGACAACTTGAGAGTGACACTGTGAAAGAGAGAATCACTCTTTGAATCACACAAAGACCAACGTTTGGCCTGCAGCCCCCTCCAGTGTTCAAATGAAAATAATACACTCTGCCAAACATTGCAGTAAAAGAAATGAGTGCGTATCTGAGCTCCTCGGAAAATACACCATCACAACTAAAGCTCCCTTAACTTCTGACATGCAACTGGTCTATAATCAGGGATTACAGAATCCCTCTTGTTTTGGAGAGTATTAATGAGTACAACGAGAAAGATTTGAGTTTTTATTTTAGTAAGCAGTTCCTTAAAGTATGCTGTCTTCATTTCTTGTCTGGTTTTGTTAATGACCACCTATGGGACCGCACTGTGATGAGGCAGGAGCAGGTCTAAGGGTGAGAGAGAATTATCCATCTGACCTGGGAAAATGCACAAACTCTGCAACTCTGGATGTGTTGGGAATGGAAAAGTTTGCAGAGCTAAGATGCTGCCAGGGGGCATCCATGGACCCAGATTTCTCTGGTGTCTGTTACAGCGGAGAGGCAACGAGAGAGAGAGAGAGAGAGAGAGAGAGAGAGAGAGAGAGAGAGAGAGGTACTGACTTGATCCCAGAGCAAAGGAAACAGAGAGAAATCATGATGAGTGAGGAGAGACTGCAGCATTATGAATATTTCAGGCTATTTCTCAGCGCCCAGCTGTGCTCTCGTCGCAGACTAGTTTTATCAGTTACAGCCTGCTGCGCTCGTTCATTTACATGTGTGTTTTTCTGTATCCATGTCTGTGTCATCGCAGTTGATTGATGATGGAGTAAAGTGTCTTTGAGGCTGGATTTATACCAGAATTATAGTTAACAAACAAAATGAAAATGACACCACTGGAATAAATCATGGTAGCATTAAATTATTCTCAGTGCTACTGCTCCAGTGCTTTACCACCATTTAACTTTTTTAATTTGGCATGTTTACTAAAGCAGATCGGACTAATTCAAAGGCAAATGATATATTCCTTCTGTGACTATGGAGCGCTTCATCTCTCCAGGCGAGGGAGGTAACCCATAATGTTCGGCACATGGTTGGGTTGGGGAGTGACACATCACTCCGTCATGCTTTCAAACAATTAACTGGACTTTAAATATACTTGCTTAGTTGGTCCTTTTCAAGACTGATTACCAGAGAGTTACAGCATTACTACAATAAGAAATGAGGACAGGAAACACTGGGTACTAAAGCATTATCAAATTTAATCCTGAGCCACTTTCCCTTCAGCATGCTGCTTTATTTTGTATTCCTGAACAAATGTATCTTCCACTGAGCTCAGGAAATGAACAAACCCGATTATTACAGCCCAATAAAATATAAACCCGTTACTAGCACCTTGTATTGAAGAGGAACACGTTGTAATTCTCAGAATGTGCTCTTGAAGTTCAGCTTGGAGTTAAAGTCTGAAGAATTTCTTGTGGGGCTTCAATACATTTCTAAGAGCGGGAACACAGTGCGGTTTCTAGCACGGGAGGCAGTGAAGAAATATGAGTGCATGTCCATGCAGACTGCAGGTTTCACATAAAAATCAGTCACATGAATGAACAGGGGACAGTAAATGGAATCAGTTTGAATATATTTACTTCTGTGTGTATTCATATTCTTTATTTACCCTGTTTGTGTTTGAATGAATAAATCAACAGGAGTGTAGAGAACATTTGCCTGCATTACAGTCCCATCTACTAGTTATGAATCATAATATATCTGTGTGTTTTTTCTGTTTTTCTCTCACTTTGTGTATTTGTAATAATATCTATGTCAGAAAGATAAACTCAGCAGTGTGAAAGCTGGGGAGGACATATGATGTAATGTAGAGTTCTGAAAGAAAATAAAGGCAGTTCCTCAAGGCTGGAGACAGAAATATATATGTTTCTGGTGATTTAAAGCCATCCCTGATGAGCAGGGAAACGCTGAGCCCTCATGATAATTTCTCTATTGAAACACAGATTGCTTCCACACAGCGATAGTGTGGTGTGAATTACTGTGCAAAATCCCTTTCCTTTCCACCTCCTCTCAAAATGTAATATTCTGTAATGTGTTCTCAGTGAGGTCCAAAAAAAAAAGACCTCAGAAAAGGAGTGCAACTTACACTCAGTGCTGTGTGGTATTGTATCATCCTGAAATAACATCAGAGTGTGCAGCCAGCCGTTGACTATAGTGGTCAGTATGGGCTTAGGGGGGGAAAGTGATGGCTCCACACACATCAAAGCGTTACAGCACCATATCCCACCTGCCTGTCAAAGGTGGTTAGACAGAGGAAATGAATACAGAGTGAGAGAGGCATAGAGAAAGTTTGTGGAGCTGTGTTATCTCTTATTTGCTTTTACAAAAGGGAAACAACAGTAAGAGCTGGAGGGTTGCTGCTGTGGGTTTTTATGCAGCTGTCTGGATGTGTGTGGAGATAGTGCTGTGTGATAATAAATTTACCCACAGGCTAAATTTAATTTCCTTTGAAAGAGGAGAATGAAGAGCACATTATTCTAGTTCTCTGTCTCTCGTGTGTGATCGGCCAGGAGTTATTGGAGGGGCTCCGAGTAAGGGGAGAACACAGGAACACTTTGATTGTTTAGTATTTCTCATTTAATTGGTCCTGACAGAATGTGGGAGCCACAGTTCACACTCAGATATTTTTATTTCTCTTCCAGCATGAACAGTATTGCATATACAGTACGTAGTGAAAATATGAGTACAGTACCATGTTAATGTTTTGCAAGCAGTTTTGCACAATAGAAAACGGAAATCAACTTACTGTAATATTTTTGATCTACCAAGTTTTACTACTCTTCTTATATTGTTTTTTAAAACAGTGCGTGAAAATGTTTTATTAAAAAATATGATTCTGTTTTAAAACAAACATACAGCAAGAGATATTGGTCTATAATATTTCCCCACATAAAACTTTTTTTCCCAGACTATCTCCAGTTTAGACCTCACACAACGGATCCATCACTTCTCCTTGCTTTGCTCTGCTGCTTTCCCTGGAGCTCCAACATGCTGTTGTTCTCACACGTGGGCTGAAATGTGTGGCCCTTCCATGGGCAGAAGGGGAGGTAGCGAGCCCAAGAGCGGGATGAGAGGAAAGAAGTTATGCCGAAGGGAAGGTCATACACTTCCTCTGTTTCTGAGGTATTTCCAGAATCTTCAGGGTCCACTTTGTCCCAGTTCAGGAGGCCGCGCTCACGTTTGGTGCCTAACATCAGGCATCAGAAAGATTGTTAGAGGAGTGATTGATAATAAATATAAAGTAACAAATGCATGTCCAGAAGGTACATGGAACTGCTAAGTGCCATGTGCATTGATTAATAACATCTCATATCAGCTTACCAGGAGCTGTGTTGTCCAGGATGAAGCCAAATAATCCTCCAATAAACATACTGGTGGTCAGCAACACATGCAACACCTGGTCCAGCTCTCTCACCCCTGAGACACATCAGGGACAGTTCAGTCTTTTACAAGTTTACAAGTTTATTTAGAAATGGGACAAAACATATTAATGAATATCTTAAAAGAAAAATGTAAATATGAAAAGAGATTGTAGCCGTATCGCTAATTTCCATCTCCCGTCCCATGGGCAGGTGTAAAAGAGACAAGAAGAGAAGAGAAGAGAAGAGAAGAGAAGAGAAGAGAAGAGAAGAGAAGAGAAGAGAAGAGAAGAGAAGAGAAGGAAGAAAGGACAATCAATTACAGAACTTTCCATAACAACCACAGTAACAAAACAGAATGCAGATTAAAGAGAGAAAATAGAATTAAAAATGACTAATAGTAGTTGAGTTGTTCAAAAGTAGTACTCTTTTTGAGTATACCTGTGTTTAAGAAATCAGGATTCTTCCCGATCCAGTTTGGAATGGCGATTCCAGAAAAAATGGAAAAACCAAAAACAAAGATATTTCTGGAGGAATTCATGTCAGTGACCTGTAGAAAGAGAAAATAGAAGTTGAAATAATAGATTTACAAAAAGAAAGAAATAAAAATGATCCTGCTGTTGACCTGTAGATTAGAAATTCCAGCTGCGGTTATGACTCCAAACATGACCAGGAACATCCCTCCAATCACAGGGTCGGGGATGGTCGTGAAAATAGCTCCAAATTTACCCAGCATCCCCAGCAGCATCATGATCGCTCCGCTTAGGAGGATCACAACTCGACTGCCGACCTGTTGACACACAGCAGCCGTGGTTTAGCTCCAGGTGATGGGAGAAAACGTTATTTGTGTTTCCAGGTGATTCGGGTACGTTACCTTGGTGATGCCCAGAGCTGCCACATTCTCACTAAATGAGGTGGTGCCGTTGCCTGTACCAATAGCCCCTGCTAGCAAAGAGCCGAGCCCCTCCAGACCAATTCCTCTGCTGATGGCGTGTTTGGGGGGAGGCGGTGCCCCCGCCAGCTTGGCACATGCATAGTAATCACCTACAGACTCTAATATGGAGCATATTATTCCAGCCATAAGGCCGATCACCCCGGCCAGGCTCACAGTTGGTGTCCCCCACTGACCTAAATGAGAAGTCCAAACAGTGATTATTTAACAGTTTATTAAAAAAACAAAAAACATCTGTCACCACCAATGTTGTGTCTTCTTGTGAACATACCAGGATACGGAAATGTAAACCAGGAAGCATCAGCAATTGCATTCCCCATCACATCAGTGCGGCCCAGGTAGCCATACTTAGCCGGATCAGACGGTAGGGCGCCAGAGATGGTGAGGATGAAGCAGATGAACCATGACAGCAGAATACCCAGGAGAATCTTTAAAAATTTTAAAATATAAAACATGAGTATGAATGTCAGTGTTTTCAGGTTCCTCTATAACACAACAAATATGTCTTAAATAATTTATACTGCCATCAATAATTCAAAGTATTGCAGTGTGAAGCAGATCGAGTGATTTGCGTGAGTGATTGCTTTCCAAAGGACATACAGGCATTATCTGGAAGATAAACAACTTGGATGTGTGCAGTTTCTTCACTCTGCTGTATGTCGGACAGGGGACTGGCACAAAACGGAGGTACTGGGAGAAGAGGATGATCAGCATTGCGGTCCTGAATGCATGAGAATAACTGTTATTAGCATGATGATTTGCAATTTTGAACAGATCTCTTGAAACTGGGGATGACACCATCTCCTCCACCGCGGGAGACTCATCTACATGTCAAAAGAGCTGTGGTGGCTGCAGACTTGAGCATTAGCAGGCAGAATTTGGTTTCGTAATGTAATTTTAGACTGTGACCTCCAAATACTACCTGTTCACTCAGTGAGAAAATTCCCTGCCCAACTGGGCAAAGAGACATTCGACATGACAGCGAGTGATTACTGTACATACATAGCAGCGATGCCCCAGTGGGTGCCAGCCTTGGCTCCAGCTGCATCGTAGAGTGACAGGCCTATGAGAGAGATCGTGGGGGCAATAGTTAACGGGCCAATGAAGCGCATGAGGAAGCCGATGAGCCCCGAGAAGCCGAGCAAGATCTGGAGGAGAGAAGCCACCATGATAGAGCCCTGCAGCTGTGGACGGGAGCATAACAACAGAGATCATTAGCAGCATCATAACACTCTGTCTTCGAGTGATAGACAACAAATATAACAGTAAACATGATTAGTTGCTTCCAGCGGAAACCAGATGAGTTCACTGAATTAATCATGAGCTCCACAGAGGTCTTTGTCGCTGTGAAGTGTTTTGTGTTGGCTCACCGCTCTGAGGCGCGTCTGGTACACTTCCATGAAGACAGGTGAGGAGGTGTTGACCAGGCTGGCGTTCTGAGTCCAAGCTGGACACCTGTATTCTGGCATGGACAGCATGGCCATGGTGGGTGTCAATAAGGCGAATGTGCTCCCCTGTAGGATGGGAAGCCTACAGAGTGTGACAGGAACAGAAACATTTCTGTCAGCCAAATCAAATCAATCAAATTAGTCTGAGAAGCAGTTGAGGAACATGAGCTAACCAGCTGCATACTTGTGCAATCATTTCCAGTAGCTCACATCTGACTGAAATTCCCATAATGTAATATATTAGGGGACATTATTATCATATATATACATCCATTAAATATATGAAGATATAATATGATATACCTGTTGGTAAATGTGTGGAAATTATCTATATAGTGTTAATGTACATATGCAATAGATCAGCCTTTCTCAAAGTGGGTGCCGTCTGACTGCGTCAAGGGTGCCGTGAAAAAAATACCTCTTCTGACATTTCATAGAATACATTCTCTTTATATATGCAAAGGGGCCGTGTCCACCGTCTACTTTCCATTCAGATCCTATGGAGCTCGGAAAAAAGCTGTCGGAGTTTCCTTTTATGGTCACGGCGCTAAGAGCGCTCAGAGTTGAAATATATATATTAGTTGAGGAGTGGCTGTCAGGATGACCAGGAGATCTCCCGGTCGGCCGCTCAGCCAATATGCTCCAACATACCATCGAACAGGTTGCCCTGCACGGTTAGCGGCCTTTATGACCAGCCTCAGTGAGTTAAGGCTAATGTAAGTCAATCATGTTCTCATGATAATCTTCAAGGTTTCCTTGAATTAATTGATACCAACAGTCCAACCATTATTTATACCACTTCTTGTCTTTTTACATCTCACTCATGGTTGCGATAGTGACGCAGACTCTCATCAATCCAGACTACTAAATGATTTTTGTTTAGCCTCCTGTCTTTATCTAATTCTTTTTGTTCAGATATAACTGAACTTTCATGACCAAACATATAAAATAACCAGCAATGTTTGTTCGTTCTTAAATTGTAGAATGGCGCAAAGCCTCATGGGAAATGGGAAACGCGCTAGAGAAAAGTCACTGGTGAGAAAGTTATCATTAAACTAGCGGCTACGGCTAAAAATAGAAGGACTCACGGAAGCTAAACAGCAAAGCTTATCAGTCCTGCCCGTGTGTCACGTTATTTAATAAGTTATATTAATTTAACAAGACAACACAGTCCGTGCTAAGTGGGCCGGTACGTCGGTACCTGGTCGGTACGCGGTACCGTTACTTCTGGATTTTAACCACTTGAGAGTCGGAACCTATGGGCACCGAAGCATGTTGGTGATAGGACAAGACCCCAAACCGTGGCGTGTGCAGCGCTGTCAGTAAAATCCATTCACAGAGTAGGGAGGGGGAAATATACCTGACTGGATGTAATGTTATGGTCAGCAGCGTTAATGCTTGAGTGGCACTAATTGCAGCTCTTTCACCCCATTCAGCATTTCTGTAGCCTACTTTTAATACAAATCCATGATCTTAGTGCCCACTTCTGAAGGAAATAGCTAAATATAGCTACCCATATTTCTTATTTTTCTTATTCTAACCCTGCCCCACTCCACCCCTGATATATACAGTAGGTAGGCCTATATCAAGCAGCGCTGGCGGCTCGTTTCAGCAGCGTTCAGAGAGAGAGAGAGAGAGAGACACGGCCGTTGGTCACGGGCACTCAGAGCAGTGTCCGTGTCCACCGGACGCTATGAAAAAAATGCGTCGTACCAGGCTCACGTCTCACATTGATGGTGAGTCACAGCCTCTCTCCTCTTCCACCGGTGGAAACTCTCTGATTGTTCGCAACGGAGTGAGAACGGAGCGGAGACGCCGGTGGATATTCATGTGAACGCGTGGCCTGCGCTGCGCGCATGTAGACCTTTCTCTCTTCCTCTCACATTGCGGATTATTGTGTGTGTGTGTGTGTGTGTGTGTGTGTGTGTGTGTGTGTGTGTGTGTGTGTGTGTGTGTGTGTGTGTGTGTGTGTGCATATGTAGGCTACAGAGGCACCTATGCATAAATACTGTAATACTGTCCCGTCTAAATAAACAGGACATTTACATTTAGGCTATGCAGTGTCATTTTGAATTACATTTTACACAGGGGTGCCGTGAGATTTTATGCACTTTTGAAAGGTGCCCTGACTGAAAAAAGTTTGAGAAACGCTGATAATATATTTGTACATGATTCCCCTAATGATTTATGTGTTGAATGAACATATATGGATGGGCTTTGGCACGGGTATGTGTCATTTATATATGTACTATACAACGTGAACATACAACTGAAAAAATAAATCTGAATAATAAACTCAGTGCATTACTTATATATTACACATTTATGAAAAATGTCACTATATTAAATTGTTACAATTTCTTGTCTGCTGCTCTGTGACTGTGAGCAAACTCCTTCACATCAAGTAGCTAATATAATTCATTGTTAACACAAAAAATAATAATTAGTGCAACTTTAAGGTTTATATAAATAATGAAATTAAACTTTCATTGGAATTAAGTATCTCTGTTTGGATTAAAAATGTATTATAGTAGATATCTCAACAGTCTTGACAATATTTTCCACAGGATGGCGAACGGTGAGAAGAACCAGCAGCAACTGCTCTGACCTGACACCGAAGGTGACCTGCAGCATGGTGCAAAAGCCAGAGACGAAGAAGATGCTGTTAATGAGGCGTCCCTGGGTCAGGCTGTCGTGCTGCAGACAGAGCTTCTCTGAGAGGATGAGAGGGAGCGCGATGATGGCACCAAATGCTGTCAGGTAATGCTGCGGAGGAAAGGAGCAGTGACGACAGTGAAGAACTGACCGCCGCAAATGTAGGCTACTCCACTCAGTAGTATTGTCTTCTTCCTCTGGATTGACATAAGGCAAAGAGGGATTTTACATTTCACTGGCAGCTCCGATAAAAACCCTAGCCATGTTACAATAATCATGTTTACAAAGAATAGACTTAACAGAGTAAAAGTGCCACCAACCTGAAAGGCCAGGATAATGCAAAGGTACCAGGGGGGGACATCAGTCACAGAATAGACTGGTTTATTTCTATCGACCACTGCTGCACCATTTGTTTTACCTGCCATTTCTTCTGGTTGTTCATCGACTTGTTCACCCATCTGCAAACGTAAAGAACAGATGGAATCAAATAGATAACAGGAGCTCAGTGACATTCCAACATTAGACTTAAGTGTGCATTGTTTTTTATTATTATCCATACAGTTCATGTATTTAGTATAGAATTATTAAAAAAAACATGGTAACATTTTACAATAAGGGTCCCTTAATTAACATTACAGTAGTTAGTACATTATTAAGCATTAATTAACTGTTTATATATAGTTAATATTAAAGGGATAGTTCAACATTTTGGCAAATTGGCCCATTGCCATAATCGCTATAGTCATAGCAGTAGGTTCGTTACCTTTAATTGTAGGTGTAAGCTATTTTTAGTACAGCGGAGCGCAGCAGCTGGCTGCTCAGAGCTACGCTATGGAGGCTAACGGAATTTCTTGGTTTCCCTCATTAAACTCATCAAATTCAACATCCCAAAACTCCACAGCGCTTTTGTAGACAAGTTGTGACCTGCACAACCACCACGCTATGAGATAATGACGGAACGATACGAAACGGAGCCGTTTTCGAGGTAAATTCATACAAAACCGTTGATGCGCGTTGCGTTCAGGGACAGTTTTTCAGCAAGCAGTCTCCGTATTTACCCTGTATTTACCTCGAAAACGGCTCCGTTTCGTATCGTTCCGTCATTATCTCATAGCGTGGTGGTTGTGCAGGTCACAACTTGTCTACAAAAGCGCTGTGGAGTTTTGGGATGTTGAATTTGATGAGTTTAATGAGGGAAACCAAGAAATTCCGTTAGCCTCCATAGCGTAGCTCTGAGCAGCCAGCTGCTGCGCTCCGCCGTACTGAAAATTTACTTACACCTACAATTAAAGGTAATGAACCTACTGCTATGACTATAGCGATTATGGCAATGGGCCAATTTGCCAAAATGTTGAACTATCCCTTTAACAATCATTACTTAGGATTAGGAAACACATAAATTAATGTAGCCTATTAGTAAGCAGTTAATTCATGTTTACTACTCAAAGTTAGTTAATACATTTAAAAGTTGAATAATGTGATAGTTATCATTATGTATGCATTACTCAGCATTAATTAGTTTATATATTAATGCTTAATAATGTACTAACTAACATTAATTAAGGGACCCTTATTGTAAAGTGTTACCAAAACATTGTTAAAACACACTTCAGATACTGTAGACAAGAGATAGACATGTAATTCATGTGATTGTGCTTTTATCACAGACGCAAATGTGGCAAACTTTAAAGCATAAACCTATTCAGTGAAGTATGTGCATGTGCATGACCTATGTGAGCTGCACAAATAGAAACTTTAAACTTCACTCCCACTTGTCCACACACGGTGAACTAGGATTAAGCCAGATTTAACGTGGTGCAACCTCTATGAAATAAAGGAAAAGTGTGCTGAATGCTCACAGGAGCCTGGTGATTGTACAGCATATAGAAAGAACCCTCTGCTTCAAGATGCCTGCATTTATTTCACATGGATAAATAACTGTACTTACATCAAATGGCAGAGTGTCGATCCCTCCATTTTCCTTCCCTGCAGCCATGGAGCTAGAGTTTGATGCTGGATTCCTGAGCTGGAGTTCTTCTAAAGAGTCAGTTGAAAAATAAGGTGAGACCAAGTTTTTTGGAATGACTTTGGTGGTAGTATGTGCTCATTGGAGGACAAAGTTCATTTTACCAATCATTTACAAATGTATGTAGTGGATTTCTAAGCGGAGAGGGATGGACAATTCACCTAGGGATTCCACCAAAAGAGTGCAATTTCCGTCCCCAGCATAATATTTTTGTCGTGGAAATCTTGATTCTGCCTTGTTCTTTTGACTCACTCAAGGCAGAATCAAGATTTCCACGACATTTTAAATGTATAAAAACATGTAATGATATAATGTAAATTGCATGATATTATTAAACAAAGCACCCTACACATGAATCATTGTAGAAATTAAATATATGATTTTAGTTTGTATGTTTGTATGTGTCTGGTGAAACGAAATGTAAATGGTCATGTGATAAAGAATTTCCCTATAGGGACAATAAATGTCTAAAGTCTATTTTCTAAAGAATTTTGAAACATACATTAACTACATTTTACCACAATGCATCATGAATAAAATCCTTCTAAAATCTTTTTTTTTTTTTTTTTTTTGCATTTAAAGCCAACGAGGAGTTTTGGAAAAGCGAAGCGTTTTCACACTACATTTATGAGCCTCCACGCGCGCCGTAGAATTCTTCGACCGGCGCAAGACAGACTCATGTTTTCATTCATCAAGAATTAAAGTCAGAGGTTCAAAGAGGTTCAGTTACCGTCGTAGTTCTGACCATAAACAGTGATTCTGTGGCGTTATTCTCATGACTCGCCGCGAAACCGAAAGCATTAATTAAAATAACAAAATAACGATAGAGACAAAACGAAATATTTATCGAAAATGGACCCATTAACAAGTGTGTGTAGCGTAGATTCATCCACATTAACGTGAGACTTTTTTATAACCAAATAGAAACTCCTCGTTGTCCCTTTAAGTGTGACTTTACCTACACAATAAATGAAATGAAAGTCATGATAAGACCAGAATTAAATTCTCTTATTTATTTTTCCTTAAATTTAATGATATTGTAGCTGTGTCAGGGACGGTAACTCTCAAAACTCACTCCTGTTACCTAAATTATCTCTAAGACAGTATTTGTTGATATCAAAAGTAAAATATTCAGTTCAAATCGTGTGCTCTGTGTGCTCAAGCTATAGCATAGATCCTATGATTTCACACAATTGCTGATTTTATCCTAAAAACTCATTGCTATTGCCGTCATTGCTGTTACTCATATCCCCGCATTCAAATAGCCTACTCATTCCTGTTTCCTGTTTTTCCTTCAAAAATTAAGAAAAAACACTTTATTTTTGCATTCATATTGGTTCCATCAGTTGTCTGATTGTATGTGGTTCATATTCTTTTAAACATGGTTTTAAAATAGAATTTGAGTTTTGTTAACAGCACAGAAAAAAATGCAATGATAGTAAAATGCAATAAATTAACCTGAGATTAACCAGTACTCATTTTGAATGAGTAAATGTGTATATTAATTAATTCTAAACTGAAATGGAATGAAAAATTAAGTTTAATTTTGAAGAGTTACAACAACCAAATGGCACTCTTTTGGCAGAATGACATGCTCATACTACTAAAGAGGATGGCTGGATTGACATCTCTCTTTTCTTCATGTTACACACAAGAACTGGTTGCTTCCTTCCTTATATTACTCAATTCAAGGTGGGGGAACAAAACTTAACTGAATTAAATAGTTGGAGAGGACGGTGACAGAGTCACAGTGAGTTTCATCATGATGAGAATTTACCTCAAACTGTCACAACCAGCTGACGGGACAGAATTAGGAAGATAGTCAGATAAAGAGATTTAGGCCTTCAAAGAGAGGATGCTTTCGGGATTTAGAGGGAGAGGAGAATCTGAAGTTGATAGGATCTTTCTGTGTGATGCTGATAAATGTGTCAAGGTGGGTGCAGCAGAGCATCTTGGGAAACTATTGTGTTGTGGTGGAAATTTACTGACATTAGTAGGCTGTTCTCCTAATAAGTAACGTAGTCTTTTTGAAGTAGTTGTAGTAAACCTGTTCAATCTATCAGAGGGGACATGTGTGTCCTGACTACAATAAACCTTGGGCGAGAGGAAGGACACCAGGATGAACTACGTATAACCTTGTTTACTAACACATCCAGGGTGTAAATTCCTATACTGTAGGTAAAACAATAACTGGGGGTGGCTATACTATCTGGGGGTAGGCATCTGATAGTTCAACATTTTGGCAAATTGGCCCATTGCCATAATGCCTATAGTCATAGCAGTAGGTTTGTTACCTTTATTTGTCGGTGCAAGCTATTTTTAGAGCGGCAGAGCAGAGCTGCGAGCTGCTCAGAGCTACGCTACGGAGGCTAATGGGATTTCTTGGTTTCCCTCATCAAACTCATCAAATACACAATCCAACAACTTCGTGGACATGTTGTGACCTGCACATTCACACGCTATGAGATAATAACGGAACGTTACGAGACGGAGCCGTTTTAGAGGTAAATTCATGCAAAACAGCTGATGCACGTTGCCTTCAGTCTCTGTATTTACCTCTAAAACAACTCTGTTTCGTTATTATCTCAGCGTGGTGAATGTGCAGGTCACAACTTGTCCACCAGAGCGTTTTGGAGTTGTTGGATTGTGTGTTTGATGAGTTTGATGAGTTTGATGAAGGAAACCAAGTTGTTAGTAAACAAGGTCAGTAGTTCATCCTGGTGGCCTTCCTCTTGCCCAAGGTTTATTGTAGTCAAGACACACATATCTCCTCTGATAGATTTAACAGGTTTACTACAACTACAACTATCCCTTTAAGCCTGTGAATATTCTAATTTGTCCAGGTCATAGTTATCTCAAGGAAATTTAAATCAAATGCAACTTGACTTGACTATGTATTTGTCTAGGACCAGTCCCAGCCTGGTCAGATGCGAACATGAACGGATGAAGCCTCTTGGATGAGAGGTGAAACGTCTTCCTAGACAAATAACCAAGTCCAGTTGTGTTCGATTTTAATTTCCTTGAGATAACTATCCCTTTAAGTACTACATCCTGACTTGTGTTTTTAGCCTGGGAAAGCTAAAAGTACCTGTAGTAATGAAGTGACCAGAGTCATAAAGTAGGGTATAAGAAGGGACTACAATCTCTGTCCTGGGAGCACTACTCTGAACTGCTATCTGCTGTGTAGTTCTGTGTTCTGTTCCCTTCTGCAGAATAAACCTGGGTGTATGCTTGCTCTTTGACTCTCCACCGGCAGAACCACATTTTCCACAACAGTGTAACAAAACAGTCCGGTCTCCAGTTTTACACACTAAATGCTAACACTGAGAGGACAGCGACATACTGTAGTCAGCTGTCCTGCTCCCACTCATCACTTGTGAGTGGTGCTGTCATAAACCAGAGTCACTCACTGCCCAGGGCTCATGTCTACAAACTCCATTAATTAGATGTGCACAATATCCTCACTGAGACAAATGAATGATACTAGTGCAGACAGTATCCCAGAATAAAGTCAAAGCAATACAAAACAGAGGGGTGATGAACAGCAACACATTATTTGCAATAATATAATTAGCAATAATGATAATTTGTGAAGTTTAAGTGGAGTTATGCTGAGAACCACTGGAGTGAATCCTAAAACGATAGATGACAGCAACAAAAAGTGTGTGCATAAGTGCGTGTGTGTGTGGCTTCCAAAGGATCACTTCAACTCAGTCTTCACCAGATCATTCCATCACATTGTGTGGTACCAACACTACATTTCAGAAGATATAAAGAAAAAGCTTTTCCACCACTACACCATGTGCTGCTTTGTGGGTTCAGATCCATGCACAGGAACGTACAGTGGGTTTCTATCTTTAAGCCAAAGGGTTGTCCTGTCAGTTCGATGTGCTACAGGTGTGTATGTGTGAACATATAAGTGTAACATGAACAGCATGGCTGACCAACAACTCAAGTTCAACAGATAACAACAAAGTTCAGTGGAAACCAGAGGGTATAGTGCTGTGCTGAGCCGTGCTGTGCTCAGACAGGTGAGGTGCGGTCAACTTTACCCAGTCAGAACATAATGAACTCTTCCCCGGTGTTGCATTTAATGTCCAGTGAGTTTATGTTACTTCCTGATAGACTGAAGTCCTGTCCAGCTGTGTGGCTCCTGTGTTCCTCTCACAGAGTTAGCTGCTCCACACTGACTCCACCTCCTGTTGCTCTGAAAAATCAGCTGTCTAACTTTGTGTTGTACCCACTGGCGCTGAAGCAAACTGGTTCATTCTTAATTAATCCTCATCAGGCACTCAGCAGGTGCTGCTGTGGAGGAATCTTTCCTCCACAGCAGCAGCAGCAGCAAGGTTTTGTGGCAACAGCAGCACAGCTGACCTGGTTCTGGGAGACTTGTTGCTCCTGGATGAGGGCCAGAGAGCAGAGAGAAAAAGGATGTTGTTCCTGGACAAGCCAGGGGAATAAGGACAGGGGACAAAAGGTATCGTAGGGTTTGTTGGTCTGGACAACTCGGTTCACATGTCACATAATGACCAATGCTCCACACTGCAACCACCACCAAACCAGCAAAGAGGTTCAGTCTGCCTCCTCATCAACTTTACAGCAGAAATAAACATCTGGCACAGACACTGGACTCTACAGCTAATTCCCTCTTTCATGACATTAAAGCAGAAGTAAGCGGAATATTTGTGTTTATATAAGTCTTAAATAGTTCTATCTTCCGACGGGAATCACTTATATAGAGTGTTTGGTCTGAAACACGGGTCTGTCAGTCACTCTGCTCTGCTGTAAGCCGAGGAGAAAACTTTCCTTGTATCCTACAACCTTTATCCAATAAGGAGAGAGAACGGCATAAAGGGGCGGTCCTCTCTGTGTGTGCAGCCAAGGGATGCGTGTGAATGTGGTGACGTAGGGACGAGGGCGGGGACTGCTAACTCCATCGGCTGATAAGAAGTTAGCCAAAACGACCGGATCGCTTACTTCTGCTTTAAGTTTTATTATGTTTTATGTCTCTAATTGAGGGTCCGGATGCTTTGAGTAACTGGCAGGTGCCTTGACAGACACCAAAGTCTCATCTCGATACATGCCCCTCCTCGTTGTCTCTTTTCTATTCTGTTCTAATCCATTTTGGCACCAGATGCTGCCAAGATGGCAACAGCAGAGTAGCCTGCTCCTTAGAAACCTGTCCGATCTATGGCAAGTGAAGAATTGTGGGGTATCTTTTTCACTCTGTGAAGCAAAGGAACATGTAGTCTCCAACATCTTGAATGTAGTGAATTCCCACAGCACCATTTACAGAGCAACAAACTTTAATGCTGTTTTGGCCGTGATGTAGCACATCATTATCTCCCTGTGACATTTTTATAGATGATGTTGCTGTATCAGTCTATCTCTTCTAACCACACAGCCTAATTTGTCATGTTTTGAGATTGGAGGGGAAATTCAGCTAATTTGTGGAAAACATATTCTAGTTCAATAGTTTTCTTATTTATTCTACGTTGAGCTCATTAAAATACAAACATGTACACGTTAATTAGTAATGTTGTGTGTTTAGGAGGAGAATCATTAATTGGACTCAGCTAATGCAAACTGTACATGGAGAAAAAAAAGAGACACTGCCACAAGGGAAACACTGCTGATAAAACCTGTGTGCCCCTATTTTTTCCCCAGTGATTCCCCCCTTAGGAAATGTCACACATGAGCAGCAGCAGCAGCAGCAGCAGCGGCACTGCACCAAACAAACATGCATCATCCTGTGCTGTGTGATTTTCATTATTTAAAGTTATGACAGCCGTGGTAATGCCGCCACTTCACATTTGTACTCCGGTGTGACTTAGATTTTGTTGCAAATGCACAAATATATTTTTACACAATAGCACGGGCTAATTCTGACACACTGTGACAGGGGAAGGTATGCAGAGATGTAAGCAAGAGCAGCAGAGAACATTCAGTCAGCAGATGTCACAGCACATGAAGTATTTGTTCATGCGACAACAAGCCATTGTGGCTCATTAGTGCCAGAGGGAACATAGCTGAAGGCTCCAGATCTTCTTGGAAGCTCTTGGCAAAAGAGCAGCACCATAAACGGTGGCATCTTTTCACTCTTGTGTGATATATTTAGTGCAACATGATTCATATCTTTCATATTAAAAAATAATATAAACTACTACCAGTAAAGAGTTAGTCAGAATCCATCTGAGTGAACTTATTGCTGGGAGAAATATTTGTCTGGCTCACCAACACATTGATTCTGTTGGAGGAGAATCTGCAAGTTTTACATGAAACATGCATGTGTTTCTCGCCCCAACTCCTCCAGCTGAATTCAAATCAGATTAAAGGCTGAAGGGCTAAAACTTATTTTCAACACAGCGCGCAGACCTTTTCAAATCAAACAAGTGTCTGCACCAATCCATTCAAATGTGAGTCAGGGTGAAAGAAAACACACATCTCTGGTCCCAAGCTGCCATTGATCCTGACACCAGTGTGAGTGTTCTTGCACTGAGGCAGACAGTGCTATTGATTCAAACAAGGAACCTAACTCTGTAGATTTTCATTGTAAAAAAAATAGAATTCTATTCTATTATAGTTGATATTTATTTGGAGATAACTATTTTTTCATTCATTTTGTATCGCTCCCTTTGTATTAAAGTGAGGAACACTCGCACACATAGGTGACATTAATATAATGGCGTCACCCTCGAGGTTTAGGACTTAATACTTAGTGGCAACCTTTACACCCATGACCCTGAGGGAGAACTTAGACAAAATAATCCAATTCCGTCCTGCTGCTGTCTCAGTCCTGACTCTTTACCACTTGATGTTCTCACCCTTGTGAAGAATGTTTAACATCAGTGTCAATTTAAGCAGAGGGCTGAAGGTCACAGCTGGAGAGATGCTCCAGGGCAGCATCAATGATCTTTAATATTACGTCAATATGAGAGACTTAGACTGAGATTATTAAGATATTATATTGTACTGTCTAATGTATCCTGGGGTGACATGGTGTGATAAAGTTATAAAGCTTCTTCTTTTGTAAACCATACATTTTTGAAGGTTTTATCATAAAAACATTTTTTTAAACTACTTGCAACAAAAGCCCTTTGGACTTCAGCAATATTAAAATGTTTCACAACCATGACTCAGCTGCCGATGAGGATGAAGTTGTTCTTGCAGGTATTTTGTAAGTGATTGCAGTCCTAATTTGGCAACACAAGCTATTCCCCAGAGTGGAAATGGAGGACCAAACAAACCGAGACTACTGAAATGATTACCTGTAAATTGCAGTTCTCCTGCAGACTGTGTCTTGGTTGCATTTACTCAGCAGCAATTAGTGAGTAAAATCAGGAAAGCCTGTGGTAATTTGTGATTTAAGGGAGCTCTTTAAAAAAAAAAAAGAGTGTCTGTAACTAAGATGTACTTTGTCCCCATCTATGTGTTCCCGTGGAAAGTGTGTAGGTTGATTTATTGAAGAACTAACTGGTTTTTCAATATAGTTTGATTTTTTTTTCCTGCTTTTGTTTACCGACTGTGAAGAAGAAACAGAGAAAGAAACTGTAGTTGTCTCTGTGCTGAGCTCTTTCATGTGACACATTGAAGTCATGTTACTGTGTAGCTACAGTAAGGCAGCAAGCAGCAACAAAAGGCACAGAGGCATGCAGGGAAGAAATATAGCAAGGAAGGAATGGCAGAATGACATCAGTGTTCTTTTAAATGTGTTTTATAGTAAAAAGAAAACAATGTGTTTTCTTAGTGAAAAGGTCTTAAGCTTTGTGGTTTGAGGGGATTTATTCATGTGCAGCAATGCAATCAGCAATCAATATGTAAAACAAGACCACACAGACCACACAATACAGTTCAATAGAAAATAATTCAAGACCTATAATTCCCTTTCTCAGCTTGGCCTCATGCCTTAATGAACCGTGCGATGGCCTCTGGAAAGTTGATATTGATCTCCTCCACAACTGTGCATCTGCCCAGTTGATTGAGTTGTGTTGTAAGGCTAGTTTGCATTAACACATCAAAATCAATACCCGTGATGAAAACCCAGGGCAGAAAAGCATATGCAGCAACCCTGGGCCATTAAATTTTCATTCACCGCAGACATTCGGCACAAAAGGTCTGTTAACATCCTCGGATGTGTGGCAGCCAATCTTTTGTTATGTTTACAGTGATTAAATATGGATGATGAGCTGAAACTGAAACAGTGCTTTTAATATGAGGAGCATTGTGTCTAAAAAAATCATCACTGTGGAAATGAGATACCGCTAAACTAGTCTTAAATATTTTAGTAGAACTAGAAAAAATACTTCTTCCAAATTGAGACAAAGTTACAGAAACATATTTATAAATCATTCCCATGGAGCACTCATCAATTTGCCTCCACATACTTTTATAACAGGCCAGTTTAGGGTGGGTGGGGCAAAGGTGAGATATGACGTCTGTGAACGCTTTGGATTGGCCAGATTTTCCACATTGATGATCATAAAATGTGATTTGATCTTTGTCTAAATCATGAACACAATGTGCTTAAGTTGAAACCACGTGAACAGTCGTGGTCTGTTTGTGTCTTTATTGAATACACACAAACATTCACATCACTGGCAGGAAACGAGAGTGAACCTTTGGATGAGTAACGAATGGAACCTCCCTTGGCAGCAGTGACCTTGAGCAAGACTTTCCAGTCGATGTTGATCAGAGCTGCTCAATGTTTGTGAGGAATTATGGATGATTTTTTTCCTACAGTGCTGCTCCAGCTCAGCCAAATTCTTCGGATGTGGTGTGGTTGTTCCACAATAACTCTACCGAGTTAGGATGTGGCCTCTCATTGAGCCACTCACTCCAAAAGGCCGCCAGGAACTTTCTTCCCAAGAGTCACCTCAGCCAAGTGCAGAAAATTTGTGACCAGGAGTTTGAGGCCAAATCAAAAGAAACGTTTTACTTTCATGAAAGTGGAATCTTGATATTGCAGATAAAACTGGGACAGACAAACATTACGACAAAGAAATGCTCCCAAACAAACAAGACAGAGTGGCATTCATCAAAGAGTAAAAAAAAAAAAACAGTAAAGGGATTATTGATAGGAATATTAAGGTGATGGTGTTCTCAGATCTTCCCTCAACCACCATCAGTCAGTTTTAGATGTTCAACTCTACAAAATGAACTGCTACACAAACATCTTCAACCCAGCTTACTTCAGGTTTGAGTTAGCATTGTAACCACAACCACTGTACAGACCAAGACATCTATGGATTTTATGTCGTAGCAGATGCTCACCACAAATCATTTCATTATCTGGAAAAACCCAGTTTGTCCCCAATAAGCCAGGACGCCCCAGCTGTGCCGGAGTCTTTAATTAAAAGAACTAAGAACAGAACACAAATGTCATTCGCACAATGACTCGTAATTACAACATGGGCGGACACTCTCTGGAGCTCCGTAACAGTAACCCTTTCACTTGGTATTGACACATCATCCACATGAAAAGGTAACAATAGAATGGAGACACCTTCAGCAGTGATAAATTACAGGCTATCACACACAGAGGCCTGCCTGAGGACTGAGGATAGATACTGATCAGCTTTGATAAGTATTCTGGGCCATCACTATCTGCTGGGGCTTCCATCAGTCCACACCTTCTCTGGGCCACAACATGCAAGTAGAAGATTCCTAT
The DNA here is from genome assembly GCF_045865225.1 of Trachurus japonicus. Taxonomy (NCBI): domain Eukaryota; kingdom Metazoa; phylum Chordata; class Actinopteri; order Carangiformes; family Carangidae; genus Trachurus; species Trachurus japonicus. The sequence continues at coordinate 26,325,448 of NC_140930.1, read as the reverse complement.
TGGTGCAACACCACTATACAAACACCAGTGGGTCTGGGAGAGCTCCTTAACTCCCTTGATGTTTGAGGTCATTTTACTTGTACTGTGCTCGGTCCTCAGTTCCCTTTATACATCACATGTTCCCTGTTGGCAGACAGACATTGGTCTCCATGGAACCATTCAAATATTAAACTTCACCTCAGTCTGTGTTGTGCTTTAGGTTCATCTGAACTGTGGTTTCCACAAACCAAATCATCTCCTCTTTTATACAGTTTTTCTTACTGTTGATTAATTTGAATATTTAACAACTGTGAGGTGACTCTGTGACCCTTTTCATTTCAAAATAACAATTGCTGATTGCAAGTCATGGCCTCTTCTTTGCAAAGGACTTTTTTTATTTGTGAAAGCCTATGCACCTGCAATGTTTCATTGATTGGAGTCCAGGTTTGATAATAACGTCTGACTTTTAGCTTTTATTGATGTCATTTACCCGAGGGGGTTCACACACTTTTTCCAGTCAATATGGACAAGAACAGTAAACAGATGTCTGTGTGGTTTGCTCCTAATGCAGATGCAGAGCTGATTGGATTTGTAGTTCAGCAACATTTGAATCAAAATGTGATGTCTTTTGTGGTTGTGCAACAAGTATACAGGCACAGTGAAAGCTTCTAAATGATAGGTGAAGCAGAAGTGAAACTGGTTTCACTTCTTGGTTGGGGTTGGATGTTCATTCCTCGACCAAAGAGCCTAGGCAATATTATTATTAATGTCACATTGCAGATGTACGTATATCTACTTCTAACACGTTCTATAAACTGTCTGGTAAAAGAGACAACACTTTTCATGACAATAGTTAACAGGACCCTAAAATAGTCTCAGCTCTTTAAATAAATGTTTCCTTCAGTATGAGCTGTAATTGACTTATGAATTCTGCATTAAACTCCTCCTTTGTTGGGATATATTTTCTGACGGCATTGCATCATCCATAATCTTGTGACTTTCATTAGCACTTTCCAGTAAACCGCTAACCACATTTAAAATCAGTCCTGCAGAACTGAAAGTGCTGCTGGTGTTACAGCCTTCAGCAGACGTGCCCAAGCTGTGCATCCTGGCTCGATGTATATGGGTTTTGACATCATCCATGTCTCATACATGGGCTGCCAACAATTTCACACAGTACAGAATTGATTTTACTCTGAATGTGAAGCCACCGCTCAAGGAAGAGAAACTGAGTATGTAGCCAAAAATGATCATGTAATCATTACCATAACCTCAGTCATAACCCCTGACTCTGACTAAAAAAAGGATTTTTTTCATCCACACCCTCTGTGTCATCTTTTACTGATTCATTCATTTCCTCTGCTCTGTGACCACACCCCTAAGGTGCAGTTTAAAAGGAGCTAACAGCGCAGTAAGCACCACACACATTCTCCTCTGCAGCTGACTTAATGACCATTCTTCTTTTGAGAACAATATACATTTAGTGCTGTCATAATATTCATAGAGAGCCTGCTCCGGCCCATTCATAATTTATTCATATTTACCCTTTCTCAGTTGGACTCATCATCCATTCTCCCCACAGACCTCATTAGGACTTTCACCTTCCCTCATATTACTACAGTAAAGCAATTTTACTAAAACAAAGAGAGAAATCGTTAAAAGAAATATTCTTGGGTGAGGGCAGAAGAACTGTATGCAGTTCTTAAATATGATAGTCTTCCAGTTTTATTTTCCGTGGGTCACCTCCAGTTCTCCTACAGATATTTAATTGTGGAGTTGAATCCTGTTTTAATTGAAATGAGAAAGTGGAACTTGGAGCGAATGGATTCATAACGGCACTCTGAAGCATTCATATTATAATTAGCCGTCACCTGTGTGTCAGGTAATCAGGGCAATTCAATTCCTGTATTACACAATAAACCAGAGAGATGAATACTATTCAGTCTTGCACAGGCCTTTTGGGTCCTATTGAGCCCTGTATTGAGAAAGCAACCTGCTGCTACAATAGCGATGCTAATAGCATTACAGTTTGGGATACAGAGTCTGGCAACACAGAGAGATTATGTAAAAGATACCGGAACAAGCCCTCTGTCATCCCGTTTGATGAGCTTTGTAATGACTCCTGCATTATACATCTGGAGACGCTCTTCATATCATATTCTTTGCAGCCTGTCCTCCTTTATTTTCCATCACTACTTCAGCTAGTGCAACCTGCTTGGTTAGTCTTCCTCACTGTGTTTTCAGTGCCCAACTGTCCAGAATACCAAGAGAAGGAAACTGTCCCAGGCCTAAGAGCTCTAAGTTATGTGTCAATTAGTTTGTGCTGATTTTTTCTACTTTTTTCAGAATAAACTTTTCTCTTTTTTTTTTTTTTACAGCAAAGGCAGAGAGAGAGAGAGAGAGAGAGAGCGGGGGCATGATGTACATCAAAAGGCCTGAGCTGTATTCAAACCCAAACCACCACAGTAAGGACTCTCAGACTTGACACATACACGCCTGCGCTCTACAGGGTCAGCTACAGAGGCATCCCTGCTTTTTATGCATTTGACTAAACATTTCTGTGAAAATATTCGGCACCAGAACACAGAAATAATAATCTATCATAACACCCTGTGTCAATCAAATCTGCTGGCAGCTCTGGTAGGCTCTAGCTGTGAGCTAAGTGCTAATGAGTTCACAGTGGAAACAAGTTGTGCTTAAGGCAAGGCCATTTTATTTGTATAGCCCATTTTTACAAACAGTTTGTCTCAAAGGGCTTTACATGGCATTTTTTAGTAGGTGTGATGTTTTTCAATGAGCAACATCTTAGTTGTTATTAGCAAGGGATTAAATTACTTTTTTCTCTTCAGTCACTTCAGTGACTCTTCAAGTCATTAAACTCTTTGTTCATACTTTTTGGTAAATGTGCCATCAGTATTGTTAGAAAACTAATTTACACCATATTTCAAGTTAGCGAAAGACAGATGTTTGCTAATTAGTGAGAACTTAGATGAGATTGAGCTAAAACACGGAGAATAAGTTTCTCCTCCAAAGAAAATTAGAGAATGTCAGATGATAATGATGCATTAACCAGACAGTCATTAGCAAAAGCAAGTGCATTTGAGCACAGATGACCGTAGAATGACTCCCCTTTGTTTTTTTGGAATATCATCAAAGTCTCTCAGTAGTTTGGAGCCAAACATAAAGCTCGTCCCCTCCGCAGATCAAAGCCCTGGCCGAGGCTTTCATGCAGCGCTCCGCATTGTGCTCATTGTGGGCCTTTTTGTTCATGCATGTAAATGGCCGTGATGAAAGGGGTGGTGTTGTTGCAGACAGAGACTGATCTGAGTCATGCTCAGAGCCCGTCTGAACACGCTGAGCTTCCCTCTCAGATCCCCTCCTTGCTGCCTATGAGCGCCTATGTCTTCATGGCTCACTAAAATATTAATCAGGGCAGGAGCAATAACAGTAAAGGCCACATAAAGCACATACACAGCATCACATGTGAGTGCACACTTATTGTTCAGAGGAGGGGACTTGTATAATTCAGTGGTTCGGTGCCTTTGATATCCGGTGGCTGGGTGGCTCATGGAGGAGTAGTGAGTCTCAGTCACAGACATGACTTACTCCCCTGGGAATGAAGAGGAAACTGCAGAGCACTGCTACCCTGCTGCTGCTGCTGCTGCTGCTGCTGCTGCTGCTGCTGCTGCTGCTACTGCTCACTGTGCACAATACACGTGAAACTGAAAGTCGTCCCACAGTCATTCACACAAAAAGACAAGGTTCACCGACTGCATTGGTTCAGCGCGCCGCGTATTGCTTGGATGTACAATTCTCCGTCTCACATTATTGTTTTATGCTCTGACCAGTAATTATTTCAGTTACCACAGTGGAGGCTGTCTGCAGTAACAAAGATAGATGCTGTAACCAGTCGTGCAGGCACTAGAGACACAGAAGAGGGATATTCGCACTTTGCTTGCAGCTGTTGCAGTTTCTGGGCCTGTAGTTCCCAAGACATGATTGAATTTGAATGCATGTGGCCATATATTAAGGTCAGTGCTTGTTGTGTAAACATCTCAAGTAGAAGTGCATTTTCAAGCACCCACTGAGGAGCTTATATGTAGTAGATGTAACTACACGTTTCACAAATAAATACAGTATCTACTAACCCATTCTCACAAGGCTCCAACACTTCTTGACTTGTTTTTCTTGTGTCTGAGTGAAACAGTGTATGGACTGCATGGGGAGCAGCAATTTGCTGTACAAGGAGGCAAGAAAAAATCCTGCAAAGTGCCAAAAAGAAGATGCCACTAGTTGTCAGTTTGAATGTTCTGAGCCGAGCTGAGCTGAGCCTACTACGTTTGAGCTCTGTCGTTGCACATGTCAGCTCATCCCAATCCAGGGTTTGTTATGAAGACAGCAGCAGCCACTGATTCAGACGCTGCTAAATGTAAAAGCCAAGTTTCATGGAAAGTCGGGAGTCAAAAGAAGTTTGAGGCAAGGATGAGATGTCCTTGTCCTTTCACATAACCAAACAGAAACATTTTGACTGTTTTTCTGCTACTGCTGCTGTCTGTGTTTCTGAAAGGAACTGTCAGACACATAAACCTCCTGATGGGAGCAACATTGTATCTGCAGCGAGTCACACCACTGGTAGTGCATGGGTAACTGAATGAACCTGGACAATGGCAGCAGAAAGATACACTTCTAATACATCCACGTCACTTACTGTAAGTGTTAAAGGGATAGTTCAACATTTTGGCAAATTGGCCCATTGCCATAATCGCTATAGTCATAGCAGTAGGTTCGTTACCTTTAATTGTAGGTGTAAGCTATTTTCAGTACGGCGGAGCGCAGCAGCTGGCTGCTCAGAGCTACGCTATGGAGGCTAACGGAATTTCTTGGTTTCCCTCATTAAACTCATCAAATACAACATCCCAAAACTCCACAGCGCTTTTGTAGACAAGTTGTGACCTGCACAACCACCACGCTATGAGATAATGACGGAACGATACGAAACGGAGCCGTTTTCGAGGTAAATTCATACAAAACCGCTGATGCGCGTTGCGTTCAGGGACAGTTTTTCAGCAAGCAGTCTCCGTATTTACCCTGTATGTATTTACCTCGAAAACGGCTCCGTTTCGTATCGTTCCGTCATTATCTCATAGCGTGGTGGTTGTGCAGGTCACAGCTTGTCTACAAAAGCGCTGTGGAGTTTTGGGATGTTGAATTTGATGAGTTTAATGAGGGAAACCAAGAAATTCCGTTAGCCTCCATAGCGTAGCTCTGAGCAGCCAGCTGCTGCGCTCCGCCGTACTGAAAATTTACTTACACCTACAATTAAAGGTAATGAACCTATGCTATGACTATAGCGATTATGGCAATGGGCCAATTTGCCAAAATGTTGAACTATCCCTTTAACCACAACAGCTATTGATCCAAGTCTCCATTAACTGGTTTTCCTCTACTGGTGCTGAGGCTCACTAGTTCCCATGGGGAACTGCTGGGATGTGCTGAAGGCAGAATGCATTACTGAGGAATCTCCTGAGCTAAATTTTGACTCAGGGTTGGTCACACTTTTGGCTTTGCATGTCTTTTTTTTCTCCTTTATTTAATATCGTATTGGAAGATTTGTTTTTCAATCTGTTGCTCAACGTTTCTTGTAATCTGGGAGAATGTTCTGTTATTTTATTTTTATTATAATTTTTTTTTATTCATATCCATAGTGCAATACAGGTGATAAAACAACATGAAGCAGGAAACAATACAAGTGTAAAAGTGTGTAAGACAGGGGTGAAAACAAAAATATATAACAACACAGGACAAGAGGGGATGTTAAATTCTAATACGTCAAAATACGCAATGATAACTATTATAACCAATCAAACTAAATAACAAAAAACAAATACATAAATATAATGTTCTGTTATTTTAATGCGGGTTGATTGAACAAGCCGTATTAACTGATTCGGGGAAATAGTGCTCATCTATAAACATACATTGTACCTTAGATGGAATTTGAACTTTTTGGCTGAACATATGTACGTGATCATTGCTGTATGAACTGATCTAGCCATCAGACGGGGTCCAGACTCTTGAGACTTCCATGGCTGAAAGAGACTGCACCCTAATCGGCCAAACAGCAAGACTTGGCCCCTGTCTCTGTTTGATGATCATTGCTGACTACTGCTGGTTGTTCATTTTAATTTGACATATTATTCAGTAATAAATTCTTTGAATCTTCATATGACTCATATATTTTTTTTCCATTCCTCACCATAGAGAAAAGTTTTGCCTCTACAAATATAAGCTACATTAGTCTGCTGTAGCCCACTGAACGCCAATAGAAAGTGGAGGGCAACATTGCAGTTACATAACTTCTGCAGGAGACAGTGCTCTTGTCTAGAAGTCTAAGTCTGCTCTGAGACACAGGGAGAAGACACGAACCACTGGGCACAATAACATGAATAGGCTATATCTGCAATTTAATGCAATGCAACAGCAACAGCAGACCTGCTGTAAAGAGGAGAGGGGGCAACTTTAAATATGAGTAACAAAGAACACAGGCTGAGCTGGATCAGCTTCCTGACATGATGAAATCCACCACAACCATCACGAAGTAACGTCGCGGGGCTCCAGTCCTATCATTATGTTGCGTAAGAGCGCAGGAATCTTCGTGATGTTGTGTCCACCCCCCCGCCCACCACCCTGTGCGCGCGGGTCTTCCCCTCCGGCATCTCGTGACATTCGAAACAAACAACGCCTCACGAGCTCTATAATTCCCCGCGTCTCCTTTGTAACCGGTTTAAAGTGAAACTCCTTGAAGAAGCGTGGTGGGCAATAACCATATTAACTGATTTGGTCAATATAGAAAATGCCAACTCGGTGCGTGCATCACATTTCACTCACAGGTCACTCTCCCTTGCAGGTGTAATGAGTCATGACACTAAGTGAGCCTAAAGCCTCCCACCCACGCTCCTGCAGCCCACTCCTCTCCTTTATCAGAGGCGCTCCTCAGCTCCAGCCTTCAGAGCAGCAGGCGCCCAGTCAGCGCAGCTCTCCTCTCCTCTCCTCTCCTCTCCTGCCGCCGCTGAGGGACGGGACAGGAGTTTTCCCGCACACTTTGTAGGATTTTACCCTCATCGAGCCGAGATGCGGCTCATTTTTGTCGTCGCTGCTGTTGCGGCTCTGCTGACAGGTAAGGTGAAGGAGCAGCGCGTTTCTTTTCCCCCATTTGGACCAAAACGCTGCAAGTTAGTGGGATGAGTTCAGGACCATGGACAGAGACACCGGGGACCTCCCCCACTTCCCTCCCTCCGCTTAAATGCATGGTTTCTGTTCGCATTTTCACATTCAACTTAAAAAATGTTTATTCTGATCTTTGTTCTATTCTTAATGCAGAAAATCTCGCGCTTCCAGTGGGAGAAGAAGGACAGAGAGACAACCTGGTATGCTTCAATGCAATAATTAGAACTAACTCAGCAAATAATAACAATGAAAAAAAGTGTCACAGAGCTGCATATTCACCTAGTTGATGTGATTTCTGCAGAAAACACGGTGTCTGGCCCAAATATATTTCAAACTTTTCCACCCAAGGAACATCCCGCTGGATCAAGAATGCATGGACATTATGAACGCAGGTTTGTAGCGCGTGGTTTACTGTTATCTTTCATGCTCATTCAGAATAACTCACCAAACAGCCTTATGTTTATGAGATGGGATATTCAAGGAGGGTGCTGCTTTTTTAAACTGATAGGCTCCTCAGACACTGAGGAACAGATGGATTCAAACCCATGAATATCTTGCCAAGTAAAATGACTTTAAGATTTAGTATATTCACAGTTTTCATTCCAGTTCTTGATTTAATAAGAAATATACATAGCATTCTCCTTGTCTTTCATCTCGAAAACTTTCAATTTATGGATATGAAACAAACTAATCATGAACCCAAATGACAAATCCATCATAATTTGTCCCTAAGAGCTATGTGATGTGGATCTTTATACCTCTTTTCATCTTCAGCGGCGGAGTCAGCGGCTAATCATGTCCCACAGAAGAGTGGAGACAGTATAGCAACGCATGAGGAGGTGGTCAATGGTAATCCTGGAGATACCGGGGCAAAGACTACTGATGTAAAAGACATTGAAGCACTCCTGAAGTCCGTAGAGGAGAAGAGAGAAACCCCAGAGGACGAGCGCAGCCAAGAATCCTGGAGTCTGGGTGACGAGAAGGAGAAGAGACACGACAACGAAGGAGAAGAAGAAGAGCGGGAGAAGAGGACCAGCTATAGGCCAAGATACAGTCCGAGGAAACACAAACGGGGTGAAGAGGAGGAAAACGATCGCAGTCAAGAGAGCTGGGGCTTAGACGATGAAGAGCGGGAGAAGAGGACCAGCTATAGACCAAGATACAGTCCTAGGAAACACAAACGGGGTGAAGAGGAGGACAATGAGCGCAGTCAAGAGAGCTGGGGCTTAGAGGATGAAGAGCGGGAGAAGAGGACCAGCTATAGGCCAAGATACAGTCCAAGGAAACACAAACGAGGAGAAGAAGAGGAAAACGATCGCAGTCAAGAGAGCTGGGGCTTAGAGGATGAAGAGCGGGAGAAGAGGACCAGCTATAGGCCAAGATACAGTCCGAGGAAACACAAACGAGGTGAAGAAGAGGAAAACGAGCGCAGTCAAGAGAGCTGGGGCTTAGAGGATGAAGAGCGGGAGAAGAGGACCAGCTATAGGCCAAGATACAGTCCTAGAAAACACAAACGAGGAGAAGAGGAGGACAATGAGCGCAGTCAAGAGAGCTGGGGCTTAGAGGATGAAGAGCGGGAGAAGAGGACCAGCTATAGGCCAAGATACAGTCCGAGGAAACACAAACGAGGAGAAGAAGAGGACAATGAGCGCAGTCAAGAGAGCTGGGGCTTAGAAGAGAAGAGGTCAGAAGATGAAGATGAAGAAGAAGGTGAAGATAGAGAGAAGAGGAACTGGAGACCTGGAAGATACCACCAAAGAAAACACAAGCGAGATGAGGAAGGAGAAGAACAGGACGAGCTAGAGGAAGAACGCAGCCAAGAGGCCTGGGATGTTGACAAAAGGCACGGGAACGAGGACGAAGAGGAGAGGGACAAGCGCATTTGGAAACCCACACATCGTTACCACCACAAGAAAAAGCTCCACAAACGTGGTGATGAGCCATCTGAGGAGGAGCAAGACACTGAGGATCGCAGCCAGGAATACTGGGGTCTGGACAAGAGGGACTGGAGGCCCGGCAGGTACAACCAGAGGAGACATAAGCGTGATGAAGAGCTCTCAGAGGAAGCCAGGGAGGAGCCTGAAGAAGAACGTAGCCAGGAGTCCTGGGATTTTGATACTGGAAGAGACAAAAGGGACTGGAAGACCGGCAGGTACCACCAGAGGAGACATAAGCGAGATGAAGAGCTCTCCGAAGACGGCAGAGAAGAGCCTGAAGAAGAACGTAGCCAGGAGTCCTGGGACTTTGACACTGGAAGAGATAAGAGAGACTGGAGACCCGGCAGGTACCACCAGAGGAAACATAAGCGTGATGAAGAGCTCTCTGAGGAAGCCAGGGAGGAGCCTGAAGAAGAACGTAGCCAGGAATATTGGGACTTTGATACCGATAGAGACAAGAGGGACTGGAGGCCCGGCAGGTACCACCAGAGGAAACACAAGCGTGATGAGGAGCTCTCCGAGGAAGCCAGGGAGGAGCCTGATGAAGAACGTAGCCAAGAGTCCTGGGGACTAGAAAAGCGCGTCTGGAAACCAACACACCGATACCACCACAAGAAACCTCACAAGCGCGGTGGAGGCTCATCAGAAGAAGAGGAAGAACAGAGGGGGGATTCAGAGGAAGACGAGGAGGCTGCAAAGGGAAGGGACGCAGCTCTCAGGTACTGCTATCCTTTATTGTATCTAAAAACTGCTGCTTTTCTCTTGTGCATGTTTTGATTTTGTATAGCCTGGAGTACAAAATGCTGTAGGAGTACCAGGCAGATCAAAACATTTAGCATGTCAAAATTAACAAATCCCTTAATTAGGCTCAGGCTGTGATGACATAAAAAGAAAAAATGATGGCAGCGTCTAACTGCAGTTGTTTTTCAGGTATCTGGCAGCGAAGCGCAATCCCTGGATTTTCAGAGGCTACTACCATCCTGCCTGGTTTAAAAGGGATCCAGATCAGCATGCTGCAACTTCAGACAAGGTGGGCACAATGAGATCAACTCATATTCACCCATACCAGAAATATACAGTGTTATTCTTCACAGTCTTGTATTGTTGAGGACATTGTTTGGTTCTGTTTTTAATGTGTGCAGATGGATGACCTGGCCAAGCTGCTGAGCTATAAGATAAACCAGCTGGCCAACCACTCTAATCAAGACGAGGCAAAGAGAAGCACACACCTGAGAGCACTCGCTCCACAGGAGGTAAAAACTACACTCACTCACTCACTCACAAAGGAACGACCTTTATGGCTCATGTGAGGATGTACGTACTGTCATACTCACTGACAAGACTGCTCAACTGAAGTACATTATGTTGTCCACACTAAAGAGTGTAAAAGGACAGAAACTCAATATGTCTGATACCTGCCAACCCTAAAGACTACAGCGTAGGTCAGAGTCTACTCCGAAAAATAGGAGAGAATAGGAAATATACGTTTCATACTTAATATCTACTGCAATTCATATTGTCAATTCATTTACTCTGCAGAGTAAGAATTATCCAGCATGCATTCAGCTGACCTAGTAAATCCATGAGGCACATACCTCCAGCACTACACTGTTTGACTGGGGGAGAGAGCAGCCATACTCATTATGGAAATCTCCAGTCTACACGGAGATGTCAGGATTTAGCCTTCAGAACCACAGAGCATCAGAGAATATGCATCTGTGCAAATGCGCATCAAGGGCCGTCCCTCATGAGCATGTCCTTAAATACATGAAGCAAAAAAAAAAAAAAAAAAAAATCTCACAAGTATATATTCATTGGCAGTGAGTTGTTGTCCAGCTCTGGCACACTTACAATCCACCATTACAGCTCTCAGGTATTTAATCTCAACATTTAACGTTAAACAAATACAAAATGTAAACATTACAATCATTAACATTCATGACTGCCAGAGTAATCACACTGGGAATCTCATGATTAAAGCCTCCCAGATCAGTCAAAGTCATAAAAGGCTAATTAAAAAGAGAGCCCATGGATACCCCCTTATCTTGTCACTTTTAATACTTTACAGCAGAAAAGAAAATCAAAGAGGAAGAGGGAGAGGAGACATGGTGACTTAGTAGCTCTACAGTACCACCACAAAAGGGAATCTGTTGTGAAAGTTTCTTGTAAAGCAAAAAGAACAGGAAACGGATGCGGCACAGTTCTTGGCAAGGGTTAGCCTAACTGTGACCCATTTCCATGTGCTTAATATTAAAAAAAAATAGGCCAGCATTAAAATAAAAGACAAAATTTCACCATACTGCTTATAACAACATTTTGAATGAATGAATGAATGAATGAAAAATCTTAATTTCGGTCAGGTTATTTTAACTGCTGATCATTGTATTTTCCATAACAAAACCACCAAAAAGTAAAATAACAACAGAATTCAGTGCAAGTGTATGTCTGTGTAGCTTAAACTCATGTATAATGGGTCATATGAAAACTGAAAGTAATTCTTTCTGAGTTTTGTTACATATATTCTGAGCAAGTTGAACTCAGTGGACAAACATCTGCCAAATCTGCACCAAACTGACAAAATCTTAGATCGCAAGTCTGTTAATGCGTCCTTTTTTTAAATATTAGTGCCAAACCTACCAAGGCCAAATGCAGCAAGTTCCTAACTTCCTCCTTGGCCCACACCTTATTCCTCCACTAACTTTGTAGATGAGATCAGTTCAGCACTTTTAGTAAATCTCTGCTGCCGAGCCAACAAATAAATAAACTAAGGAAAAGACACAGGTGAAAACATGTTCAGCAGAGCTAATAAGCAGACAAATCTTGGTGTGTAATTTACAGAATATACTCACCAGAAAGACAGACACCAAGGTTTAACTTCTTATGATTTTCCACGAGTAGTGTTCTTCTTAGTCTTGCACTCAACAGCTCCTCCCTTTCTTTTAAAGAGGAAGTCTGAAAATCCTTAAAGTCCCCCTCCCGCGACCCTTTTTGGTTATTTTAAAACATTCTCTGTGGTCTTTAAATTGTGATTATGAAGTTTTTAGCCAAAATCACAAAACCTGTGCCATTTCCCAGGGCTCTCCTTCTGCACAGCACCAGCAGCTCATTAGCAATGCACCTCTGGAGGGTGGGTGGAGACTGCGCTGCCCCGCCCAAATATGAGTTCTGGATGTAGACCCACTGTCAGACAACGTGTCTACAGAACTTACTGTCTTTATCCTGCTCATCACTTTCATCACTTCTGGTCTTAATCATCATGCTCTCTTTAGTTCACAAGAAACATACTGTTCTGTTGTCACAACACAAAGTGATGCTGTTTAGTTGCTGATGTCTAAATTGTCTTGCAGAAGGAGCTGGAAAACCTCGCAGCGATGGACACGGAGATGCAGAAAATCGCTGCCAAGTTGCATGACAACAGTGCATAAGCCATGACAGACAGCATTACCTGAGCATCCATCAGCCGTCGGTGGATAACACTGCTGTCTCACCTCTCATGTCTGCCAATTTATTGTGCTCTGTGTTTCAAATAGACGAAAAAAAAAAGATAAAAAACCCTGAAGCCTTGCCAAAACCACGAATATCAACTTGTTTATTATTGTAGCTGTGATATTTTGATGTTAGGAAATTAATCAGCATGGGAATGATTTTGATGTTTATACATATGAAGAGAAAATATTACAAGACAGATTATTAAAATAAATGTGTTCTGAAGTGTGTTCAGTTTGCACTCAATAAAAAAAAGTTATTCTGGGACCAAGCAAATATCTTTCAAATTATTTCTTAATAGAAAAAAAATCATCACCACACATCACACTGTTTCATACTGCTTTTTAATTCTGTGCAAATACAGATGCAGCCCACAGTGAAACTTTATAACTGGATCATAAAACAAATGGCACTTCTTGCAGGGATAACAAGATTTAAAAAAAAAAAGTTATAACCTAGAAGCTGGAGCACATTAACTGGGGAAAAAAAGGATTGTTTTTACACCTGGTCTCAGGGCATTAAACGCAAACCTGTCACTGACTCTCAACACAAAATACTATTTAAGCAGTTCCTTACACACATACACTCAACTCTCAGAGCCTACACTGGCTTATAGTTTGCTCCTCTACATGACGCCTTCGTCTGCGCTGATCTGAATACACAAGACGGGAGAGAGTGGCCTGATGAATGCAAACCAGACACTCTGTCACCCTTATTCCACATGTGTCAAATCAGTTCAGCTCAAAGGGAAGCCGATGCTTGAGGGAAATCCCTATTGGCCGTTAGTAATGCGCCCTTAAAAGATCCGAATGTTGAGCATTTCTTTATCCCTCGGTGTCTGTCAGTTTCAGTCTCTTTGGTGCTGGTTCCTGAGCTTGCCGGGAGGAGCCTGCAGGTTTGGAGTGGTCCGTGGCAACTGTTAACCCTGAGAGGAGGTAGCCCCCGCCCCCACTCATTAGTAGCACAGGATGCGTCCTGTTAGGCAACACCTAGGGACACAACACAGATATACAGTCAGGAAGTCATGAGGCATCCCACCGGAGGAGTTGAGGGAAATAGCATGTTGGTCTCAAGGGGGAAGAGCCTCTTTGTGTATGCAAACACAGTGTTTTTAGTCAGTTGCTGTTTTGTAAAAGATTCTGAGTCTCTATAACACTGATGATTAGTAGCAAGTGTGTACAAGCATCTCATTCCAAATGCAGAATGACTGCCTTCACATCACTGATGGAGATGTGACCTGAGGTCTAATACCGTTTAGTTAATACAGAGAGGACAGTTAACAATGTTTTTGTGCTTCTACAAAAAGATGATTTCTCATTGGAACAAGCAGTGAATCGTAGCTTTCATTTCACTTATTCAAATGATTTAGAAAGACAAAGCCAAAACATCAGCTGGTCTCTATTGATCAAATGTGACACATTACTGCTTTTGCATATTCTGTTGTTGGAAAAGTGAATATTGATTGGATGTATCAATCATTTCGATATCATCCCCATAGGCTGCAGGAAACTTGGGGGCATTTTCAATTGTTTACTGACATTTAATCAACGAAACAGTAAATAAAAAGTCAACGAATTCATGGTTCAAGATTTATTATTCTTATTCATACCTCTAGGCTTAAAGTACATAAAGCACAGGATCAATGCTATTCTCAATTTACCATTAGACCAGCGTCAATTGATTTTTTTTTCCACTTGAGGGAAGCACTATCTGTAGTATCTGTTCAGTATTACTATTTAGCATCTCTGGTATCTGCAACCATCTTTTAGTTCAACAGTCTTTCTACTTCCAGATCTTTGCCACTCTCCACCGAGGGAAAACAGCTACGCAACGCAGCGAGATGCTATGCTATGTTTACCAGCTGGTTGCTATCTTTGTCTGTCTGCTGTTTGTTGTCGGGCAGGTAGGGTAAAGTGAGCTTTTGGAGGTTTCCTGATTCACCTGAATAATGTGCTAATGAGAGTGTTCAGACAGGCTCAGACAAAACAGGTACATTTTTGACCGTAAAACCAAAACAATGAGCTCAAAGACCCTAAAACAGACCCTGAGGCTGAGGAGAGTCCAAATGTCAAATGACTTATTGTTTAAGGGATAGTTTGGAGTAGGTTCGTTACCTTTAATTGCCTTGAAAACAACTCTGTCTCGTAATGTTCTGTTATTATCTCATAGCATGGTGAATGTGCAGGTCACAACTTGTTCACCAGAGCGTTTTAAAGTTGTTGGATTGTGTATTTGATGAGTTTGATGAGGGAAACCAAGAAATCCCATGAGCCTCCATAGCATAGCTCTGAGCAGCTCGCGACTCTGCTCCGCCGTTCTAAAAATAGCTTGCACCGACAATTAAAGGTAACGAATCTACTCCTAAAACAATAGAGATTATAGCAATGGGCCAATTTGCCAAAAATATTGAACTATCCCTTTAAAATAACAACATAGCTTAGAGCTGCTTCGGCTGCACAGAAAAACAGAAAAATCAAACAAAACCAAAAAAAACCCATCAGACTTTACCTGATAATGTCTGAGCCAGGTGTCTGTCAGTTGGAGGTCGACCGTGCCGCCATGTTCCTTGAGCTTTGTGTAGCACTCGATGAGAGGCTGCAGAGAGGGAGATGGAAAAAGAGGCATTGATGAGGAGGAGGAGGAGGAGAACTGCAGAGCCAACATGCCAACACACACAATGATCTTTTTAGCAACATAAGCACAATAGAGGTTATAAGTGCAGGAACGTGATGGGCATTGCAACTCCTTGGCAGTGACAGTGGTGTGCGCTGCAGTAATGAAATAAAGACATTTACTGCTGTAACTCTAAGCAATAAAAACCTGTGTGCAGAGGCAGCTAATGAGAGATCCCTCTAAGATAGAGAATTATCCTCACTCAGTCAGGCACAGCAACACAATGCCACTAGATGTGATGCACTTACCTCTTTGTACTGGGAGTAGACTACGAAAGGCCTGGAGGGGGCGAGGAATTTGAGGAGGCCCATTAGGACGGGACACGGGTGGAAACGACTGGCTATAACCAACCTGTGATTAGAAAACAAAGAAGATGACCAAGCAATCCTGTCTGATATGAAATACACTGTCTACAGCAGCTCGCTGTGTTTATTGGAAATGTGGAGGTAGGCAATAATCGTAATTTAGCACATCAGTGGTGTATGGGACTTATCGCCGGGAAGCTTGATGATTTAATGCCTTCCTATTGGCCGCATTCATTTAGCATTCTATTAAGCTGAATGAGAGTCTGTGAAACAGGCTGATTTAGGACAGTCTGGAAAATCTGGTGCTTTGTTATAGAGTTTATGATACTGCTGCTATGATGCAGAGGAGAGGTAAGTCAATAGGCTAACCAGATCAATACTTGTTCTTCTGGCGCGGATGTCAGCCCCACAACACTTCATCCATCAATCATACAAAGCCTATAAAGCAAATTTCTTCATTTTATTTGACAGGAAACTGCAGAGCAATCACCTGGTTCCCCTTGTAAGAGCACAGCCTGTTAATCACTGTGCATGAGCTTTGAGGAAGGCAAATGGTTATTATGACTTTTATGTCCATGCTAAACATCGCTTTAATCATTCCTAATCCATTTATCACCCCCGTAGAGCTATAATTGTAATTATGGTTATTGACTGCGTGCTGCAATAGATAAAGAAGTTGGTGCTGGGAGGAGCAGAACAGAGCTAGGAAACAAGCACAAAACAAAACAAAAAACTTTGACACCAACCCGTCGGCATTTCTGCCTTTCAGCTGAGCAGCAGCCGCTGCCAGCTTCTTCCGTTTCTCCTCCGACTTCACCTTTTTTTCCTGAGCCTGGAGAAAACACACAAAATGAGATCACTCGTTTTCTCTTCCTGATCCTGCCTCAAGCAACAAGTGTAATTTTGTGTATTTGTGACACCCCCCCTCCCCCAAAATGCAAGAAACATTAATTACTAATTGATCATTAATGTAAAAGGAAAGAGGAAGATTTTTGTAAGTAGAGTGAGCAAATATTGGACTTACTTTGGCTTCTTTACGTTCGTCCAACTTTTTCTTCTCCTGATCCCGCACTGCGTCTTCAGCAGGGTTGGTCTCCATGCTCTGCTCCTCTGGACTGCCCTGCATTTCTTCTGCCTTAGGCTGCTTTTGCTCCTCCCCACCAGCCGTGTTCGACTGCTTTTCGTCTGGAATTAGGTTATTATATCAGTACCACAAATACATATTAGTTAATGTTTCATCTAAAATTAACTGATTACTCCAGTCTATGTTTTTGTTTATGATTAAATTAACGATAAATAAATAAGACAGCTGTCAGAGGAAGACATGTAAATATTAGCATCTGTTCATCTTGTAACAAGGATATGTTTCTTGGGCATTTCATCACTAACTGGTGTCTTCCTAGTGTTTCATGTTAAAACAAGCTCTTTTTTTAAAGGCGGGTCCTACCAGCATTTGGGTCTTTGGCCGTGGTGTCCAGAGTGCCTGCCAGGAGCGCGTTGACATGGCAGATGGGAAACTCATGCAGCATATCGTGAAAATGTGCAGGGAAGCCAAAGCTCTCCACACCCGCCCGTACTGGCCCCCCTCCTGGGTACATTTGGATCAGTGAGCCGTAGCCTGAATGAGGAGGACAGAGAGAGTACTTAAGCAGAGGGCAAAGAAAAGACTTTAGCGACATTATATAATCAACAGAAAAGTTAAGTTAACTTACCCCCCATTCTCTCCATGACGGATCCCAGCACCAGACCGGCACAAGTCTCAAACACCAAAACTTTGCTGCCAGCGTGGATGTTTGCCAGAGTCAGCATCTGGGCCAGAGTGTCATACCGCAGGTGGCTGCGTTACACAGAAACATCCAAATCAAACACTAAGCTCTCTCCGCTCATTAAAAGGCGAGTTTCACACATTCTTTTAATCCGCGTGCTGACTCACCAGATCTTCCCTGGTTCCCGGCCATGGTACATCATCGCCAGGATGCGACACGACGGCTTTAGAATCGTCACAGTATTTTCATACCTGAAAAATGCACAAGATGGGAACAACTGATAACACTAATTACAGCGCTCTACATTTAGCTTTAGTCTGCAATACATTGGAGTTGTATAATTAGAAGTGACTCACTTCTTCTTTTTCTTCTTTATGTACTTATCCTGGGCGTATTCAGTCTTATCTCTGAATGTGGAGCTGTTCTCTATCAGCTGCTGGATGATTTCCTGTGGAGCACACACACATATGGTCTCTAGATTCTCCTCTAAGCATTTTATCCAACAATTTTAAAAATACGTTTCCTATGAAAAGACAAAAACAAACAACATGTTGGGTTATCTCTCCTGTGAGATGTAAATACAAACATCTAAGATAAAAAAAATACCTGAAACAAAAACTAGTTCTTTGCAAACACTTATCAAATAGGACTAAATGGATCATTTGACATTTAATACACATTGGGTGGGGGGGTGCATTAGTAATAGCACCGGAACTGTAAATATGGATTGACTTAAATTGAATCACTGCTCACAGAAATAAAAGGACCATGTCACAAAGTGAACTTGTAGTTTGTTTATCTATGACAGTGGTTCTCAAACTTTTTTAAATCAAGGACCCCTAAATTGACACAAATTAGACCACGAAAATCCAGTGGACAAAATTTTGAAACAAACACCAGAAATACACAAACATTTGTTGTGAGACGGATTAACGTTATTTTAAAGGAATATATTCATAGCTGGTTTTGATCTTGTCATGGAATTCAACATTTAAAAACACCTGTGCATTCTGCCAGCATTATTCTTTCATAAACAAACCCAACACCAGGCAGTGTTATGATTCTCTCCATGTATGTGTGTAATTTCAAGCTTGCTGCTGTACCTGACCCTTCAGACCTTGCTCTTTGAGCGTCTCGATATCATCCCTGGTCAATTTCTGTGATTTTCCATCATCTACAATGTTTCTGTTGTCTGTGCCCGCCTCCTTTGCACCTGTGAAGATATGAAGATACAATTGGAAGTGAAAATGAAACAGAAACAGGGTGGTACTTGGCAGTGGTCTTGTAATTCAATCAGACATATGCAGTCTGGAAATAGCATGTTTATCAGACATGAAAATGCCAGTGGATGCATTAGCTGTGTCAGCTAAAACGTGAATGGGATGGCTGCATGGCATCAGACAGCAGGTTACACACCGTTAGAGGCTCCAGTGTCCTTGGGCTTCTGTGGCTGCAGGTTCCCCCCAGGAACAATTTCAAATGTGGTGCTGTACAGCTGATCCACTGCACTGTCCAAGAAGAACCACTGCTTCTCAAAAATCACCTTCCTGTGAGGAAACAAGACAAAAATCAACCGTTTAGTTTAGTTTATTATTTTATTAAGGGACAGTGTGCAATTACATTAATCATTTACAGAATACAATGAGGAGATGGCTGCACCAGATTTAGCTCACAGCTAATTTCCATCTGTAGTCCCTACACATAACATAGAAAATGAAAAAATACATAGAATACACAGACCACATGCTACTATACAAAGGTGACACATAGAATGACACTTACAATACAGACACATGTATGAGGTTGGCAAAGTGCAGAGTGCTCATAGCAGCAAGACGTTGACAGCAAGATGTTGATTGTTATGTGTGGTGGGCAAAGTGCTCACAGCAGCATGATTATGCATAGAAAATATTTATAATAATATATAAATATGGTAACCGTTAGAGCAAACGGCTTGAATGCAGCATCTGTGCGGCTATATTTCATTAAATTATACAGGTAATTAGGGTCTGAGTGAAGTGAAAGTAACATTGACAACACAGTAAATCATGTAAAGAGATTCATTCATGCTTGATTGGGTTGCGCCTCGTAGGACACTATGAGAAACATTTGGCTCGTTAAAATGTATAACATTTATTTGACAGTTTCGACTTACTTCCTCGGTTGTATTTGCATAGCTTTATAGATGTCTCCTCGTTTCAACACCACGTAGTCACCCTCTCTTATTCTGTACTGAGAGTCGTCGTCTCCGTGGTCCGCCATGATAAGGCAGATAAACCAGCTCACTAGTAAGCTGCGAGGTAAACGTCGCCTTCAGTTAGAGACACAGAGCCGCCGCCGACAAGGCACGGTTCAAGAAAAGGCACAACACTACCCTGAAGTAGAAGTAAAATACGACAGACAGCTATTTCCACGTGTTAGCTTTCATTTCCCTAGCTTCCAGGCGCGGCTAATAGATTGCTAACTGTAGATAGCACCGGTGCTTCGTCGTACCCGTCTGTGATTGGCTGCAAAGTCTTCGCTGAACGCAATAGCCAATAGGAATGACGTGCGATGACTCAGAAGAAAGAGTCGATCACAGAATCATCGATAAAAGTGAAAACTAGTCGGACGCACAATCAGAGATTGAGTTGAAATCTGGTTGAAATCAGACTGTATGGTGAAATGTAATGTACATTTCACCATACAGTCTATGCCACATAAATTATTATTATTATTATTATTATTTTTTTTAGCAAAATTGTATTTCCACAAATGCAATGGCTTGAAAGATTAACTTCTTGATGAAAACATTAGAAATTGGTAAAAAAAAGCATCAAGCATATTGACTTAAGACAAAACCTACAAGGTAAACATAGCATTACTTTAAAAAATCCTGTGTCAATTGTCCTGACTCAAGTCCATGACAGAATTATAGTTGAATGAAAAACGTATTTTATTTTAAACATGTAACTTTGGTGTTCCCATTATGGTAAATATGGCATGGCACTGCATTCAAAACACCTGTGGTCAGCCACCCTGGAGCATAAAAGCCATAAAAACATTTTCCATAACAAACTAAGGACAAGTGGGTGCATACTCAAAAGGGTGAGTTCTTCAGATGTGTTACAGACAAGATGAGAAGTAAAACAAGCACACACATGTTGGAGACACAGACAATCCATAATCAGAGTTAACTTAACACTTAGGGGGACTAAAAGTCTTGATGACTATGATTGTCTTTTCTGAAGATTTAGTATTGTATATAAGACATTCACATTTTTTGTGAAATTTAAAGCTACTATTTTCAACCTGTGTGGCAGCAGTTAACAGGGTACAGCTATATATGCATCCCATACAGTAGCTGATTAAGAACACAAAAAACTGATTATGTCTACCATGAAGTCTGTTTTCTTCAACCACAGAATATGATATATGTATTTTTTAGTTCTGCTTCAGTGTAAAAAAAAAAACTGTTCAGTTTGTGTGAGCACTTGAACACATGTGAAGCAAGCTGTGAAATATAAAAATTCCTTTTAATCCATTTTTTATTTTTTACAAACATTATGTCTGTTTGAAAGGAAGATGTCTCGTTACCTAATAAAAAGCTTAGATCTCACAAGTTCATCCAAGTTTTGACTCTTGAGTAATGAAGACAGCTCTTCACTACATATTTACATCAACACCATTATTTTCCTAGTGCAGGGTATGTTGCTATAACTGTCAACAGCAGAATATATAATCACAAAAATTAAGCTGTTGTTCTGTCATTGACAACGTATCATTTCACTGCCTGAGATACAGTCTAACTGGGTGTTTAGGATCGCCACTGCAATGTTCAGCTTTCACATTGTAACATGCAAGTAAATAAACAACAGATGCACAGATCTCATTCCTGGCCTCCAGTGAGTTTGTGGAACAGTTCTTCATCCAGCGTCTCGTTCTGGTCTTTAGCTCGTGTGGACAGGAAGATGTAACCACCAATGAACTCATGGACCACCTTGCAGTCGCAGCTCAGACAGCAGAAGGCTATTGTCACATTCTGGTCAAACTCTATAGTCACCTGGAATTACACACAGCAGATTTAATATTAATGTCTCCGAGGTAATATGCTCTGCTTACATCAATAAAGAGCCAGTTAAAATCCTAACATATGGCACAATGACCCCCACCTGTCTTATCTCCCAGTTGACGTTCCACTGCTTCATGTTAGCAAACCTCCACGTGGTGACAGGAAGTCCGGTGGACATATCAATGCGAATCAGACGGTTGTATGAGATCCCAAGAATCTCATCCTTTTTACCACCTTTGAATCTGAAGCACACACAGACAACCTGTCAGATTTACGATGTAAAAAAGTTATATTTTGTATATGTACTGTAAATATATGCACACTGTACCTGACAATGTAGTAGTTGATACCAAACTCTGGGAGTGACTGCCAAGCTTGGATAAAGCGCATCTTGGCCTCCATTAGAGACAGCTGTGCTATGTTCTGATGGGCCTCCAGGATACGTGCTGTCAGCTTGAAACAATCACGAGAGGTAGATTTAGCAAATATTTAATTATGACAGTGATGCTCCAGGCAATGTCAAGCATCGTGCATGACGTAGCCCTTGAACCAACCTGTTTGGTCTTTTGCTTCTTAGTGTAGCGCGGGGAAACAAAACATTCAGCGTTCATCTCCATGGTGTCAATGTCTGGAGCTGCCTGACCAGGAGGGGGTGCCAGGCTTTTCATTTGCAAAAAGGACTGGACGTTCTTCACTTCAGACTTGTAGGAGCTGTAGGCCATTGTCTTGCCCTTAGAGGCCAGAGTGCATGCAGCTTTCCACTTGGCGTACTGCGTTTCCTGCAGCAGAGAGGAACATAACAGTACATCAGTTACAAAATGAGTTACACATTGATGCATGAGTACACACTAGAGAGATTTCCAAAAAAAGGAGGCAATGCCAGTGATCACAGACAAAGTACTCATAAACTAGATGAGCAGATGGAGCTTACGTTGTCACATCGGATGTACACCTCGTTCATCCCATCAGCTACTGGCAGCAGCAGCTTGATGCCAAACTTCTTGTCTGTGACATTGACGTCAGGAACTACCTCACAACCTGTCAGATCAGGAGGAATATGTTGCACTGATTTAACAACAAAACACAACAGACAATGCTAATCCCATAATTATAATAATAATTAAACTGAATTGTTGTGGGGATTTATGCGATTACACTGCAGACTTATAGACACTGGAATACAGTAATTAACAGCTTTATCCTATGACCAATAGCAATATTGCTCATGGTCATGTTGATACCCAAAGATATAATCACACAAAATAGGAATACTTTAACTGAGGGTTATTTATCCACAACAATACAAAAACACACAATATGGTTCCATTTCCACTGACCTCGGAGGTGCAACTGCTCTATGGGTCCTCCACTGGCAGCCTCCTTGTTCTTGTAGTAGGAAATGGTGGTGTCCTTGAACACGAACCAGTACTCTTTGTACGGTCGCAGCGTCAGTCTTTTGGGCCTAATTTAAGACAGGAAAAACAAAAATACTTTTTTTGTTTTGCCTGTGACTCCCTTATCTGAGTAAATGAATGAAGACTGTATTTTATATGGTTTATGAGGAAAAAAACCAGCACAGATTTAAGAAAGCAGCTTGACAGAATCCATCTCCTTTCACAAATTATTACATGACCAAGATGACATTGTGAGATAAAATGAAAGCACATCATAAATTTCTATAGCAAATATTTGACCCCAGCCGTAACATGATCTCATGACTTATTCCATCATTCACTCATCGTCCAACATTACTGGACAGATGAGGGATTAAAATACAGAGAAGCATTAGTATCAGTAATTACCAATAATTATCAATAGCATCTTCATGTGATAGAGTATAATGTGTATTAAGTTGGGTTTACCTAAATAGCCGGAGGGAATCTGCCAGCTCTGGAATGTCTGTGATGTCTTCCTGGAGGCGGGACAAACAACAGTCAATTATCCTGTGTCTCCTGGTTACATCACCGTGTTAAGACATGCAATCATCTGAGGCCTACACATCAACTTCAGTTTGAAAACAGGTGTTCAACTGTAACAGGCCTGAACATTACAGTAAATATTCACACCAGTGTAGCTCCATCTAAAAAACACATGTTTACCAGAATTCTGTCCGTGTGTCCGCCTTCAAGTGTCACCTCCAGGTTGGACAGAGCAGCCTCCACTTCATCTATTTCTGGTTCATTGGAGTTGTCCAGTGGTTCACTCGACATGGTCAGTTTACAAATGTGATACTGAAAAGAAAAGAGGGTATTTATTCCTGAAGGGAGAAGCTTCAACTTCATTTTAACGATTAAACATTCAGTTTTGTAAATAACAAGTGCAAGTCACAATGAAGTTCTCCGTCATGACTTAAGAGGTTATACAAGACTGGCATTAGTCAGAGCAGGGAATGAGCACAGCCCTGTGTGCCAGCCACTGCATCAATGTGTAGGTGAATGTAACACTAGTCTCCTTTTTGAATCACTGGGATGTCTGAATCACTGTCCCAACACTTGCACAATAACAACAGATCAGAGAGGGATGAAATGTAGACACTCAGAATGTTGCAACTAATTTTTTTGAAATTATCATGATAATCAATAGTTCCTTTGAGCAAATACATCTGATGGAAAACTACAATTATCTGTATATACCTTCCTTTCTGCTTCTTCCTCTATCCTCCCACTCTAGTAGGAGCTTCTTGCAGGGATTTACTGTAGATGCCTGACCCACTCTTCCATAGACGTAATGTTCTGAGCGGCACGACACATACATACTTAATACTGTATATACTTAATATACAAAATGTATAATACTTTTTATTGTGGGTACCATCACAAACAAAATAATTCTGAAATAAAAAATACCAGCTAGGGTTAAAGATATAGCTTTTGCCACAAATAGTAGCCACAAATTTACTGAATTCTGTTCTGAGTATTAATGATGGGATAATGTTCACCTGTAGTGAAGCGAACATCAGCATTTCCTCGTCAGTGCAATCTATCTCCTCCAGCAGGATGGACCAGCGAGCCTGTTCATACAGCTGGGTTATCCTGACAGCATCGTACTAAAAGTGAAAAACATGCAAAAAGGCACACACAAACACACACACAATTTAGATCAGGATTTTCAAATCATGTTCACCCTGCTGTTGTTCCAGGGAGTTTTTCCTGAAGGATAAATTCTGGGTCTCTTACTTTGGGATTGAGGTCAAAGAAGACATTGTACTTAAAACGAAGCAATAGCTTGTCTTCATGTTGGATTTCTTGCTCCATGAGAGAACGAGACGAGTCCAACCACCTGTCAATTATAACAATAACAAACTGTATGAGCTGTGGATAAAAATATCATTCAAATGATCTGACACCATCAATTTCAATCAGCAGTATTACTAAAATGTTTTGGTTTCTACCCTGCATTGTTGATGGCTTTGTCCACTAGCGAGAGCTGTTGGTACATCTTGGCCAGTTCAGCAGGCGGTAAGTTTGGCTGAGATTCAGCTAGAGGGTTGTCTCCAAACCAAAGGCTGGTGGCAGACACAGGCATCCCGTTCTCGGGGTCATAGGTCGCTGTCATCGTCTTACTGTACATGGGGCCTT
Source organism: Trachurus japonicus (assembly GCF_045865225.1). Taxonomy (NCBI): domain Eukaryota; kingdom Metazoa; phylum Chordata; class Actinopteri; order Carangiformes; family Carangidae; genus Trachurus; species Trachurus japonicus. Next base: position 26,300,446 of record NC_140930.1, on the reverse strand, counting down.
TGTGGAAAATAAAGTTTGATTAATTACAGCTAAGCTGATCTAGCAAAACTTTATATTCTTAGTGAATTGGAGTAAAAATATTAGGCGTGCTGAAACTTGAGATGTAGTGAGTACAGTATGATGATTAGAACAAAGGTTTTAATCAGAGTGACCTAAAGCTTGGACTAGGATCTAAACTGGTGAAAGAGTGGGAGATCCTGAAAAACATGGCAGCACATTGAGCACTTCTTTTAGATCTCAGTGACAAAAACTGTGTCCTTGTGGATCTCAGCAGCAGCCTTTATGAATGTGTCTCATTCTCTCTCCTCACCCTCGTTAGTTTACAGGACCACAGATGCTACGTTCTCCTCAGATCGATAATAATCTTAAATTTGAATTTGGGACTGTATGAAATCCAAATGACTACATTTAGTCAACTTTAGTAACTGCCTAAATGCCATATAAATAAACTGGGAATAACTATAACAACCAATGATACTTAGTTATCTAATAGCCCAGTCAAGCACAGTCTAGAATTTCAACTTGTCATAATGTTGTTAATTAATCAGGACAAACTCATAGCTGTAAGTGCTGCACCAGAGCAGGCACTACAAACACTGATGCACACAACTACCGTCAATTATGGTGGAAATGTTATTATAATGATTATGATTAACTGTGCAGCCATAAAGTATGACACAAAATTGAATATAAAATAACACAACAAAATAACATAAATAATAATAATGGCCTGTATCTCCATTTCTGACATCAATTTATAATCCTAGTGTGCGCCACCCATATGTGAATGTTATTCTCATGTAGTTCTGACCTGTGAGACTTTTTTAGCCTTAGTGAAACAGTACCTGTGCTTCCTGGTCCGCCACCACTGAGTAAATCGATGTCCCAGATGTCATCATGTGGTGAGTTCTTGTCTTTTTTCTTCTTCTTCTTGGATGGATCATCTGGGGGCTTCAGCAGGGACAGTTCCTCTGATCTCCTGATGTCTGAAATGCAGCAATGAAGAGGAAGTGTGTGGGATCAGTGAGAATATGGAAGGAAGGTGAATCTTAATTTTTACATCAGACAAAAAGTATTTCTGACCGAGAGACACGAAATTGAACAAAAGTAGCAAAGAGAGAGGGGCACCCTAATCAGAGAAGAGAGAAACTCACTGAGCACTCGACAGATGTCTGCCACAGCCTTGAAGACCACATTGGAGAAGCTGACGGTCATTTTGACGGTTTTCATATTTGGGAGCTGCAGCAACAGAGGTTTGTGCTGTGGTGTGTAGCGCAGGTCAGCATCAGCCTGTACAGAAAAATCATTTTAAATCATATGAGCTACACATGCAAGCTTTATCTTTATGCTTTTAGGGAATATGTCGATATAAAATGATGTTTGTAAATGCACTGTAGATAATAAACACCTAAAAAAGGAAGTACGACTGTTTTCAAACTGATGGTTTTCTGTATGAATTTTTTGTCTCTCCCTAGAAAATTATGTTTTCACCTGTTCCTGTTTGTTCCTTTTAATTGTGTGACAGATTTACTGTGAAGACTTTTCTAAAGTTAAACAACAGTTCTTTGCTTCTTTGGTTTTAAACTGCATGTGGCTGTACAATATGGGTTTCAATTATACACCCAACAAATGGTTTTTATTTAGTGTATTAAGGGACAGTGTGCAATGACATTACTCATTTGCAGAAAATAAAGAGATGGTTGCACCAGATTATACATTAGATTAACAGCTAATTTCCATCTACAGTCCCAATATATAACATATAAGAATACACAGAAAACACAGACCACAAATTACTATACAAGGGAAAGCCTGATACATAGAATGACACAAATAGACAATAGACAACATAGAGACAATACAAAAACACAGTTTCCTTTCCACATCTAAAAAGACCAGGTCAAATGCAATACATTTTAGAAAGGTATACCCTATCCTATATATGGTCAATGGAAAGTAAAGCTAAGTCATACATGATACAAAATAGCTTTTTAGCTTTTTAGTCTATTAGTATGAATGATTTTCAATCAGAAGCTATATAAAACTAATATGAGCTCCCTCTGCCTTAAGGGGCTGTTAACATGGACAAGTTAATTATTATGACTTTGAGTGAAATATTTTATTGAGTCATGGGCTATTGGATCAGTAATACTTCACCAATCCCCTGCAGGTAAATGGTATGTATTGCTTTGTAATCAAGAAATTACCTGAATTCCATACTTGTCCAGGGTCCAGTGTGTTTTCAGCAGCCAGCATTTCCTTTGTTCCCACCATAAGGCATGGTCTGACCAGTCCTGAGGAGCCTCTGCAGATAGACAGATTCATATTACTGCTTTATTAGGACCATATTAATATCATATTTCAAGCTTAATGAATTGTGGGCACCAAATATTATAGCACACATTTACAGTATAGGTCCTGCTAATACCAATACAAACACTTCCTGGACCAACTGTCCTGTAGGTGACTCAGTGTGTAAAGTGTGGTTTTATGAGTCTACCTGACATCATGTTATGCTGCTGGGCTGAAATCTGTCTGTTGATGATGATACGCTACTTAGTCATCTACTATGTCTCATACTCTAAAAGCACCTTCTATAGTTGGGCTCCTCCGTTTGTTATGGAGAACTGTGAAACTATATCTAAATCCTGGCTGAACTTTGGCACCTAGGGCTAGACAAGCTAATGCACCGACACCAAACAATGTAGAAAAATGTGGGGCAAACAAAGGTGTGGCTTGACTAACAGACCTGCTGCGGTAGGGTGGTGTTGGCGGTGGTGAGGTGAGGTAGGGGGCAGGTCCATGTGCTTACAACAGGGTAGCATAGAGTTACGTTTTTTTTTTTTACCAGGTCATGAAAATGAAAGCAATTGAAGGAGAACTTAATTCCTAAGAAGCAACTGAAACATGCCTATTCTTATGTCTCTCCCCTCTGTCGTAACATACAGTGTAGTTGATAGTCCACTGCTTCCAGTAGATACAGTATGTGTAGTTTTCCACACACTTACTGATCTTCTCCACCAACTTCAGCATGAGGCCTCCAATGTGCAAGTCCCCCTTCACTCTCATCTTAAATTTCATGGAATCATCTAAATGTTTTTGATCCACCTGCACAGACAGCTCCCATGATGTTTCTCCAACCTCTGCTGCTGTAATCATTGTTCTGAGAAGACAAAGGGAAGAGGGGTGAGGTGACAGTGCATTGATTACAGACCATGTGCTCCTATTTAGATATCGCCGTCACAGAGCTACACTAATTAGACACACAGTAGGTGAATTCCACTACCTGTGTGGATTCTTTGCTTGCTCTATTTTCTTTGGGGGATTAGGAAACATCTGGGATGAAAACATGACTCAGTGGATTAAGTGTTTCTCAACATCCTGCGGAAATGTGGCTAGCAGTTAACAAATGCAGATCTCTTTAGTTTTTCTATTTTAAGTGGTCACCAGTGGAATAGATTTATGTGCAATGACACTGCAGCCTCTGCAATACTCCTCTCAGCCAACACATTTATGAATAAGAAATCAGCAAACACACAGTGGCAGATATACTGGCTAATGCCAGAAGGAAAAACAGATGATGAGACTGCAGAACACACAGTACACACAGAGTAGGCACAAAGCAGCGGCACTGCTCTGTACATACAGCAAAAGCACAGATGTAGTGGACGACTGTTGGATTTTTTAATTATTAGAAAGAGGGAATGGATGAAAGGCTTTGTAGGAAAGGGGAGAAGAGTGGAGGAGGAGCAGGGAGGGTGCTGCTGTGGAATGTGTGACGAGCAGGGACATGAATCTGGTGCAGGAGAGACCATGCAAAACATCTCCACACACTGCACCAGTCTCCCTCCATTCCATCCACACATGAACAGTGACAATTTGGTGAACAAAGAGATATAAACACACACACACATACGCACACTCTCTCTCTCCCTCTCTTTCTCACACACTCTAGCCTGGAGCTATCAATAGAAATACCTGTTTCATTTGTCCTGGGTAGGCCTCTGTGTGTGTGTGTGTGTGTGTGTGTGTGTGTGTGTGTGTGTGTGTGTGTGCGCGCGCAGTGTAAAACTATGTAGCTGGAAGGCTAGGTTTTATGAACACACTCTTCTGCTTTCTGCAGCTAGGGTTCCGTTAAAAGTTTGAGCTTGCATGTCTGCCGAAGGAATACTTGAGTTTGCCGAGATGTTACGTATCAACAAATATTCCTTCGAAAGACAACTGGAGGAACTGACTCATGAAATATGACAGAACACTGCAGAACACACCCAAATGTGATATCATATGGATATAATCCTAGCATTTCAGGCTAATCAAAATGCAAATAACCCCTATATTTTGCATAGCCTACATAGTATCCAGTTTTAAAGAGGTCTGTAGGCCTGTTCATTCATCATGTCTAACTTACAGGAAAGCCATTCAGTGTCTCATTTCCAGCTTAAAACACATTGATTTACTGGTAGCCTAGTACTCCACAAATTCAGCAATGGAAGAAGACAACCAACCCTTCTTTAAAATACAACTGCACCCATACAGTGACAGACAGTAGGCCTACTCAGAAGCAGCATACCAAATTACCCTGTTAGAAATCCTTTACAATGCTTCAAATGGTTTGGATCAAAAAGAAATTATTAGAGTGAAGTCTGTGGCATAAGATTTTTCCATTGAGCCATAAACAGTGCTACTGTTACAGCCAAGCCTGGGTATGATAGCACAATAAAGTTGACCATTAACCTCCGTCTGTGTAGGCCGACCACAGACACATAACAATGTCCCAAAGGGGCCATTCCCAGTTTTCTGATGTGATTTCTTTGCCCGTTAGGAACATGAGAGTCCCTCCTGTGGTCAAGCCCATGGGGATATTAGTCCATAAAAACTGACGGTACCGGGTTAGTTAAGAGTCTGAAACCGCCCTTACCTCGAGTCAAAGTTTTTTCTTTTTTTTTTGGCCGGCAAGCCTTTCCAAGAAATGCCTTGTGAAGTGGAGTATCCTGGGAATGAGCTCTGCTTTGGGAGCGAAGCAGGCCACGCCCCGTCCCAGACAGGTAACCCGGGAGAGAAACGTCGAAGGAAGTGAGCTAGTGGGGCAGACCTCAGGTGAGTCAACACAGAACAACCACAAGTTTGGGTTGTCCTTTCTGTGGGTCTACAAAGGTTGAGTGGCGGGCTATGACATGCAGAGACTCTCTGTGGCCCCATGTTTAACTTAGGCCCGCCTGAAACTAGCGGGCTTTATGTTCATGCTAACTAGTTTGGTCAGCTAGCTTGATGCCACAACAGCATCAATGCGAATGACATTATCTCGTGGTAATAACAGAAACATGCTATGAGATAAGATGCATTTGAAAAAAAAAAAATTACACTTTCATGTGTGTCGGGTTGTTTCAAGTGTAATAAACATGATTAATTAATCAAAATCTAAAAAATTAAAAGCAAACGTTAGCCCAAATCAGTGTTAGAGCTGTTTTATAGCCTACAGTCACAGGTGCAGTGATTAGTGTCCTGTGTGTGTGTGTGTGTGTGTTTGTGTGTTAGCTCAACCCTAATATAATACATCCATGGCTCAACCCAGCAAAAATAAGGTTACCTCATGTTTAATTTGGGGTCTTTTTTTCAACTTGAAGAATCAAGTACACACAAAAAAACACACAACCCCCCCCCCAAAAAAAAAACAAAAACAAAAAAACAAAACAAAAACAAAAAACAAAACGAATGTATTTTGAATTAGAAGGTGTAGGCCTTTTTAATATTTATTTATTTTACATTATTTCGTGCCTTTGTTTTCGTAAACATATTAAACAAATTACTGGTTCGGAATTAAACATCCTCTGGACACCATCTAGAAGCATATCTACTTTAGAGAAAGACATTTGAACTATAATTTATCCTACATGAATATAACATTAAAAGGTCACAAATGTGCAATCTATCTAACTGTTCTGCTCCATTGTAAGTGAATATAAAGAACCAGACCCACAACATGATGAATAATGGTTTACCTCAGATGAATCAGCCCACCTCCCTTAATGCCCACATCCTGCCCAATGAGTTAATCAAGATGAATCACCACAGTGTGCCTTTTCTACATAACGATATTGCCAGTTTATGAAAGAACAATAACACATCATATCAGTAACACTGACTACACTGACTAGCTAACTTTTTTCCCATTTGGACAGATGGTGTTCTCCTGACCACTGACCAGCCAGCCACATTAAGTTGGGGCCAACTTTGTAGCTTGTAATATGTAGGTGTGTTTCTTTAGCTGTTAAGTGCATGATGTTGACTTTTCTGCTTGATTGTGATGTGAGTCCATGTGTGAAGTCTGCCACCCGCTGGTGTAAAATCGTACAGTAACTTTTTTGCCTGGTCCTTCAGCAAAATGCATCCTTCAGCCAGATCCAGACATCAGCCCCAAATGCATGAGCACAGGCTGAAGACTGGGCTAGGTTTTCAGATACTGTGTATACACTTTTAATTTATCTTTAAAATGCAAAACACATTAGCTACTTCACAATCAGCACTAGATTTATTGAAAACACAGCATCATATTCTCAGTGGTGTGGTCCTATAACAAAAACAACTTTCTCTTGGATGACTTAATTTCCTTTGAGTGAAGTAAATAATCCTCAATTTGGTATCCCAATTACTTATAGACAAAAAAGACAAACCAAGTTTAAAATAACATTTTTAAAAAGGCTGACACTTCTTAGTCATTCGTTATTTACAGTTATTTTGGTCAATAGACACATTGTATTGATTTGATAAGTAATTTTGAATGGTCTGTAGAAGAACAATAAGTTATTTGTCATCCTGTAACTGTAACCTCTAGTAGTGGCCTGAGATTTTCTCATCAACACATCCTTATGTGGCATACTCACAACTCACATGCTACCACACAGTGGCGCCATAAGACCATGCCTTGAGTTGCAGAAGCGCTTAAAGAGTTTGTGATACAGGTCTGCAAGACAAATTCCAGTCTGTTCTAACATTACGCTTTGACTAGCTTCATTGGGGTGACCCTTTTATCAGCCACTGTATAAATGTCTAAATGTGTTTCCTTTGTGATGATGTGTGTGTGTGTGTGTGTGTGTGTGAATAAATAAAATAAAATCAAAAAGCATTAAGACCAACGATCATCTCACAGTACTTTTTTTTTTTTAATCTCTGGAAGACAGCTTGGTGTTCAAATGTCCGAGTACTACCAGCTGCTTTTTGCATCACAATATTAAATGTCAGTTTCATATTGTATAACTCTTATCATAGAGTGAAATAGCCCTTTAAATGAACATTGCTATACAATATGGTTATTTTTGAGTAACTCTCAATAAGTGTAGTAACAGACCTAGGTTTTTCACTTGCTCATAACCAACCATCTGAAAGGGCAGGAAGATGTGTCTCCCTTTTTCATGAATGATGTAATAGTTTATTGATTAAGTGAATATCTCTCTTCTTTTGCAGGGAGGACAGTCAAAGAGTACGCTGCAGAAGAACACCTCCAGAGTTGGTAAGTGTTCAAGGACACTTCAACATGGTGTTTACTTGCCAGGAGAAGGTCTTAAAGTTGGATGCTCCAGTTGAAGGACAGTTTCTCTGACCACTTGACCATTTTGACCACACCCAGTGGATTAGTGTAGCAAACATGCCTGTGAGTCTGTCTGAGCTCTCTGCCCCAGCTGAGTGTTTAGTGCTGGCACACGAGCTCGTCTTGAGTCCTTGTGTAAGAGAGGAAATGTAAGTTCCATGACAAAAACAAACAAATAAACCTTGAGCCTCATAAACCGTGTCACTGGTGGACAGACACATGGAAAATAACATCATTTGGACCTGTCAGCCTTGGACGGAGTACAGACAAAGTAACACCATGGCCATGTCATGACACCTGTGATTCTAATGGCAACATAGCACCTTCGGTGCAAGCTAAAGTAAAGGACAAATATCATTTTTACTACGGTGCCTGGGAGAATGATAAAATGTGCAGTCTTTAGAGTGATGAGGAGAGAGAAGGAGAAATTTTGGACTGTGGTTTTAGACACAATAAATTACATCTACTGCCTGAAGCTGGTCTGAACCTACTTGGAAGCGGGTGGGAAATAACATCTGTAGAAGCCTTTGCCGGCTTTCTGTATTTATGGAAAGAGAAACCTCCCGGTGACCTGGGAACACGCTTACCCAATTAGCAGCCTCGCCGACGGATCAAATGGAAGTGAAAACATTCACTGCCGTGACGGAGACGCATCACAATGCCCCATTCATGCTGCCGAGCCCCATGCTTTTGGGGGTGAGGCGGAGTGGGGGGTTGTTCTTCTAGGGATGTAGTGGGGAGGTAGGATAGACGAGCGGCAGTAATGAATGCAATGAGAAACTAACTTACCTCACCGCCTTCTTTGACGTGTCGATGGAGACCTCATGCATGGTTCAGAGGTAAACACTGTTCAAAGGTGTTGTTTTCATAAGGCTACCAACCACCGCTCACCTTGGCGTTCCACATCCCCTTCACCTCAGCCCCCGTATCCCCTCGGACGTTCCCACCTCTACAACCCAACACAACCACGGCTCTGATCCTGTGGGACGAGGGCTGAGGAGGTCAGGAGGCCTGAGAACCAGCACTGCAAGAGTCTCTTGACAGCACAGGGCTCAGGGGAATAAAGGCTACGCTGCCTCATGGCCTGCAAAGTGTTACAGCTTTGATTCATTTTCTCTCTCTTCCAGCCTGTCAAAATCATGCCTTTGCTCTGTTTCTTATTTACTGTTTTAATGTGAATTGGGTTATTCTTAAGCCACTGACCTATGTAGCTGTCAAGAAATTCCATCCCAGAACCCATTAAAAAAAGAGAGAGAGAGAGAACAACCTGCACCTGGCAGGTTATTTGTTTTACAAATGTCACTGTAATGTAAAATTCAGTTTTGATGAGAGTCAATCAGACCCAGGTGTGATGGTCAAGTGAGGATTTATGTCTTAGGGCAGAGTGATTGACTCAGTATAGAATCTTTGTTGATAAAAGTGTCTATATTTGACTAAATATTACAGACGTCCCCTCAAATGGACTGTGAAACCCTTGCACTATGAAAGCTCAGTATAAAGGCTCTTTTACATCTAAAATTAATTGTTTATTTATAAGGGTGGGGCCATAGGTGCTCCAGTAAATGGTGTCTCACGTTGCTGCTTGTGGATATTTCCATTGAAGCTTATAAAAATGTTATTAAGCCACAGCCAATGCTATAAAAAAATCAAAATACAAAAATGTTTTTAAAAGTGAAAAAGAAGCAAAAACTTGCAGAAAGTTCATGCATTTTCAATTACATTTTAACTTTCCATACAACACTGCCAAGACTGATATTGTTTTTTTTTCAGTTCACATCTCCTTGCATGGAAACATCTGATAGAAATAAAACTTTTCATGGTGTCAGGTCAGATAGCCATAAATACAGGTTGTCAGCGCAGTGTGACCCTCACATCTAGAGGAGAGGCTGCTCTGAGCTGTGGTTTGGAACAGGATATCACATGTTTGAATATTGCACTTCTTTCTGAAAAGTGGCTACTGTAAAACAACTTCCATTACAGAGTATCGCTTTACCTGTCACCGGCAGTATTTCATTCCTTTGCTGCCCAGAAGCATAAAAGATATAGAGGAATACAGCCATATGGATGATTTCTGATCATTCATCTCAGGAAGATATTCTGCTAGTCCGAAATTAAAGGGGGGGAAGGCAGATAGATGGCCTTTTTCAGATGTTAAGACAGATGAACTCACTGTCCTCTTTGTTGGCAGAATTTATGATGAAATGCTGTCGGTCACATCAACTGTCTCAATCCTTCAGTTTTAGCAAGTACCCATAAAGGGTTTTGTTCGTGTGTGAATATCAGATGTGTTGAATGAAGCCATATGCGATGCTGTAACTTTTATTAGGTTTGTCAGAGCGTACAGAGACATTGTGGGAACACTGCCCATATTCTGTTAAAGATAAAATAACACCTTTTCTTACAGGTCCTGTATGCAGAGGATGTTGGACGATTTGGCCACATGTGCACGGAAGCATTTAGATTCCATCCAGCCACGTCCTGTGCTTCAGAGCAACATGGAAGAAACAACCCTTGACACCGGCCTTGAAGTTGCCGTGACTGATCTCACAGGTACAGCGTAAGAGGAAGCGGGGCGTTGTGTTCCTTTCCTCCCCACATCAATTTGCCAACTGGTGGTGAATGGGTGCCATTTTGAAACATGCAAATGTGGGTAGCCTCTGCCTGTATCAGCTGATGCAGGTCAGTGTTGTTTTTGGCTGAGCCTTAAAGGCCTGAGGGGAGAAAGACGTACTGAGAGTTAGAAAAGGTCGCATAAACTCTAGCGGGATTACTTTACCAACACTTTCCATGGCTGAGATCCTGTGAATGGATCCATTGTGGGGTGGGTCTCTGCTCGCGGAAAGCAAACCCTGTCAGGATCCAGTTCATTAGCACCTAGTTTACTGTTTGAAGTTATTTATCCGGTGTCTAAAGGGGAACCCCGTTCGGGCACATGTAAGTGTGTGTGTGTGCATGCATGCGTACATGTGTATCCATGCGCAGGCATGTAATGTGTAGTACAAACGTACAGTGCTCACAGGATCTACAGGGGGTTTCCAGAGCAAATTACTAAAGAGCAAATAAAACTTTCCATGGTGCAATAAAATGTATGGAGAACGAACAGGAGGGACATTGGTGCCGCTCTGAAGGTGGGAAACAACCTTGAGAATTTGTTGAGAAAATATGTACTCAACGGTTTGTCATATATATGTATGTATATATGTTCCGACAGCCACTGACCTTGACTTTGTAAATAGAGAATAGTATCACAAGGATAGGAAGTTAGAAAAGTTAAACAAAGTATATTTATAATATATTGTTTTGTTTTCCGAGAGGCACTCTCTGAAAAACTAACTATGGTACTATATTACATAATTTAGCCATTCAATATAATGCTATTGGTGTTAGTAAACAGTGTTTGAAATACAGTTTGCTTGTGGATAACTCTGAAGCAGCAGTAGTCCGTCCTCCTCTGAGTTATCCTGCTGTGTTTCAAACTATCGTGAGTACGCCTGTGTGTTTTCCCTTCTCTTTTCTTTTGTGATCTGTTTGTTCTTTGGAAGGCATCCTTGTGCCTTTGGTCAGACAAAAGTGCCGCGTTGAGCAAAACCTCCACTCCACTTTTATGGTCTGTGTGGGCCGTCCTATTTGTACATGCTTAGAGCAAATTAGACCAGCAGCTGCGCATGGCCGTCCCATTCCATGTTGGCTTTTCATGATAAAAATATGCTTCGGTAAACCTCGCAGCTCGGATCCAGAAATACGTGGTTCATTTCTTCTGGCACTGACACCTCTCCATATTTACAATCAGCGCTTCCATTTTCCGGCATGAAAAGAGAAAGACATAGACACACAGAAAGAATAGAAGGGTGGAAGTAAATGAGGAGGGGAGGGGGGCAAGAGGGACCACCTATGCAGATGTTTTCCACATGTAGAAGGAAAACAAGCTGTAGTAAAATGAGCATGAGGAGAGGGGAGAGAAGGCTGCACCTGTTGTGGGGTGATGATCTGGCCATGGGTGACATCAGAACTTGTAACGCGCTGCTTGAGTCATTAACCAACTACAAGCCAGTGAAGGCTCTTTGTATGCATTTCAGAAACTGTGTCCTCAGTTTACTTTGATGTTTGGAAATTTCAGGAGAAAAACAGTGTTTTGTAAGAGAAATGACCAAATAGGAGAAAGTCCGTAAAAAACATTGAAAGCTACAAAAAGCTAACTTGATATGAATACGTTGATTCAAGCATGTATTTGTGAAATGACTAAACTAACTATCTGAGCCTTTCTAAACAGATTTTAGGGAAAACAAACATTTAAAAACATTTCACAACCTACATACTGAACTAGTAAAGTGGCTTCTTCAAAAATCTTTCTTCCCTATATCTTAGGTAAATTGAAACCTATCATGAGAGCATCTGTTAGTTAGTGAGGTTCTGAAATTAGGTTTATGTTTTTAGTATTTAAATCAAGATCACGCACCTGCCTGCTTTCCAGCGGTCAGTCAAATCTCCCCTTATGTCTTGGGACAGTTGAGAAAGGTAGTAGGTAAATATAATTTCTGACAGTGTGACAGGAATAAGGAATAGTCCCCGCTCGGAATTGAGTTCTTAGTCTAATCATCCATGATTACAGCCTTGGAAGCCAAAACACACTCCATGTGAAAGAGGTTGTTTTCATGTGCATGCTGAAGCAGCACGGCTGGCTGACAGAATTACCTATTCTCCTGAGGGTTCTCACTCTCCTTCTGCCTCTGTTGGACTGGCCTGCTGCTGGTCTTGTAGCCCCCAGGGACTGTCCTGGGAGACCTGGACAACATTGGCAGCAGGCGGCTTAGCGGTGTCGTTTCGCCACGGTTTGCTACGGACAAAAGCATCTCTTGTTGTCGCAAGCTGTTTGTGGTGCTGCTTTCCCAGCTCTGTTGAAAGGAAAGGACAGCCAGTGACCAATGCCAAACAAACCTGCTCCAGCTCACCTGTGCAGTGAATGTGGAACCGAGTGACCCAGATCTGGATGGAAACCATTGCAAATATTTCCCAGCAAGCTCTGTGGAAGAAGCATTTAGCAGGGCCCTCAGCAGGGAATTTAAGTAACTGTAAATGACTCTTACTCCCTTCAGTTTGTGTCATCTGTTCCTAAGAAGTAGTAAACAGTCGGTTGACCATCAAACCATGCTGCACGTAGCCCGTTGGGATGAGAGGTGGGGACTGAAGTGCAATAAGACTTTAATGCCGAGGACTATTGTGTGTGAATCTCTTCACTTGCTGAAGAATTTGTTGCACAACAGAGCAAGTAATGAGAATGACAGTATGATTAGAAGCAGAGTTGTTGATGAACAGGGAATCTGTTTATTCCCCAGTCTGTGCAATGCTGCTGGCAAGACAAACTGCTTTTGCGCAAACTACAGCTCAGTTTAGAAGCGTAAGCCATGCTGCAAATATTTGGCTTGGCCACAGAAATTGAATTATATTGGCACAGAAAGCCTAGAAATAAAAAACAGCAACCTTGGGAACAATTATGCAAAGTGAAACGTGGTTAAACCAAGTGCTACTGGTTTTCCTTTCCATCCAGGAAGGCAAAAAAGGAAAAAGATGCCTTAGTAAAGTTTATCTCCTTTAATAAATATGATGAAGCATTTATCTTTGCTACAGCAATTGTAGCCATAGCTCATTTTTGTAGTGTTGTAGCTTTTTGGTATTTCACATGGCCTTAAAGGAAAACACATCTTCTGGGAAGTTCATTCCTGTGAGGCCAAAGCTGTGGTGACTTGATGGTCCATTTCAACCACAGATAAAACCCCATAACAAATAGCATTTAATAAATGTTTCCTGAGAACATTTCACGCTCTGACAACACAATACATATAATTTGAATTTGAAGCAATCATGTCTGCGCCTACAGATGATTTATGCATCTGTTAAAGCATTCATATTTTTCTGCTTTGAAAGTTATAAGACAATAAACAAAGACCAGCAAGAGGTTCACATTGAACTGTCGGATAAAATTGAAGATAGTGCTGTATATTAAGAGGTAATGGTATCGCTCATTAATGGTGTACATTGCCACAGTGTTGGTATTTTCCAAGTACAGTTAATGTTGTGTGGCCAAGCTGACATGACTTTGTAACACTGTACACAGACAGTCTTTCTTTTACTGTATTCAAGTTTGACTAATCTATCATCACCAGTGACGGCCAACTGGCAAATAACAATCTATGCGTAGACTGTGTATTTATCCCCAAATAAAGTATGTAGAAAATGAATGTCCTATAACTCATTAGTAATAGTAATAATAATAATATGTATTATTATTTATAAGTATGTTAAGTATGTTATATAATAAACACATTAACAACTGAAAAAGTGGCTAAAATATTTTCCTGATATTGTACTAGAAAAATCATATAAACTCAAAGGCGAGTCGCTGAATACAGAGTAGAGTCCAATTCAATACATTATTATGTCTGTGAATGTGAAAGAAATACATTTGGATAAAGTCATGTATACATTACTGAGTGACAAATGAACACTGTAAGAATATAGTGATGTAAGAAAAAAAATCAACTTTAAATTAATAATACTAGTAATTTCAAAGACTGCCAATGCATCGGGTGTGAAATGTGGATCACACCATGAATCATTAAGCTCCATTCCCATTAGCCACAAGAAATAGGGTTACTGGTTTTAATGATGGGCCCCATCACTGGGGCATTGACTGGGTCTTCTCTCATTAGCCATTGAAGTCCCACCTGCAGAACACAGGAAACACAAACACTAATGTGGCTAGCCAGCTAGCTAGCTAACCGTCATGCAAACCTTTAAGCCAGCTTTGTTTGCTCACAGCTGAGGCTCAAAAGAAAGACAGGAGCAGTGCAGAAAAGGGCCAGCTTTGACAATTTTCACACAAAGGGAGCACTGTTGGCTAACAGTGAGTGGCCTGTTGCACTGTTCCTGGGGCCCATTTCATGGAACAGTTAGCAAGGCCAAAGGCAACCCATGGACTAGAGTGATAGTTAAGGCCTTCGGGGCCAAACCTGTGTCTGGCCCTGCAGCTCTCCCCGCTGTCCCCCACCCAGTTAAGAGGCTTTTACAAAGTCAGCTGGGGACGCTGGGTGCTGCAGGTGTCCTCTCATAAAGACCCACATCACACGGGCTGGTGAACCGACTGACGGAGCTGCTGTGTTTGGCTTATTTTTTTAACTGCAATAATGAAGCGCTGTATACTCAGAATAAGAATAGTTGAATTACTAGTTGTAATAATGATTTTCCTACTTTGGCCATATGTAAATAAGCAGTCAGTGTTTCAACTGTGTGTGGCTTTAATAAGAATGTGGTTGGCCTCAGTGGGCTTTACTGTCAACAAAGGTGTGGTTGACTCATTCACGTTGAAGCAAAACAGTTCAGGCAAGTTTTGATGGAGAGATTAACATTAAGAAATAACCCAGACCTCAACTTGAGCTGCTGGTCCAATCCATCACTGGACTGGGCTAAGGCCAGATCATTAATTTCTTTCTAACATCCAGAGTGTCAGTGTTTGAGGAGATGCTTCCTCCAGCTGCAACTGCACTAGCTATCAAAAGAAATAGTTTCTGCCTCCGTTTGATTTAGTCTTAATGGGATGGAGAGCCCAGAAATACGGCTTGCGTGGTGAGAAGGGGAAAGAGGAAGAAAGCATGCGAGTAAAGACGAGAGAGATTAATATCCAGGCTTCTCTCCTCTTGACCACAGAGTGGGCATAAAGAGCCCGGCGCCTCATTGATGTCAACCCTAGCTGTGCCTGTCCTGTAGTTTTCAGTTTGGTTTGGACAGAACAGGCGGCCTGGCCTACAGGGGTTGGGAGGACAGGGCCCAGGGTTTCCCACATCACTCAAGAGCCTCTGATAGGCGGTCACACAGGCCGGTAATGACAGGGGGAGAGATTTAGTATTAAAGTCTCCTCTGCTGCCTCCTCTGCTCCTGTCTGACGTCAGGCTGTTAAATACGGGGATGAGAGCATGGCATGGCCTATGGGGAAGGGAGTTAGACCTGTCTTAAGTATACGGCTCTGTGTGAGAGAAGCCTGGCTGGGTTCCCCTGGAGTGTTGCTAAGGACACAAGCTGTACACAGCGAGGGGAGAATTTGGGATTACAGTCAATCATTAAAGGGATTTACATCTGCCATAAATATGAATTCAGGCAAGGTAAATGGTGATAAGATTGAAGGAGGAGGGACCTCCATACACTGACATAATGACTCATTCTCAGTGGCGGTTTGCAATTCACTGGGTGGACTCTGGGTTAGTAATACAATAAGCCATGCCAAAACTACCAGATAAATTATTCGTCATAGTCTTTAGTTTTTCGGAAATCCTGGCTTGCCATTTTTTCAGCCTTTAACCACTATCCCACATACGATACTGAGGGTTTTTCCCTGTCTATTTGTAGAGTCTTATAACATTTGAGTTCATGACTAATAAACTTGGGGAGTCACCTAGATAGCTGGAGGCTGGTTAAAAATTGTCATATATTGAAAGTAGGGATGCTATTGGCAGGTTGTCATCAATGTGACAAGTAGATTGGAATTAACACTATGAATCAATCACCTTAAAATTGATCACCTGTTGTGAATACTCTGCAACTGAAGGAGCACTTTGCTATGTAGTGTGGTCTCCCACCTTGTTAATCTTGCGTGCTAAGGCATGACAAAGGCCACATGTATGGCATTAGCATGGGAGCAAGTGTTTAGGTTTCTGCATCCTGCACAAGTTTTCAAAGGAAATACCTTACAGTAATTTTTTTTTTTAAGTATATTTTTTGGCTTTTATGCCTTTATTTGATAGCCATAGTAGAGATAGACAGGAAAGGGGGAGGCAGAGAGGGGGAATGACATGCAGGAAAGGTCTGCCCGACGCGGGACTCGAACCGGGGATGCCTGCGTTGAGGACTGTAGCCTCTACATGGGGCGGCTGCCTTAACCACTGTGCCACGCACCGCCCCACCTTACAATAATTTATTTTACATCCTGAGCAGCAGTCTAACATACAATCAATTGTTTGTTGAAATATTTTTATGAAATTATGCATTTGTTACAATTTCAATACATTCGATCCTGCATCTAACTTGAAATCTCATCATCTTAATCTTTTGAGACATAGAGCTGTGAATTTATTGAATTATTGGCCTATAATGTAGGCTTGTCATGTTTTCAATCTATTAATAATGACACATATAGATTAACATATTTAATTAGTTCTTAGATTGTTCATCATCATCATCATTCAGTTGTCCTCATTGTAGGATACTTGTTGCATTGCTCCATGGGAGTTTTTTGTATTTCCTTGTAGAACAAATTGAAAGCCTGTTGTTGACCTAATACGGATGATCCTTTGGGGTCTTTTTTACACTACTGTGTGTGGGAGGTCCCAGTACACAAAGATAAGCAGACTCACTACAAAATCAGCTGCTATAACAAATGACAAAAATCATCTGTATCGGCTGATCACATTAAAAAAATATGATCGGGGCATCCTGAACTCAGAAGACATCATTGTCTCTGCCAGTTAGCACCCAGAGCAGCAAACCAACATTAAAGCAGCCGAATGCTGCACCTGCATCCACAGATCATCACACCATTGTGGCATTTAAAGAAAAGGCCTCAGTCAAACACGCCCCCTGACCTTGTCCAGCTAACATAAACTAATTAGGCTGGCTCTGAAAGGAATGGCCCGCCATTGGATTAATCAGCCTCCACAGATCTGGACCATGCAATCCTGCTCCAGCCAGCTCTCCCCACTAGAACCTCATTATCTCACGTTTTCAAAGGAGCGCCATGGTAAATAGCAGAAGGGGCAGAAGGGATGGAGAAATGGAGGAGGTGGCGGTGCAGGAAGGGGCTTCCCCAATTCCTCTCTTCTCACATTGGACTCAGAAAGGAAATGTCAAGCGTGAAGCTCTGAGAGTGGTCAGTACCGTTCAGTCCAGCAGGCAGCACAGAGGGGGCCTTTGTCCACCATCACTTAGCGCCAATTACAGCCCGTCAAAATAGTTTTTCTGCTGTGGGGCGACGTGTTAATGGGCCCGACGTTGGGTGTGAGGAGCGACCTTGTCCACACACACCAACCAGGGGTCAGGGGTTAATAGGGCCTCTCTGATGTGGCGGATGAGATTTCGGCAACCTTTAGCTGGCGAGGGAATGCCAGGACAAAGCCTGTAGAATGTGATACAATTAGGTGGACAGCTAGCCATCCTCAAATGAGCTGTTCCATAGAAGTAGGATGGCTGCATTAGCTAGGAGCAGATGGGCGGCCGGACGCTAGCCAAACAGGTGCCATGGAAGGTCAAAATCTCTCACAAATGTGAAAGAGGACCCAGGTGAGGACACGAACACCAGCCAAGCTCAGGGCTTTATTTGCAGTGAGCAGCAATTAAAAATCCTGTTGAACAAATGACTGCTGTTCTGAACACAAAGAAGGTCCTTTTGTACTTGTGAAAAGGTCAGAGACCATCCAGTGTTCTGTAGCATTTCTCATCCCAATCCTGAACCCTTGGAGCTGAAGCCTGGCGCAAACAGAGGACCCGGGCCAGCGAGCCTGTGGACCGCCCTCAGTCAAACTTGGAGGCTGTGTACTCTCGCATATGAGAAAGTGCACTTGGCACGATTGGCGTCTGACCTATACTGTGTTTCCTGAGTTTAAGTAATCAGTGATTATCTGATGCAAGATGAAAAAAGTCCTGGCAAAATGAAACATTCATAACACTGAATTGTGCTACGTGTGCCTGGTCTGGGCATGTGAGCACAAAGCCAGGCCTCCGTTTACACCATAAGTGTGGGAACAGAACCAGTGCCAAACTACCCATGGGCCCTTAGAAGGCCTACAGCACTCTGCCAGGGAGAGCTGGAGATTTTTGAAAAAATACCCTACACCACACTGAGCAAATCCAACCACATGCAAGCCTGTGGGAACTAGCGGATGACATCTATCCGCATATAAATACTCTCAAAATACTTTCTGGACTTATTGGTCTGCAGATCGTTCCCCCCACCCATTCCCCTTGGAAATGGTAGTGGTGATCTGGACCCAGCTTCATCTACTTAATGTTGAAATAAAGGAGGTGATTGAACTCAGCCTCCAAATTGGATTTGTTTAATCTGCATCAAGTTTGAACATCCTGTGTAAACACAAGCGTGTGCAGATGCCGGAAACGCCACGGCTGGAAATGTAAATGCTCATGGTTGACTTTGGCAGGGAATCAGAGGAGAAGTGGGAATGAGGCCTGAACAGAGGATGGAGAACTTCCATTGTTACAAGAGGGTCAAAGGCTACCTATCCAATCTCCAAATGAGTACGTTGAATGGGTATGGTTGATTGTGGGTGACACAGTGACAGAAGAATTAAAAGAATTTCTTTAATTTTGATAATTTACAGATAAGTTTTACCCACAAAGCACAAAGCCCCCTCTTCAATTATTGTTGTCATTACATAAAATATCCAGAGTGATAGGAAGTGTAAGGCTTACTAGACTCACAATGTCTGGGAACAGAATCTGCAAGCTTTGCTCATAACCTTTACACCAAATTCTACTTTGGCAAATGATGTGGAGGCAAAATTGAATAAACACAAACATCATTAAAAGTTCATGTGTTCCAGTTAAACAACCCTTTTTGTTAGACTCTCATTTCCTTAATGGCTTTGCAGCCGCATTTCACCCCTATGTTAAGTCACAAATCATTGGCAACCAACATGATATCTTTTGCCTTGTTTTCCTCAGAGATAAGTGAGAATATGACTTTTCCCTGATAGGATTTATTTGCCTTAGAGCCAAGCCTGCACCCCTTAAAGCCCAACTCATTAGGGAGCGAGTTGGTCTTGGAGGAGGGGAGGAGAAGTGAAGGTCACTATAGGTTAATTCCAATCGCAGTGCCTCCTTGAAACAGCGTGACAGCATGTCTCCTCTGCTCACAGATTGGATGAGTTCTCGGCCATCAGACTGACCTGATGACAGCATGTGGAAGATTAAGTCTTTTGCTCACATAGACACATTTCCCCCTCCTCTTCCTGCATATATGTATGTATATTGTTCATTATTGAGGTGATTTGCACTGCGAATGTACATTTGTAGTTGTGTTAATTAAGTTTATTCAGGATAATCATGGTTGCAACAGCTAGATGATTTGTGGTAGTACCTTTGCCAGAACAGAGGCAATTCCAATAAACTGAGTTCTAAATCTAATTTGGATGTTTTGACAGTTTCACTGTTTTATGTGATTTGTTATGTTGGATGTCTGGCTGGGCTGATATGTGATTGCGCTGCCCTTGTTCTTGCTGTAGTCTTTTATTGTTTTCATCAGCACAAGCTGCTGCTTTATGACTTGTCAAAGTGGTAGCCTACACCTTGATCTTGGAAGGAAGCAAAGAGAGCAAAGGGGATGAATGAGAGATGAGGGAGACAAAGGAGTGACCACAGAGTGGTGAAGACATAACAGCAAATAAAGAAAGAAAGAATGTGAAAAAGAGAGAAAGAATCCAAGGCAGAATGAAAAATAAGAATGAAAGGAAGAAAAAAGAAAACAAAGACAGGTGAGAAAGAGTGAGATGTGGGCCATTCATAAGCAGACTTCTCCAAGGGATCTTGGGCCAGCACACCTGCTACTATTCACTTCAGAGGAAATAGACACTCTATGGAAGAGAGGCTCTTGGCCTCGGGACAAAACCGCTGCAGCGCCAAATTAGAAACAGGAAGGACTGTGGGTAAGGCTCAGATTAAAAACGCACTCCCCACATGGACTCAATATACTGCAGCCCTGATCCCACTCTGGAAACCCAAAACCCAACAGCACTATTTTATGTCCCAGTCAACAGAACGCCCGCTGTTTGCACAGTGACAGTACAGAGATTCAGTCCAATGTCAACCCCTGAATGTTGGTAAACTGTGACTCTCTAAATGCTGTCCATTCTAATGAGGAAAAAGTCTTTTCTGAGTATACTTGATCAATTTTCACAGTAACAACGGTGGTTATTTCATAACAGCACGTAACGCATTTTCACAAAGGTAATGGGGATAGTTTAGATCAGTCCAGTCATGAGGAAATGATGTGGATGTCAAAGAAAAGCAGTTTGGGTATGAGACCTCTTTTTCTCTTGCACTGGCTTCTTTCTGGTCTGTACCATCTATCAGCATCAGAGCCAGATGGATATGACGCACACACCAAAAAGGAGGACACAGGGCTGAGTTTCCCACAGACGACCATTAGAGCAGCTAATGTTGTCAACAGGCAGCTAGCAAGAACTAATGATCCGTAACACACTCTATAAAGGAGTGAAACTAGCAAGAGGTCTGTGAATGTACCAGAAAAGGAAATGAATATTGATATATTGCCGCTGCCTTCCTCTTGCGACCCTTGACCTCCAATGGGTTTCTCCTCTGCTGACTGGACCTGTAAGGCATTTCCTGCCCATTCACGTACATACCCATTCAATCTGAGGGAGAAAAAAGAAAAAAAAAGTTGGTTTGGTTAAAAAAAAAAAAAAACACTTCTTACGGCCCAGGATAAGGGAAAAAACTATGCACTCATTCTCATACAATATTTCCATTTACTCATGGGCCTGTCCAAGTAGTGTGTTCCCCTCAATCTATCATTTTCACTGCGGTCACCGGTGGTAGAAAGGCCTACTATAATTATTCCTACAGATATTGAGGACATCTAGAGGTTGTTTCTCCTCACTGGAAAACAGAACTACTCCTTTCTCATAAAGGTCAAGTTTTCATTACGTGAAGCTCAGAAGGATTCAGAGAAGGATTCTAACAAGTAATTGAATGCACAGACACAAGGAGGCAACAAAAGGACATATTTGTGTCTTAGAGAAGAAGGAAGCGAAGGAGAAAAAAATCACAATGATCCAGCTTTGGGAATGAATCCATGTTCCATCTACCACTGTCCTCTTTCTCCCCTGTCTGTTTGATGTGCCTTTCTTTTCTGAAAAGCCTTTTCCTCACAGAGGAGGTCATCACTAAAGCAATGAAGGGCCACATTCACTGCAGGTCCCGCTGACTGATGTCTGAGCCAGGCATGCTGATGGATGTACACACATAAACACACACGCATGCATACGCGCATTATGCCAGATGGGGAGTGTGCTCGGTAGTGCAACTCCAAAAGGAAAACCTGCCATGACATCACCCAGGGGAGTGCAGGTGCAGGGCCGGGACAGGAAGTGAGTCACAGGAAGCCTGGTGAGGCAGACTTTGCCATGTCACTGACAGGCTGTGGGAGAGCGGGGTGAAGGAGTGTGAGTTACACTCACTGGCTGGGGCCTGCAGGTTGTGGACCTGCTCTTTACATAAACAGGCTTCTGTCATCTCCCACTGCAATCGGGTTGATGAAGCCTCCTTTGAAAATAAGTGCTATGTATGGACAGTTCTCTTCCCACATACCATAGTGCAAATAGTGTTTCAAAAGCAATACATAATATCATGTTAATATTGAAGTTTTTTTTTTATGTGTGCTCCTTTTTATGTACAGCTGACATTGCATATTACTGCTGACCATCAGTAGGTTTTATCTGAGAATTTGGAATTTTACTATATATATACTTACTTTATATATATACTATATACTATACTTTACTATATATAGAACTGTATATATATATATTTTTTTTTATTATTATTATTTTTTTTTAAAGTGACTTTGAGGACTTTCGGAAAGCGGAAGTGTTTTCACACTACATTTCCCATTTCACCGCTTGCACGGTGAAATTCTTGGACCGGCATTTGCCAAGAATGTTTTCATTAATCAAGAACGAAAGTTGGAGGTTCGAAGACGATCAGATACAGTCGTAGTTCCGACCATAAACGATGCCAACTACCAATCTGGCGGCCTTATTCCCATGACCCGCCTGGCAGTGTCCAGGAAACCAGGAAATGCTGGGCGAGTCGACCACTAAAAAATAATATCAAATAACTATAAAGACAAAACGATATATTTATCGAAAATGGACAAATAAACAAGTGTGGGTAACATAGATTCATCCACATTAATATGAGACTCTTTTTTAAAAGCAAACTTCTCTGGTATATTTAAAGTATATTTTTGGGGCTTTTGCCTTCATTGATAGGATAGTTGAGAGCGACAGGAAATGAGGAGGCAGAGAGAGGGGGAATGACATGCAGTACATGGCCGTCCGATGCAGGATTCAAACGGGGCTGACAACAGTAAGGACAGTTAGCCTCTGCATATGGGGGGCCTGTCCCCTGACTTCTCTGCATATTATGGCAATGAGAATACAACAGTGCACATGCTCAGTGGCTAGAATTTGTCATTTTCAAATAGCCTTATTTCAACATTTTACAACCTGTTTTGCAGCAGCACAAAGATGTGGGACAGATGTATTGTATAGATGGATGGAGGAGATGGTGCGTGTGTCCTTGACAATGGCAGACCAGTGGTTTATCCAGAGCATATTATGCTAATGAGAAAAGTGTGGGGAATGGATTTGTCCCATACCACCCAGAGAAGGAGAGCCTGTTCCCCCTGGTGCACTGCATCTGGAAGCAGCCTCCTGGTAATCTGCTCTAAGTACGAAAGGTTCAGCACCAGCTTGTTCTCATAGACCACCAAGCGAGGCCCCCAACTCCATAACAGGTCTCCTTTCATATCTGGGGATCAACTGATACTCGGTGAACTGGGTTCCAGGTCTGGAGCACCTCAAGGTGCCATATCAACACTGTCCAACTTGTGTCAATAATCTTAGTGTTAGAAGTCTCTGTAATCTAAGAGTTGACAACTATGATCAGAAAGAGTCTGTTATATTATCTCTTATATCTGATATTACCTTTCATATCTGCATTGCTGCCAGGCAGACAGTGAGGGAGAGAGGAGACTTTGTGGTATCACACAGACAGTGTTGGAGATAGGTTGTTGCCATCTGCTGGCTAAAAGTTCATACAAGCATAAACATTTTTATACTTACATAACATCACAAAAAAAATGTGAATGTCCCAAAGTACGTGAAATATTTAGTAAAGTAAAAAATGTAGAAAGTTCTAATCAATTTTACATCAAATAGTATTTTTTTCAATCCTAGGTAATGAAGAAGAGTGATCAAGGCCATTCAGTATACAATATTTGGTTGTAGAGAGGTTGATATATGAATATGTGTGTAAATGTCTGAGGGGGAGAGTTTTCTGTTCTGTTTTATATTGTAGCTGCTTGACATTATTCACGTGTATTATGAGCTTTTGCCAGCTCTGAAAGAGAACACTGATTTGAAGTTGTACGCTTGGTAATGCATGAGATTTACTGTGTCGGAGATTGACATTTATTTAACAGGCATGCTGGGGGATGTCATGTAGCTCCCTTTGATTGATCTCTTTACTTCCTGCTACAAAGATGGAGGCCGCTCCCGTAACCACACAGCCCCTTTCAAGCTCAGGGTGTAGGAGACGCCCTTCGGCAAGCTTCCAGGATCAGTCCGGTTCACCCCTCCCCCCGAACCTAACTGTAACCATCAGAGGGGTAAACATGACACTGACCTTAGATCAGTGTCTAGAGGCAAATCCAACCTCGAGTCTGTTTTAGAAGCCCATATGTGGTCCACATGGAACTCCTTCCTGTATCCTCTGTGGAAACGTGTTAGTCCACCAAGTGCAAGATACACATCCTGAAGGCCATTCCTATTTGATCACACAGTAACAGATACTACTGTAAATAAAAGGAAAATTAATCATGTGAGCAAAAGTGCACCCAAACTCCTCTAGTATTTTCTGTTGCTTCACTTCAAATTATTTGCAAAACACACAGAGAGAACAGGATAGGGAGAGAACTGCACACTTATAACAAGAAATGTGTCAGTATTCTATGAGACATGAACGGCTCTGATGTTACGAGGTCGTTTCCCCCCGCTGTTGCCCCCCACCAATCATCGATTAAAAAGTGTCTGGCTTAAGTTCTTGCCCGTCCTCTAAGGTTTCATTGCCTTGTTCTAGAAAATATTGTAATGGCAGACAACCTTTTAACTCTGTTCTATAGCTTAACGGCAAGACTACTCTGCTGTGAATATAAGGCTATATAATGGTCTCTTCAATTGAGCCCCAGCCAGAGGTAATGATTTCAACATGTCACTCCAAGCCAAACTCCAGTGTGATTGCATGGATGATTAGTTCTTACAGTAATGGTAGTAGCAGGACATATTTCAGCAGGGAGGTAGTGATAGTTTTTAGTAATGTTGCTGTCATTTCCTACATGCCTTTTGCAATATGAATGTATCATCATTCAAAAAGTCCAAACTAGTGCGTTTGCGCACATGTGCTCAGGTATGCATTGATTCATGTGTGCCTACATTTTGCAGACATACTGTATGCACGTGGGCAATTGTAAAACTGACATTGTATATATATCTAAAAGAAAAAAAATACAATCATCTTTATAGTCATTCTGGAAAAGTAATATCCATATTTGCTCTGCTTCTGAATCTGTGGACGCCCGTCTGTTTGATGTGTTCAGAGCTGCAGCACAGATGCCACAGTCTTAGCTATGCTGGACGTCATCTCGCTGGCTGTTCTCGGAATACAGAAAAAACACCATGTGCACCACCTCTAAAATTAGCGTGTGCAGCACATGAAGGAGAAAAGAGCCGAAGTTAAAAAAGACTCTAAAGTGGCTGCTGTCTCTCTTCACTTCTCTACATTTCCGTGTCCCACCTTGGCTCGGGGCCAGTCGAGATCTCCCATGGCGACTGAGTCCTCTGTTTCATCAAAGATACACGGCATGCCACATACTTTCCAATTCTGGGCCAGCCAGAAATCTGGAAATCTGATTTTATAACCCTTATGATTTGGGTTGTTTGGAGCTGCAGATAGTTTTGGTGTGGTTTACTGCGCACCAAACAAAATGAATGTGCCTTGCCACGCTAGTAGGTCTCAGCTCCCAGTGTTATGCTCATCAGTTGTGCGGCTGCTCTGTTGTGTGTTTGTGCGTAAACAAAGACAGCGAAGGACACCTTTAACTGATTTACCAGATGTTCATGGAGAAGGAAGGGGGAAATCTGTTTTCAGAGAGTGACTTTGCAGAGGTCTGTGTAGCAGGTGAAGAGAATCTTGCCAAGAACACATATCTCACAGTTGTGCTTTTATAACTAAATCGTGGAGTACACAGTCACACACACACACACACACACACACACACACACTCAGACTAACTTTTTAGCTCATCATCAGCTCTTTCACGGCATGAAATAAAACCTTTAACAATCTAGATTGTGCATAAGTAGGATAAACGGAACAGGCTCTGAAATGCAAACATGTTCTCAGTCCCAACCAGTGGCTGACCACACTTGAAGCTACTAGTCTGTGATGACGTGATGAGCCTGGAAGTCAGTCAGTAATGGCGGAGATAATAGGTCCTTATTACTTTGACCCCCGACCCCTGTTCTTAGTGAGAAGTTTAGGAGTGGTCCCTGAGGAGCTGTCTGATAATAACGCGGCTCTAAAAATAAGAAGCCCCAGAAGTCGGAGTAGCTGTGGCCAAGTCACAGCACAAATGGAACCCAGTTGAGCCGGGATGGGGTACAGAGGGGGAGTTTCAGGAGTGCTACCCATGTGTCACCCTCTCTGGGAGCAGTATTTCCACCCAACCCAATGAAAGGTTTATGGACTGGAACTATAAATGCAAACCACTAAATCTCACACTTTTTTTTAACACAAAATCCACCGCCCCCCTCCCCCCCATTCCACTCCTGACGTTACTCCTGAAACTCTTGGCAGACATTTTTTGGAAGTAAGTTTTTTTTATTTTTTTATTGTTGAATTTTATCAAATGTTCATTAAGTGTGCCAGTGAAGTGACTTCCTCCTGAAGTCCATTAAAACGGTGCTGCTACTGACAGAGGTATGTGCAGCCCATGTGCGGGGTTGTGGTATGGTGTGATCCGCAGAGGAGAAATGGACACCAGATGGGACCGAGGGGGGTGGAGATGCAAGGTAGAATAAAATAACACATGCAGAAGATTGAAACTGAACTGTGGTGGGAGAGGAGGTGGTGTGTGTGTGTGTGTGTGTGTGTGTGTGTGTGTGTGTGTGTGTGTACGTACGTGTGTGTGTGTGTGTACGTGTACATGTTGGGAGGGTATAAAATAATTGGATGGTTGCATCATCTAGAGTGAACGGGTGCTATACACCCTTGGAGGATAAGAATGGGTAAACAGACATGATCCGAGGCCCGTGAAAAAAAGTGACATTTCAGTGTTTTTACTGCCCGTGAATAAAGTCTCATGGCTCCTTCTAAATGTTTTGATTTACATTTCCTATATAAGTAACAAGCGTATCTTTGTTCAATGCACATTTGTTTTTGAAGAGAAAAAGCCCACCAGGAAACCCTTGAATAGATGATTGAAAAAACAAGCACGTTGGTTTTCCATGCAAGCGTATGCATGTGTCTGAGATTGAAAACCAACATTCCACGGTCCCAATGTGCGCTCACATAAAAAACATTCTATTTAGAGCATTTTGAGCTGCCTTGTGATCCCTCCAAGCCCTTTCTAATGCAAACACAGCAGAAAATGCAGTCAGTCAAACTCCGCAGAACTCTGCCTCTCTGTTTCTCTTCTCCCTCTCATTATCTGATCTGCTATTGTGGCTACACTATAAATTTCCATCTGTGTCTTTCTGGAGCACTTTTAGTCCATTCAGTTTAGTCTACGTATTACATTGTTTCCACCGAAAACATCAGAGAATGAAGGTATTGACTCAGGTGTTCGTACTCGAAGCCGCCGTACTGTAACATACGATATGTTTTGTTTTGCCAGTCAGCCGTACCCACTGTCTTAGTGAATAAAACATAGCTCTTAAGCTGCTTTTGGTGTCGTATGATATTGTTTCTGTTGCAGTTCATTGTCTGCTGCCGCTGCCGAGTCGTTTTGTGAAACATTCCTGGATTTCTTTTCCCCCCTTAGTGCCGAAACACATCAGAGCCTTATGAATCAGAGATGACAAAGGAAGGCAGCCAAACTCTGAAGTGGGGCTGAATCTGTCTGAGCATGTGCAGTATGTGGACAGGTGCAGGTGTGTGTTTGTTTGCCTTTAATAATTAAAGTGCCAGTAGGCTCTGTTCTTGCTGAGTCTCTTGTCTGTTTGTCTTACTTTGCAATCTTTCAGGCTCAAATCTCATGATAAATAAACCTTGTGCCCTGTCAGACCTTCTGTAGAGGTGCTGCACAGTCACTTCTTTTTGGTCAGTAATATTGGTTAGGAGCAGAAAAAACAAGTTGGCCTTCAGAAGCGCCTTCCCATGGATCTTTGCAGTGACATGTAATGCATGAAAACATGCTCTAGTGTTTTCCTAATCCTCCCATGGGAGTCTATCACATTTATGGGCTTGTAGCTTGTCACTCCCATCCTGTGACCCTACACCCCACTACAGTTCATTACACCAGTGGCACCTTGACCCGGCCCTGCCACTTTCCTCTCTCCACTTCTATTGTTGTTGGTTTCCAGTTACATTTACCAAAAGAGTCCAATGCTTGGTTTGCAATCAGTGTAGTGTGAGCTTCTCGTAGTGTGTGATATTTTTGGAGTTAATTTCTGCCAGAATTTGAAACTTTGTTATTCATGTCAGTAGCACGTTTTGGCCCCCTGACACATATACATCAACAACGGCTGCTTCACTGTAGCCCATCTTCAGTCTGAAAATTGGAGCGACCATGTTTTTTCACGATAAATACACATTATTTATTTACAAATAAAGTGGTTATAATAGAAATAAATACAAAATAAAAATCTGAGCATTATACTTCATGTGGTATTGCACCCATTTCGAAATGTACATCAGAAATACATTTTCAAAACCAGTAAAGGAATATTCCTCTGATTAAAATATTTATTTTTTCCCAACTTTACGTAGACATAAATATATTCATATATAGTTTTTTTTCTTCTTCCACAATAGCTCTGTTTGTCTTTCTTTCATATAAATAAACGTCTTCATTGGGAAACCGGGTGTCCATAATAACCTCTGATGCCTCTCTCAGTCTTTCTTGCCCACTCTCTCTCTATCCATGCCACTGTCCGTTGCTCACCGGCAGCCACATCCCTCCACCACCATGTCCTGGTAGTTTTTCAGGATGACCTTCTCATATTCATCCAAGTAGAGCAGGGAGATGGCGCTGAGGTCAGTGGGCACACAACAGGCTCTGGGGATGTTCGAGTTGACTGAGTTGACCAGCGTCTGCACAATGGCATGATTGGTAGAATTGAGGTGGTCTGCAAGGGGGAACGGACATTCCCCATGGCAATAAAAGGCATGGTAACCGGGGGGTGCCACTATCCACTCGTTCCACCCCACGTCACTGAAGTCCACGTACAGGGCGTGCCTCTTGCAGCTCGCCTTGTGCTGCTGCTTTCTGCGTTGTTTGCGGAGCGCCGCTTGACGTTTTTCTCGTGTGTGGAGCACCGAGTCCCCGCGGCCGTCGTGGCCGTACGTCACCAGCAAGGGCCGAGCCTGAGGCCATGAGTTCTGGTCCTGGTGAAGGGACCGGCTCACCCTAACGTGCCTCCTACGTTTCTTGGCATGCTCCCCGTCCACCTCCCCTTCCTCCGGGTGAAGTACCTCCAACATGAAGCCGTGGTTGTGGCCTTTGCCGGAGGTCCACTGAGATACAGCCGGGCTGACGTCAAAGCTCTCCCAGCGGCTTAAAGAGTCCTGCACTAGCCGAGTGTCCAGCAGACGCGCCAGAGGCTCCCCGCCATGAGTAGCAGGAGCTCCGAACATCTCATAAATGTTGATACGATGGAGACCCCCTGCAGGACCACTGTCGCTAGTGCTGCTGTTTCTGGAGCCATTGTTAGGGGTTGCAGCTCCGATGACCTGATCCCTGTAGATACGTAGCTCTGCAGAGGTGATGAGCTCCTCATCTGGGATGGAAGTAAGGTTGAAGTAGAACTGTTGAGTCGTTTTGCCTTTCAGGCTGGCCAGGGCCTCCATAGACTCTACAAAAGAGAGACAAACAGTGTAAGATGATAGGTGTCTGAAATGCATGCCAGAGATGAAACAGAATTTATGCATGGAATAAGAACGAGAAGTAGCATTTATGATTAAAGCCTCGTTAGTGTGATGGATTCACTGTGAACGGGGAAAGACTGGAAAGTATGAAAGGAGGGCTCCTCAAATCGTTTCTTGCATTTCATTTCTTTCATACACACACACCCACACACAACTCGCAGCCTTCTTTCTATGCAGGCAGCCAAGGTGCCACGTGGTTGCAGTGAGTGGGTGTGGGCCATTATCATAGAGGCATAACACATACATCAACACTTTGCATGTGTGACTCAGTGTAATCGCAGGCAAATTCTCATGGCAAAGTAATTACATCATTAGACTCGTGCTCATGAATTTACCTAGTTAAATGTCAGAAGATGAAAGCAGCACGCTTCCATCTAATGATAAGATCGAACGTGCTCGGAAGCCCGACGTGAACCGGCTGCTGTATACAATGTATCCCACTATCAGTGCACATGGAAAAAAGGTATACCATATAATAAAGTTGCGTCAAAGATCACTATGTTCAAAAGAGTAATATGGAAATCAGTTTACAATTGATTAGATAGACGATAGCATAAATGTCAACTGTTGCATTAACCTTTACAGAACCGATCATCACAGAAATGTCTGGTAAATGTTGTTACCAAGAGAAGACAAGATATTGTTTATATCTAGTTTCTGGAGAAAATAAGATGATTTAATTAGACTACAAAGGAAAAGGTGAAAATATAATGTTTTATATCAAAAATTATATATATATTAATTGATTGATATAAACTACTTTATTTTAGAACTTAATGGTTATCAAGAACAGAGAGAGGCTATATGTATACATCCATGAGTTCAATCATTGGTATTCCCCTTCATTGTGCACAGCAAGTAAAAGCTGCAATTTTCTTTAATGCAGCCCCACTTTGAACTCTTACTTTATGAAGATCATAGATGATGTATAGACACACTTTTTAATCTTTTGGTGTGGTAAAATAAACACAAACTTTGAACTCTGTGCTTTTTCAAAGGAGCCATTTAGGAAATTCCAGCATCTCATCCTAAACCTCCCTCCAGAGGCACAAAGACCTCAATTAGGCCTATCACTCCTCATTTGGTGTGGGAAAGCCCCCTGTCTCTCGTTCCCTCTCGTCTGTCCCCAATCCCCCTCTTTCTTTCCTTCCTCAGCTCCCAAATCCCCTTCTCCCCTCTGGTCTCTTAGCCCCAAATCCTCTTTTCACTCCCGTCTCCCTCTCTTGTCACTCTTTCTCTGTTTATCTCTGCAGCAGAGTTCTCACTCTCTCCCTATCTCCCGCTCCTTGGAAGAACGGCTGTGTGAACAAGTTGATGCTTGTCAAAAACGTGTGAACCACAGATATGAGTGTATCAACATTCCTAATTTCTCTTTGCGCTGCATGCCAAAACAAAAGATAAAGGCTAATGTCGGGTCATTCATCACGGACCTGTCTCTGGCAGCCACTTCCTGTGTAATAGTGGAAATGTTCTATTTGGCATGGAAAATAGTCATTTTTTGAAAACTGATAGCAGTGAAACTAATTATCCGAGTGAAATTAATATCAGCAGGCACGAGTGATGAATGATAAGGGCCGTTGGCTTTGATGTGCGGCGCTTACATCTGTAGATACATGCTTATTATATGGAGCAGCCATCAATTGCATGTCTCTTGACGTGGGAAGACTAACTACCCTGCAGCTCTGTTAGCATAGGATGAAAGAGCCAGGGAGTGCATGTAAACACAGTCAGAACACATTTGTAATAGCCGGTGGTGTCAAGGTGTGTGCTGGCCGGGTGCAGAGGTTTCCAGTAGTGGGCAGGGAGCAGTCACTCAGCCTGGCTGCTTCGGGCCAGGCTTGTTTGTAGTGTGTCAGTGTAGCCACTGGGTGTCATTGCACTAGGCCTCTGGAGAGCACCCAAGCAACCACTCAGCCACCCCTCTGACTCACCCCTGATGGAAACTTCCCCACTCAAACACTTAGGACTCTGTATAAGAACTTTGTGTCAAGCCCCTATGGCCTCAGTAACTTGTATGTTGTAAAAACTGTAACACCGGCCATAGGAAATTGGATGGTTGATACAGTTGGTGTATGTTTGACAGTAAATGTTTTATCTTTTTTTTTTATCATAAACAATTTGAATATGATGAACAGCTGCACCTCTCTGCTGCTTGGCAGTTTAACTTAGTAATTAAATAAAGCGCTTGCAGTGTTTAAAATTCACCTGTTCGATTATTCAAGACAGTTTAGAATAGGCCACCTCATTAATAACACTGTATAAACACATAGTGTGTGACTTGAATTTATGCACTTTCCCCCCAGACCCTATAAACCCTCGGTGTGTGACCGTTATTCATCTGAGCAGCACATGTTGCTTTGGAACTAAAATGCAACTGAACTGAAACACTGAATTCAACAATCAGTGGGTATCCAGCATATAAACTAAGAGAGCAATTATGGTGTTATTGGAACGTGCGTAATGGCGCACAGCGCGGAGAGAGAGGGGTGATTTGGAAAGAATAAGGCGCGCAACCCCTCCTCTCCTCCCCCCTCCTTCACCAAGGACTAATTTCAGTCCTGTTAGAAATGACTCAGAATGCCGTCTGACACGATGACTTTGTCATAATACGTGTTAGTATAGTGTCATGTCGCGTGTTATTGAAGTAACGGGGTGATGACTATCACCTGCGCGTACGCACACCGCCCTTTATCCTGCTCCTGTGGTGCGTGTCTGGAAAAACTGTTTTCAGAGCCCACGCAAACACCATCAATTATTAAGAAACAAATGACCCCAGGGATACCACCGCCCCTTGATGCTTCGGAAGCCTGTGACAGCTCCGCCAGGGGAATGATTGGTTAAAGGCTGCATCCCAATAAATATATCAGAGTTCATTTTCACCGTGCACGAGCTGCTTTGTTTGTAAATCGTGTCAGTTCAGTTTTTAAGCGATCCCAAACTTATTTGAGAGTTACAAATAACTCTGGACGCGTGTCACCTGTTAAATGACTAACCCTCCATAAAACAGTGAAGACTCTGAAGTTGAGTGTTGAGGCACTGAGTCATGTTTAAATATAGGTTTGGGTTGTCTGAGAGAGCCGATGAGCTCTCCGGCTGACAGGTAAAGGTATGTCACTAATACATACCTTCATGGTGAAAGCTTCTAATCGTGTTGGCCTTGCTGGCGGCTCTATCTGCGTGTTTCCCCATGCTCTTGGGTCGTTTAGTGCTGTGGTCTCCGTTCGCTGAGTGCATGCGGTAAAGGTCCACCATGTACTGCGGCACCACGGCTTGCTTGCTCGGGGTCGGTCTGCGCCTCAGTCCAAACATATTCAGAAGCCGAAGCTCAAACTCGTTGAGGAAGCTCTCCGACTGCTCCGGGGTCTGCTTCCCGGATTCGCTGTATTTCCTCCGGCCGACCTCGGGGATAAGTCCCGTAGCACCTTCCAGCAACACCTGAGCGAGCAGCAGTACCATGAGAGAGCGGACCACGGCGACCATGATCAGTCAGTCCCTGTGGAGAAAGTTGGTTTCTGTCAATACACTGGCGCTGAGGTATTGACATGAGGTAGACACAGCAGGGGCTTCACTGCAGCATTCCCCAGACTGTGTGTGATCCCTCCATACAGTAGGAATGACTGAAGGAGAGCAGGTTAAAAAGGGAAGACACCTCTCCTCTTTGAAGTACAACAACAAAAAAAGAGGGAGGCTGTGAATAGAGCCCGCTGGCAATATAGCGCGTCTAACTGAAACGCAGGATTGATCTCAACGTGAACACAAACGCGAAAATTTCAAGGTGAGGAAGTTATGAAGGAGACGGAACAAAAAAAAAAAAAGAGAGAGAGGAATGACACAAGAAAGAGAAATCAAAGAAAGTTGCAGGGGAGACTGCAGACAGAAAGTCTCCAGTCAGAAAAGATAAGGAATCATGCGTGGTGAAATGATAGAAGAGGAAAGACGATTCAAGTCTGCAGAACCCCCGAAAGATCACTAGAAGCATGAAAGAATGTAGTGAGAGAAAAAGAGTGAGAATCCCCAGCAGCAGGAGAGGCAGGCAGACGGTGCTGCAAGCCTCTATTTGCAGAGGCTTTGACGGTCATGTATAATCATAAGGGATAGAGTTACTTCAAGAGGCTCGCAGGTGTTAGATCTGACGAGCGTACCAGGGCCAGATGTAGCCCGGGACAGGAACATCAAAAACTCAAGTATCATTTCACAGGCACAACCTCTAACGAAACAACTCGTTATATACTTTGTATTTTTCTATTCACTGTCTTTTCCCCGACGTCCAAAATAGGAACGCTTTAACTTTTACGCACACACCCTTTACGCGTATAAAGAGAAACTGACGGCTTTCTTTGACTGTTAAGTAAACGTTTCTACGTGAATAAAGTTATTTTTTTTATAACCTGCTGATATTCTTAAGATTTCATTCCCAGTGGATATTTCAACAGTTTAACCAAACCAATCAGTCTTATTTTACCTGACGAGGAAGCGCTGTGTCCGGTCGTCGTTCCACCTTTGGGCTCCGATAAATTCCACATTAATTCGTGTTTAATCCACGCTGCTTCTCCTTGGGGGACCAAAGACAGCCCATACCCTTCGCCGATCGCCTCTCGCACATATTCTCACCAGCTGCAGTTCGGGTTAGGTCTTGGCCAGTACGGAAAGAAGAAAAAAAAGTGTTAAGTCTATGAGGAAGCGGGCTCGCGTAGGCAGGACCGATCTAAGTATAAAGCGTCTTGGTTGAACATCTTCGAACTAGAAGAACTCGCGGAGACAGAAAGTTGAGCGGAGCAGGCTCTTCTTTTTTTTTTTGGACAGATAAGCGCACTCAGAGTGTCGCTCCTTTGGACCGTGCTGCTGCGAGTCTGGGAGCGCGTCGCCTCTTTGCGCCACAGTGTAGTGGTTCAATTGATTGGTGCCTTCTCCTCCCCAGCGACTCTTTTTGTCGTACAGTGATGTCACCAAGGGGCTGTCAATCATTTGTCCACTGTAAAGCACCTCCTGCAGACCACAAACCCGGAGGCTCCAGACTTTTTGCATGTCTAACGATGTCAAATCAGCACACATTAGAGCCAAGGAACCCTATTTTGATAAGATTTGACACAGGGGCAGTTTGTTTAGTATTTGCTTGCACAAATGGAGTGAAAACAACCGAAATACTCACTTTTATGCCATCTTCAGTGTTGATTAATTATTCTTATTTTACATTAGAATGAGTTTTAGTATATTTCATGAAATACTGGGGAGCCCTTTGGCCCCCTGCTCTATGATCTCTGTGCCCCCCCCTCCCCCCCCAAAAAGAGACAAACATCAGCATATATATATATTTTAAATATCTGTCCTTATTACAGCCAGCTCTTTTTTTCTTGCATCTTTACATATCCTGGAAAGTCACACCATAAAAATAGTTGTAAAGTCAACAGTTAAAACCATACTGTTGCTTTTAGTGTGTTTTTGGGTGATTTTCCATACATAGGAATAGCAATCGCCTATTTGCGTAATGCTTTTAAATAACATCAAAATGGCTTGTTCACTAACAGGGAGGTGTAGATTTGACCACAGAGCAAAAAAAAAACAAAAAAACTCAACACATGTTTTTTTCAGATAGATAATTGACTAAGAGGTGTTAATAGCAGGTTCAAACACATTTAGCTTTTGGAATAAGGCTAATAGATAATGGCATCACAATGTGTTGCTTCTGAGGTTTTAAAGGATTAGACCCTACGGAGGGACTATCACATCCTCCTGTTGAACTTCACTGTGTGTGTGTGTGTGTGTGTGTGATTGTTCATGTGTGTCTGACATCAGAGCTGATTTAGCATGCTTCCCAGTGGCTGGATTAATCTTTTCATTTCATTACAATTCACAGCAGTTCATCAATATATCAGTGGCAGAATTTGGCAGCAAACGGTCGTCTCATATCTACAGGACCGTGTGAGAGCAAAGTGATTTAGTCTCTAGAGAAACTCCATCAGTTTCCCAGGACGGCTGCGTTTTTTCTCTCCTACTTTTGGTTAAATGCAACAGATTGAAACTCTTAAAGACACTGCATGTCCTGATGTATATGTAAAATTACCTGTAACTCGTCTTTTTAACACATGTAAATATATTTTTCACTCATTTAGAAATATGAATCCGGGTTGGAGAGAGTACCTGCTGCATTCGTAGAGTTCAAGCCCTCAGTGGCAAAAGAGGGACGAGGGAAACTTTGCTGTGTTGTTTTTAGCCTGTGGGGTGTAGTCAACAGCATTAATGTTTGGGTCATCTCCATAAGAAAAGCCCCCACTGATTCCCTCTAGTGACTTCCATTAGGTGATGATGGTGGGGCAGGCGGTGGTGTTTTGGGGAAAGCACAGAGCCTGTTTTCTTTGCAGAGATGGCAATAGATTAAATCCCACAGAGATCACAAGATATCTTTGTCTCCTTTCAGGACAATAACATTTTATGAGGGATAATCCCAGATCATCCACTTAGCAATTAAAATACAGAGAGGCCAGTGGGTGCATGCCATTACATGGCTGACAGTGTGCACTGTGTCTCTGCTTCCCCTCACCTGGAACCAAGCACTTTTGATTTCACACCATTCTGGCGGATTACCGATGTTCATTCTACTTTCCAGAATTCTTTTTGCTTTTTATTCAATAAGCAAAACCAATTAGAGCTCATTTGTTCTGTCATATACTTCCTCCCAACCTTCTTCCAATGAGTTTATTCCACTCTGCTCCACATCACTTCATTCATTCAGTAATTTATTAATCCCTTCATTCATAAAGTCAGGGTGTGGGAGAACATGTTAATTCATTCATGCTGCTTAGATTTGCTCTATTGTCGTGTTAATCTGTTGGCAGTGATAGTTGGGTCCCGGCTATTGCCAAAACACCACTTGGTTGAACCCAGTGCTCTAAACTCAAACCCAGGTAAAAGCTGCTCGGCATTTAGATGCTGTAGATTGGCGGATAAGAGCTCACACAGTAAGCCGTGAGTATCTTTAATTACCCGAGTGAGAGGATTAGAGAGAGGGGGCTTTATGTGATGCTGTCGCCCTCTTTTTCTTTTTGTATATGTAAGTGTGTGTGTGTGGTTTGAATGAGTGGGCATGCAGAATTGTGTGTGTTTTGAGTGCATATACACACTTTGTATGTGTGTGTGTCTTGGCACAGCTTGTGTCAGACCAGCTCCAAGGAATGTGTCTAGCCAAGGCCGTTGAGGGAGTTGATCAGCGATGGCCAGAGTGGTTTGAGAAGATCACGCGGCTTTGATACTGTATATATATCATTGTTTTAAAGCCAGATACATCACGCTTATCTAATCGCTGCAGCTGATCCAATTACACGCTGATTGAAAGGACAACATTGTCGAGCGAAGCCCTGGCAGCCAGAGAGGCCAGGTACAGATATGTTATCTGAATCACCAATGAACGAGCTGCTGAGGAGGTCTCAGAGAGGTTAAACTGTGACTCAGCCAGACAGTGTCCCCCCAGCGCCACCACCACCACCACCCGCACCAGTGTCACTGTTTCCTTCCACAACACATCTGTTTGTTCCTGATAGCTGGAAGTCGTCTTTGAATGTCGCAGCAAAAAGATTCAATGTCAAGACAGATGTGCAGATGCTTTGGACTGTTCTATAACGGCGAGGAACCGTTGGGACGGTGGTTTACAAACTTTTTCCAGCAGTATTTCTAGACGCGCTGCAGCATTGCCCCTCAACTTATAGAGAGGAAACATTACTCAAGTGAAAATGCAGTTTTGTCAAAACAAGCGTATACACTGTGTAGAGTTTCCCACACTTATGTTCCAGAGGTCTGCACCAGGGGGTCCGTGACCCCCCCGGGGGGTCCGCCGAGGTACAGTACCACCAGGGGGGTCGTGAATTTTTTTGCTTAATTAGACATTTCGTTTTGTATTTTTTGTTTCCATGTTTTATGTTTATAATAAAAATGTCAATGCAGCTTGAATGCATGATGTTCATGCAATTGACCGACATGGTTGATATTGACGCTGGTATCAGTTAACAGGCTCTGTTTAAAATGAAAACATGAACCTGTGTATTATTTGAATAGCTCAGTATTGAATGTATGTTTATACAAAGCACTGGGCCAAGTTTAATATAAAACACAAATTTATATATATTATATATATATTATATATTTATACATATATTTAATATAGTAGGCTTCGGGGTCCCAGATCCAGCTTTGCAATAGTTTAGGGGTGCTTGACCTGAAAGACGTTGTAGACCCCTCCTCTATTTTACAATATTTCAGTAACAAATAGTTTAACATAGAGTTCTTCTAATTTAGTGGTGTTCTAATAGTATAGCTTTTATGGACGCAGTTGCATTGAACATTTGTTACCATATACAGCAACTTAAAGAAATAATACAGAATATTCCTCAGCTGAT
This sequence comes from Trachurus japonicus, assembly GCF_045865225.1. Taxonomy (NCBI): domain Eukaryota; kingdom Metazoa; phylum Chordata; class Actinopteri; order Carangiformes; family Carangidae; genus Trachurus; species Trachurus japonicus. The sequence continues at coordinate 26,262,469 of NC_140930.1, read as the reverse complement.
ACACACACACACACACACACACACACACACACACACACACACACACACACACACACACACACACACACACGTCCTTTGACCCACAGGTGGCTGGAAGCAACAATGCATTAGAGCATCTGTGCATCCTCATAACAATGATTTAGCCACAGACTGTAGTTATCAGCTTAAACCAGAGTTGTTGGAAATCAGTTTGTCCGAGGGGTAAAGACTGAGCCGACCGTCTCTGAGCCGACCCGGGAGGCTTCAGCATCTATGATTAAGAACAACGAAATTTAGATTTGACCACTGAACACACTCCTGTCATGAGTCATGACTCACTCTGCTTTGTCCCGTCTCCAGTTACTGTTTTTCCTTATGTCATCCTCTGCCTTTGTTTTGCCTTCATTATTTATTGCCCCTCTTTGACAAGTGGGAGACAATAGGAGGCTAGAGTTTAGGTTAGTGGTACAGACCCTCACCTGCATATTATATATTTTTCTTGCAATTAGAAAGTCAAATTTTTACCATTCATCCTTCACAGAAATCATTCTTTGTAACCAAAAGAACAATATACAGTGAACCACACTCAGTTAATAGATGTATCTTTTTCTTTTATGGAAAACCCCTCAAGGGAGAACAATGTGCAACACATAACACTTGTGACAAAAGTATAATAAGTCTATTCAAGGGGGGATATTTGGGGTTATTTGAGGGAGATTAGGACAGAATGTGTTTTGTTGTTTTGGTACATCCTGAGCAGGAGAAGAAGACATGCTTTATTGTCCTCTGCTCACCGGGGTCCTGTGCAGGTTCACTTCTTCTTTGCACGCTGCAGTATGTGACCATGTGCACACTGTAATGCTGGATGTGGATGGTGCGGCCCGCTCTTGTCATCACGTACATTCCAGGAGTCAGGGGGGCAGACGAAGCCCTGAGATGACACTGCAGATCCAACTATTAGCCTTTCACCCGCTGTTAACAGCAACTTGGCGAGACGCAGGGCCTGCATTCCTCTGCCTTGAGCCAGCTGTAGCCTTAACACACAGGAACATGCCTACGAGGAGATAATCTTCAGAGATGCTGCTCCAAAACCAGGGAGCAATTTGTTGCTGGGACTCACCTCTAATTCCAAAGTTGTCTTTTTAATTAAGAGCCCTATAAAATCTTCATCAATCCACATGTGTTTGACAGCAGAAGCACGACTGCTCGGTCGGTCGGTCCCTGAAATGGAAACCCACCAAGGTCAGAGACGGCCAGCTAGAAAGCCAGAGTCAATATTTATGGACACTGAACATGTGGCACACTTCTCAACCCACTAATTTGAGCAACAAGTCCACCTCCAGATTATATGGGCTCTCCGAGATCACAAGAGACGGGTCCAGACCTCGCTTGCACGTTTCAAATATTGAGAAACACGTTGAGGTTGGTCGCTGACTAGAAGTTGCACGTAATTTGGCAAATTGGCACACTGTTTATTTGTTTGTGTTTTAATTTCCTGTGTAAATAGGGAACAAGGGAGCTTTGATCAGGCAATGAGGGCTGCTCTCTTATCCAGACGTGCGGTTTGCAGGCCAAGAGCGTGCGCTCAGTAGGTGTACATATCATTGTGGTCATCATATTGTGAAATTACTTTTGTTAGGTTTTTGTAAAACCTAACAAATAGAATTCCATGTTTGTGTTTGAAGTCATCTATCACATCACAAAGATGCACATAGACTTTTATTTATGGGCCATGTTTCTTTTGAAGTCAACGTGAAAACAGATTGATGCCTGATGCTTCGGCTGTGTAACAGTAATAACACACCACAGCTATAAAGTCAGTTTATCAGTAAGAAACATTTAGCTCTATACAGACCTCACACTTTAACAACTTACAATAGGAATCATATAAACACATGCTCCATTTGGCGGACTAGTTGGGATGAGAGGCAGCTACTTCCATTTTAGAGCGAGAGAGAGAGAGACATAAATACAGGGATCTGCCCTTTGAATGCAGCTCCACTCATAAAGACACCACGCGTCACTCAATTATACGTCTGCTTGATTAGAAGGTTGGGCTACGTAAACAGCCAGCGTCAAGATTTACATTTTACTGCTTAAGCACAAGCAGCTGTTTACAGGCCACGGAAGGAAGGAAAACACTTAGCAAGTTTCTATACATGAGAGAGAATCAGGAGCTGACACATCTCCAGCGAAGATGGTTTCAATTAATAGTTGTTTATATAGATCTAATGCGATATGTGGTTGGAACACTCAAATTGCTTTTTTGTGCTGTCACTGCTACTGATTCTGAGTTTTAAACATTTTAATATGTGTAGGCTGCTAAGTTAAACTGCAGTGTTAAATGAGGCTTGCTTCCGTGCGATCGCAGGCCCTTTAAAGGTTCAGGAAACCAAAAAGACAAATAGAAACATCCTGATAGAAGTGTTGTGACCTTCACAGGCAAACACGGACTGACAGCATTTTCAATCACTGGTTGGGTAAGATGAAAGAGCCGCACGCCCCATAGATTTTATACGCAGTCTGGAGACGTAGGCAGTATGAGTAACAGACTGTAGCTTCAAATGTTCGCCGAAACCATTTCAACCGTTTCACTCCATGACATTAGACCAGGGATTCCCAAACTGTGCTGCCAGGCATGGTGTTATATTTTACTACTAAATATATAAATAGCTCATACATTATTTCTAATGGGTTTTCACAATGGAAATAGTGAAATTAAAGAAAATAATTTGTACATTTTAATTAAAAATGTTTTAATGAATAAATAACAATAAAAAAGTATCTACTGTAGAATGCACTTGACTTCCTGCCAGAAGTTTACAGTAACTACTGGCCGCAAACTACAAGTAGCTTGTTAGGACAGCTAACGCAACTATGCAGAAATACAGAATTGTTTGAAAATAGGGAAACTATCATTCTCATTTGTTCTTTGTGTGGAGAATTTGTTTGATTGTTTGTTATTTGATTAAAATGACTGGTGTTATATTTTCCTTTAACAACAACTGCTGCTATGATCGGTAGCCTGTAGGCCGGTTAATTGTGAGCTCACTCGCGAACATACTGTTCATTATTATTCTCCCCACTATTTTCAAATGCGAGAGCTCAATATTGCAGATTTTGTTATGTGTTCTTATTATCTTATTAAACCCGATGCCTAAAATCCGGTATAAATAGATTATGCCATGTGTTGGGTATTGGGGTCGGTCAGATAGGTATACAGTAGAAGGGGATGCATGGCCTAACAAGTTTGGGAAGCACTGACCATGGCATGGCATGAGGGTCAGGGTTAGACTGAACAGTGATGACCTGACAGAGACTCTGCAGCTTTGTGGTTCGCTGTATGAACTTTAAAAAGTGATCATATGTCACTGTTGTGTTGACGGCTTGTTTCTGCTGCCCCCAAGTGCCCAAAAGATCAATTCATACAGGTTTAGGGGCAAGATGAAAGCAACTAGCCATTCAGTTATGTTACACTGGCAGTGATATAAACCTTATAAGAGCAGAAGATTGCATGTTATCACATGCTGGCAGTGCTGCTCCTAAAGTTTACCCTACCCTTTATTGCAGTCTTCAATACAGTGTTTCCTTTCAAAGCTAAATTGGCCACATCTGAGATAGACAACGGACAAATTGTAATTCATGACAAAGACTATTTTGGCAAAAATGTATCAATCTATATTATTATTAATGTGGTTTATTTCTTTGATTTGAACACCTGCACAGTTTAGAAGAACATCTGTGTGTTGCAGCTGTGGTAGCAAAAAAAGAGAAGAACTTTTCCATCTCCGTACAAATATAAACAGCTGTAGCAAAATGCAAACAGCAGCTTTCACAAGGTTTGAAGTTAGTCCGGAACAAACCCATTTCATTGTCACTTTTCATTATCATGGTGTCGTGCTGAGTCTGATCTCAGCCATACAGCCTGGAGGGAGCAGAGCAGCAGGGCTGTCTGACAGGGGGAGAGAAGAGGCTAGTAGGCTATAGGGAGGACCTGATTGTACTCTGGCATCCACAGAATGACATTATAGCTGTGTGGTTTCATGATAATAATAATCTTCAGAGCAGCTGTATAAACATTTAACTGACATCCACTCCCTGGGCATGCAGTATGTATCTTTAACTTCTACTAGGGCCAGTCTGATGCAACTATTCATATCTCCGCCCATCTCTCGCTCCCCTATTCTCTCTCTCCCTGCGTCTGCTCGAGATACATGATCCATGTTAGTATTTGCTGTAAATGTCAATGGAAAACGAATGTTCGCATCACATTAAGCTTTCAACGTTTTGGAAGAGAGACACGTCGTGTTGCGAGAAACAAGCCCAGCGAGATGATTTAGTGTGTGGAGCCGCGACAGTTGTCTTGTTTCATTTGCTTTGAAAAACTGGGAAACAGCTTTCGAAAAAGAAAATAGGGACTCAACAGAGGCCAATAAATTTAGACAAACCCTCGCTCTGGCCCCTCACAATGTAGCCTATTTCCTGGTAACATTTGTCTTAATTCGTGGCAGTTTGTGTAAATATTTATGTCACTAAACTAACTGTTCTGTATACAGTAAGCCCCCCAATCTTCCCTGGAATGTGATTTAATTGGCGGTTTCCTCTGTTTATCCTGTTTCATACAGTTATGGGCGAGCTTATTGTAATGAATAATCAGGTAGATAAAATGTGGCCTTAAATTAAATGTCCTCCTTAAAGGAAATCAAATGAAGGTTAATACCCGTTTCTAGCCCCCTGTCTGTAATTCACGCTCTCTCATCACATGCCAGATTACCATTATGTGTCATTTGTAATACAATAAACAGACTCCAGATGGCTTGGATTCTCCTGAATATACACAGAGCAACAGAAGCTATGGGGAGAGCTGCTGTATTTTGGTGTGGAGTCACTTTGCCTCAGACGGCCGGGCCAGCTCTCCTGCAGAAGCTTGTGAAGTTCATCACGAACAACTTGCTTAACCAGCACCATACACTTTGGACACAACTTTTATAACCCAATTTATCTTTTAATTTAAATTTAAGCAGTTCAAGTTGTGAATAAACTTAAATGAAACAAAACTAAGTGGAGCAAAGTAAACTGACATGATGCAAATCTCATAGCAAGAAATGCACAGCCCTCCTACATCAATGAAAGTATACTGAGCTTTTAAAGTTAATGCAAACAACTCCTACAGCTGCCCCGACTTTTGTGACTTACAAACCCTCTGTCTATACAAAAGCAGTGTTTGAACGACCTGGGTCACTCCAACCTTTGATGCATTATGAGGACGCTGCTTGGTGATAGAAAAAGGAAGACAGACTGGTTGGTCTGGGGTTCATCTAAGAGCAGGATGAGTAATGAAAAGAATTAGATGGTGGCTTCACTTGACTCTAAACCCCATGGAGCTGGTATGGGCCCAAAGTAACAGTGTTGGGATGGACTCTGTTTAGAATGTTTGATTTATGTTGTAGAAAGAAGATAGATGCCTTCATTTATTGTTTTTAAAATTCACAATTGCGTATTTACTCTGTGTTTTCATTTCAGTAAATAAAACTAAGTTCAAATAACAGTAGTTAAATGTAGGTGTTCAAAAACTTCTGATTGTTGTGTGATGAGATCAGAGTGCATTGCAAAAAGAATAGATGACTCATCTTGGACAAATGTAAACATATTGTGAGCACTGTTCGTCCTTGTTGTGTGAATTAGTCAGGCTGGCAGTGTCGGAGCTGTATCAAAGTAGTTTGCTTGTCCCTCACACATCTTTGTCATTGTGCAGTGGAGCAGGAGACGTAAATGGAAGACAAGAAATGAGAGTTTCCCATCTCCCAATTCATCGTGGCTCTGGCCTCCTCATTGCACGCTGTGGTTTTTAAATCGGTATTGTGCAGTTCACAGCTCCACACTTTGCGTGCAAAGGTTGGTTCATTTCCAAAAACACACAAAAAACATATGCATGACATATGAGATGTAGTGAAACACTTCTGTTATGATGTCTATCTCACCTCCGACAGTGATTTATCTCTTATTTCTTGGCCTCTCGGCTTTTGGGGCAGGGGACAAGTAAAAGACCACTCGTTTGGTTTCTGCACGGATCACTGAGGAACACTGGGCCTCTTGTCAGTGTGTCAAATTTTACCCCAGAATGAAACATTGTATTTTCCTAACCTGGTTAAGTAATCACATTACCTAAGACTCCATAAAGTGGAACAAACAGTAGCATATAACCCCGACTTCGTTTTATGTGCCTTGAGTGACAGATGAGCTTTCATCAAAGAGGCAAGCAAAGAAGTTATACAGTCATTTTGCTATGCTGAGAATACTAAATCGATCCTCATATGTAGACCATCTGGTGAAAAGCAATTTCCACCCAAGTGTTTTAGTATTTCCTCCTAATTAATTTCACATGTACATGACAAGAGTGAGCGGCCTCCCACAACCATGGCACAAAAGCCAGCTTTGTTTCACCATTAGAAAAGTCATCTGTGGATCCTGGTCGAAAAACTTGCTGGTGCTTTGGAAGCTCTGAATCAATGCTGAAAGCAGCAGTTTGTGCAGAAAAGTAGCATCTTGCGCCTCAGTGGCTGAGGATTTTACATTTATGTTTGGTCAATTGGTGACTTATGGAGCCAGCAGAGCATGTCAAGCAGAGTTCCATGAAAACAGGCGAAGGTGAGAGAGAGCAGACACAGAATCAGGAATGAGTGAAAAGTGAGTGCTAAGCCTCCAATTCAAACCATAATGACGGAGTGTATGTTAAAAAAATACAGAGTATTAGAGGCAGTTCTTGGATCCGTGTGCGAAATGCTTGAAATTGTCTGTCCTGAAGTGAAAGCAGTGGACAAAGGAATACTTTTCAGTTAACCATATATATGCAGCTTTTCAGTTTGAAGTGGAAATCACAGCAGCATGTCATGATGAAGGATCTTGAAGTATATCAACTATTACTGTCATGCCGTACGTACAGTGTATCGCGATTGTCTGAGAGACAGGCGTCTCAGCTGTTGGGAGGTGATTGTGAGTCTACTGTGAGACACAACACTTCTTGTTATTACTTGTCCAGATGACAAGTCAAAAGAGCTGCTAGAACATTGGCGTCGACAGATGAAAAGTTGGCTTGATCAGATTAATCATTAAAGTGAGAGATGTGAGCATACCGTGGCATTGTTTTTGCACAATCTTGATGCCGCTCTGTCCAAGACCTCTGTTTGGATAGGGCGTCTGGGACCACCTGGATGAATGTAACTTTTGTTTGCCAAAACCGCATATTTCTCACCTGAAGGTCTCTTCTTTACAACGGGTTTCCCCCCCAGAGAGTCAGAGAGTCTGCTTTTCATCTCCACAAGCTCTTCATCTTGAGAGGAGATGTGATGCATGGCCACAGAAGAAACAACTGTCCGGCGTTAGCTAGTGGAAGTCTTGTCTGCACACAGGCAAACAACAATGGGTGGTATTTGCCCACACAGATGCAGAGGTGAGATACAAGCAGGTGTTTACAGGAATGTTTGAAGTGGAATGGAGATGGTGTGTTGTGATTAGAGCCCAGAAGAGGACGGACACTGTAGGTGTTTCTGCTGACACAGAGAATGAAAAGTCCTTATCCTTTCTTATCTTTTCATTTCTTCTTCCCATCTGCTTTGTGTTTTTATAGCTAAACTTGACTTTCAACTCAATTTGGCACTGCGCAAGCATGACATATTGCCATTCCAAACATATTCTCGCTTTGCCTTTTTTGTACTCGCAGTGACAGCGGAATAGCTGCAGTTTGGCTGCTGGGAACGAATCCATCACACTAACCTCCAGGTCAGTAGCCGTGTGTCTGTTTGTAGAATAAAGAGTTCAAGGATTTCTATTGTTCCCTGAGATCGCCGTTGCCCTCCTCTGTTGTGAAGTTCAGCTGCTGCACCCAGTGCTGCACTGGCCGCAGTGAAGAAGTCCTCCTTTCTATTGCAGCTTCAAAGCATTTTTCCCTGGGCGGCAGAGTTACAGGCTCTTTGTGGCATGGGTTATTTGTCAGAGGGTTTGGAGAGTGACTTGTTTCACTATGTTCTCTGAAAAAGGCCCGTGCGTGAGTGCTTGAGCAGTCTAAAGTTACAGCCATGATCCCCAGTATTACAACCCGATGACTGACAGGAAAAATGGGGTGAGCTCTTTTGCAAGGCTCAAACAAAAACACCAATAAGAAGGAGAGGGAAACAACAGATTAGACTACTGATCTCAATCTGCTCTCCTTTGGTTATTGGGAAATAATAGCTCTAAAAAGGAAGTCATTTAAGAGGGGCCTTTAATCAATTCTCCTTTGACGAGCAAGCGGCATGAAAGGCTGTAGTGAGAGGGAGAGCGTGCTCCTATAGCTCTGAACGGTTTGGTGTGGGGGAAGTACGGGAGAGATGGGCTCTAATTTGTGTTCTCATGGTGTCCAGGCATCTCCAAAGCACTTGATCACCACCACAGCAGGCCTTGATGCCATGTGTGAGTGTAAATGCTTCCAAGGCTCCCCGGTGGTAAAATCACATTGCCAAAATGACCACCAACTCTAAATGAAACACTACCCCTTTTTAAAAGGTCCCATTCAAAACCCAGTGGTTTTTTTTTTTAAAGGCGCATAAGGTAGCAATTTCCCTCAAATATGGCGTAGCCCAATAACTGTTGAAGTAACTGACACCATGTCAGAGCGAATGAAAGAATTTTTTTTTTTTTTACAACATATATGAAGCATTAGCTAGGTCCAAAATGGTGTGAGGGAATTTTATAACTTTATGCAAATGTGTGCAACCTCAGGTTTTACTGTACTACATTCTTACAATCACTGTAATTCTTTGCCCTTTTTTTTGTTGTATCACTACAGCCAGAGTAGAAAGCTCTGTGCACTGAGTGAGTACTTTGTTCATTCCAAGGCATGCACAAATCTGTTTTAAGTTCAAGAGAGGAGGAACCCTTTAATTTAAACCCTAAAAATGAAGTCATTCATTCCCTGCTAAACTGCACAGTGACCCATAGGGTTAGGTAAACAAGTGTCCCTTGCATTACTGTCAAAGAGACCCAGCCCCTCACTCTGCTGTGATGTAAACTCCTGCTATCCTGTTACCGTCGCATGAGGGGAAACTGGAGGGGTGGCACAGAGGAAGGGGAGAAATGTATTCATGTGTGCTTTTCTGGTGACGGAGGGAGGGAAAGTCAGTACCTGAGGCTGTTCTCAGGAAGGTGTCCTACAAGGAAAAACGCTGTCTTGTTCCAAAGCAGAAAACTGAGGAAAGGAAGACAGGCCACAATGCGCTGAGCCCAGCAGGCCTGCTCAGATCTATTACCAGCTCCAGCTCCAGCACGGGCTGGAATGTGAGGAATCCTACTGGGCTGGGGTTCTAGTGCAGGGGTCCAAACCTCACATTGCTGCTCACACTCATTTTTCCTTCTCTTTTTCATATGTATTTGGATAGGTGATTGTAATGTAGCAGAAATACTGAGAGAGAGAGGGAGAGAGAGAGAGAGAGAGACAGAGCTGGGGATAACAAAGCTGAGACTTTACTCAAAAACGTTCATTCCAATCCATCCTAAAAGGCAGGACACTATGGATTTTTGAAGAATTAAAACCAAAAATGTGAAATACATTACAATACATCAAACAAAGCATCCGTTTATTTAAAAAGATGGCTAACTAGAGCAGCAGCTTTGGCATGAACACGACTTATACCTTGGATATCACTAATGTGACACTAATTGCTTCTTAGTCTGTCAGAGGACAAGAGAGAGAAGAGACAGACAGACAGAGGATGAGAAAAAAGGGGGGAGAGAGAGAGCACGGGGTGTTGACTGAGGACAGTAATGACTGCCAATGGAATGCCTACACCCATAATCCTCTCTGTCACTGCTGACAGATCCTCTTGACCTCTGAACCCCTGATGTAAAGAAGGAAAAGAAAGGAAGTCACAACTTAATAAAATTACCCAGTGGTTAACACTTGTTCCAGTGTGGCTGTTATCTTGGGGTGGCGGACTGTTTCACGGTGGTAATACGTCTTTGTGACAACCTCTCAATATTTTCAAGATAAAGTCTAACCCCCCTGCTGTTTTGGATATGCCCTTTGGTTGTTGCTCTGCGCATGTGTGCACTCCAACACATGAGGTCAAAGGGCAAGGACTTTGTAACAATAGCAGCGAGTGTGACCACTTAGATACGCCGAGGTAATATTTCACATAGTGAAGGACCATGAAAAACAAAAGTCCAGATATTTCACATCGCCGTCTCTGCACTGACATGGGCACTCTAATGCTTTCCGGTGGTTTGCTTGGCTAATCACTCACACATTACACAAGTATCTGCAGACCTGACTCTCTCTCTCTCTCTGTGTGTGTGTGTGTGTGTGTGTGTGTGTGTTGGAGGCACACTGCGATCTATATTTCAGCAGGCGGGCTAGGTCTGAAGACATGGGCCAGAGCTGTCAGAAGTTTGTCATCGATTCTCTCTGCCTTGTCATCAGTCTTATCTGATAGCACTGTGTTTCTCACTCCATGTTCTCCTCCCTCGCGGCGAGTGGAAACACAGACTCCCTGTGCTGAGGAAATTCAATGGAAGACCTCCAGAGGGCCTCTAAAACAATTTGTGGGTGTCTGTAGAGTAGCTTTATCTTCATATAATGTTTCCCTCAGCTCTGCACACCATCTGGAACTTATACAAAAAATTATATTATGTTATTTAACACTTGAAATTAGTGTTGTTTTGCATTTTAACCATTTCAAAATGCGTGATCTCAGTACACAATGATCACTGCATAGGTGGAGGTGATTATATATGTGTAAAATACTAAGATAGTAGTGTTACATTCTCATAGTATAGCATGCAGTCAGTGTAACCTCCATGTGGGGTGTAAATAATCTTTCTTAACATCCTATAAACTGTCTTAACTAGTATCCTACCACTCATTCAACAGCGATCCAGCTCTTGTGTGTATATTTTGGTTTGGACAGTGGTCTTTATCACTGTGTTTGATCATCCTACAGATCCTATAGGACTGTAGGATGATACTACTGCGCGCGTTCCTGTGTGCAAGCGTGTCATCATCATGTTTCTGGCCCTACTCTCTTCCTCCTCCTGAGTCTGCTGCACTGACAATTCGTTTGACAAACATGCAATCACCGTAGTTACAGACAGCCCCTTTAGTTAGGGTAGTGCACAGTGTGAATTATGGTCGAGATGGAATTATGGGTAAGCTCTGAAGTGCCTCTCGTCCAGGGAAAGAAGAAGAAGAAGAAGAAGAAGAAGAAGAAGAGGAGGAGGAGGGATCCTTGCAGGCTTGTGCCACAGAGGAGTGCTGACAGAGACCTGGCTCGGCAAACTGCAGCAGAACCAGAACAACAAGAGGCTAACCCAAACACAGACCAGCAGAACCGGAGAAACCCAGCCTGGGCAGGGTCAGACGGTGCATCTCACCGCGGAACAGTGAGGGAGGCTGACGGCGTGTAACCTCTCACTAGTCGATCCGCCATTTGCTGCAGCCAGCTCTGCGAACACATGCTTGGAAAACAGCATTGCAGGCATTCCTGCCTAATTGTACATTTGTCCTCTTTCAAAGGGAAGAAGTGTTAGGCCAGATACAAAGAATCTTGGGATAGGGCGATAGGGCCAGCATCCGTCCCTAGCCTCCTGAGGGCTATTTAAAGGTACAGTAGGCTGTATTTTCCGCCGCACAGTGAGGCACCCACCCTTCCGCCTGGCTCCATATTGGAACCAGATGCTGCTGGATGCGAGGCCCCACTAATTTAAGTGGACAGGGCAGATGGAAGCGACTCGCCCTGCATGCATACCACCCCCTGTTGGCTTTCATGTGATGAAAAATCTCTGCAGTATGGCGGGGGAGGTCCGCTCAGCAATACGCACATGTACCATATACACACATATTATTACAGCATTAACACACATCGAGACACATGCACGGTCTCCTGTACTCTCTGTAACTGCAGTACGCGACCACAGGGACAAAGCAACACAACGCACACACATGCAAACACGCAAACACAGACAAGCACTCTGGAGGATATATTGGAGTTTTTCAGTTTGAGAAAAAGGGACCATACCAGTGTAATCTTCACAATAACTCTGATGTGACTGAGCAGTACTACTTCAAAATGTATTGACGAAAACACAGTCTGTATAATTGGAAGCACAGAAAAGACATTTTTCTTGACTTAAAAAAAATGTTAAGGTAGATAAAATAAAAAAACTATCTGCACACTGAAAGAAAAGTTTTGACAGTCTCAGAAAATATGTGATATTGTTGGCATGTGTGCTACTAGCCGTTTGGCAGCTTTCTCCTCAAAATTTATATTAAATTCCATTCAAAATCTGAATCTGTCCAGAAAATTTTGTGCTAGCCTCAATAGAAAAACACCACCCACTAGCGTACCTATAAAATGTCTCTGTCTTGTTTACATTCTAAACACTCAGCAAACGCTAAGGTCTTTTCTCCCAGCCGTTTATTGTGCTGAGCATCTCCACCAGTTAGTGGAGAGGGGCTGAAGCCTCGTCTGCAAACGCTCATCACCTGGTAGGAAGACACTGATGCGGGGCTAAGCCTGCAACCCAATCCCACCATAAATTACAACAGCGCCTAGCAACCATAAGAACTATTGTATTGTCCAAGGGTGTGCGTCCGCGTTTGTCTGTGTGCAAGTGATATGAGGTGTATGCGTATATGTCCGTGTATGTCTGCATGCGAAATAGCCCTCCATAGTGTGTCCTTTGTCCCGTGAGGTGACAGGTAATTGAGTCAAAGAGCGTGGAGGAATTATGGTTGGGAAGCAATTTGAAACGTTGCAAGGCTTTTGGAAGCCAAACCCTCACTGGTGGTTAATTGCTGTGTGACACAGCCACATGGAGCGTGACTTCGCCTGAAATGAAAATGCGATGCTCATATGTGTGAATACAGTTTTTCAGTTTGAGTTTTGAAATCAAAAATCAAATTTCTCTCATAACAGGAAAATTCTCCAAGTTCTCATAAAAAGGCCAAGGTTTGAAGAATTCAATTTGACTCCTTCTGCTCTCTCAAATAACCACGGCATATACATTAAGAGCAATCGTCAGTTCCTTTGCACTGACAGTCACTTACACACACACACACACACACACACACACACACACACACACACACACGCTGTCTCATCCCGTGGGATCATCTGGTGAATGTACACTGTGAAGAGAAAACTTGCAGATTGGACAGGAAATTTCCTCTTTGATAGCGTGTGTTTGTTTAGCTGGACTTGGTTGACCTGTGTTGACCTATCTCCTCAAGCTCAGCAGTCCGCAGCCAGAGCCCTGCCTCGCACCCACAGCCATCCACCAGCAAAACAACATTTACTGCACTGCTTTACGACACACAAATGAAAACATTATTGCTTTCTATGTTGCTTTCCTGTGGCACCAACAGGGGACGTGTGAATATCAAGTAGGAATTCAGTGAAGCCTTAGTGAGCTCTGGTAAAAAAAATCCATGTTGATTGCATAAATTGGTCCCAGAAAGTGCATTAAAATCGATTGTGTAGCATTGCTGATGTACTAATGTGCTCTTGAGCACGGCATTACATGTTAGTCTACTTGCATTTGACCTGTTCTCAGGGTAATGTGACTAAAGGTAGAAGCTAGGTTCAAGGATTTGGACATACATCAGATTGAGATTGTACACTGTGTTGAAACTGTTGTAGCTGCCCTGTTGGTGATCCTGGCTTTGTGAGCTTTTGGCCACTGCCTGACCTTTAGGGCATTATGGCTTTTGACGACTCCATTCAATGCATATTAGGTCAACATGTTAGGAATCCCCCTTCAGGTGGACAATAAATATACCTGATCTCAGTGGTATAACATGTGATTATATGAACAGCTCAAGCCCACCGCCGATTGATTCAGAGCAATCTGCTGCCGACCCTGGATCCATATGTTAAAAACCAGGGCACGTTTTGACCGACCACACAATCTGAGCACAGCAACAGCTACACACACACACACACACACACACACACACACACATACACATACATATACATGCATTAAGGAACATACACAAACACAGAGGGGTTAAGGGGTTGCTTTGTTATCATACAGGTGCCCTGTGGCTGTGATTAAGCAATGTTTTCACTATCCCTCTGGTGTCCTAAAGCTTAGCTTGATGTCACAGCTATGGCAGGAATGCTTGAGCAGAGAGGCCAAGAGGGGGTCACAGCTAGGATGTAAACATCAACATTTTCTTTCTTAAAAGGATTTAGGCACACTTGAAGGGAAAAAGCTCTACCACAGCACAAAGGCTGATCCCTAACTCCACACCTGGCCTTAGGCACAGACCTATGACCAGCTTACCTCCACCTAATCCTCCATTTAAAACCATTTGTGGGGCACAAAACTGACCTTAGATCAGCATCTTAGCACGGCCGAGGCTTTGTCAACACTTGGTTGTTGCTGCGTGTAGGGATTGGGAGAAGGGCTTTAGCTACAGATTGCTATCAGAGCAGACAGGAGTTTTACGCCCTCTCTGGAACTGTGCCATAGTAGGCTATGGACAATAGACCCTTTGTGCATCGCTTGATTGGCAGATCTACTCATAACAAACAGACTAAATGGTAAAGTCACAATGGGAGGTGCAGAGGTTTTCATTTAGATGACAATGATGTCTTTTGCTTTGTCTTAAGATGTTCTGTTATGAAATGATAATTGGACATTGTGTAACTTAAAGATGATTAGGGGAATGCCTTATAGGCGAGCTGTGACTATGAAAACAATAAATGGCTGAAGAGACATAAAACATGTTTGTCTCCATTTCATTTCTCTGCAGAAGAGAGCCCACTTCTCTCCTCCAGCTGTGTGGAGATGGTTTGAATTAGCCCCACCATTTCCCCAGAGGATGAGCTGTAATGATGCAAATTTAGGGCCTTTCTGACAAGACCTTGACACTTGATATGTTGGTCAACTTCCCGTTCCATGTTGGTTTTACCAAACCATAAATATTGAGTCCGCAGGGACTGGTGGAAAGAAAAGAAAAGAAAAGAGAGAAAAAAGACAAGAAACAAGAAGATCGTGTTAAATAGCGAGAGTCTATTCTGTTGTAGTGTTACAGACCTGCAGCCCCATCTACTGTTGCGCCAAACAAAAGAAGCCAGAAAAGTTGCCCAGAAGCACAGATGTCTGGGGTGAGCATGTCTCTTAACCAAACTGGAGGGAAACGGTCAGATGAATGGCAATTAACTTTTGCCAGAAATGTATTTTTTGTTTATGTGTTGTTATTGTTCAGACCTGCACTTTAGCTAGCTACATCTCTCTCTCTCTGTCTCTCTTCCTCCCTCACTCACTCAGTCTCTGCCTCAAACATGTGACCGTGGTTATGCTAACACAGCATGAGATGTGAACCATTTTTAGGCTGTGGCCACAACCATGGCATCTGCAACCCTTCCACTGGCCTCATCTGGAAGTTGCAAAATCTGGATTCATGTGGCGGATGGATATATTTAAGTAAATATTAATTCAAACAGAGAATAGCAGGAGCTTTGTTTGCAAACATGGAACGTAATAATGTGACGTGATGTGAATCATGGCAACTTTAACGACCATGTGTTTAGTTTCTTTGCTTGCAGGGACGATAATGTGAATAAAACTACAGCAGGACAACTGCTGCCCGGCAGACGGCCTCATGCCTGAGAGCGCGGCTAACCGACAACCCAAACATAAACATTATAAGACGCAAAAAACATGCAAAATGCAAATCTTTCATCCCGTTCCATTACTCCTTGCCTCCTGCTCACCAAGCACTTAATCACCGCAGGCTCTTTGCAGGCCAGTGAGCCCAGTGAAACTGCGTGCATAGGTGTAAACTGAACAATTATGAGCATTTTGTCAGTGGTTTTGAAGTAGCTGTGTTTTCCTTCTGTGATCATTTTTGACGTGAAGTTAATTAGTTCTTTCTGACAGAGTGAAACTGGCCCAGCTGCAGCTCCGCAGGTGAACGATGTCTTCTGCTTCCTGGCTGTGAAAGGGCTCTGTGTGGTCCTGGTTTCTTTACATCACAGCAAAAGGTGCGCAGCTTGGGAACCTGTCATCCATGTTGCCATTTGATATTCAAGAATACTTAGTTGATTGTTGACATTACCAACTGACCTTTTTTTTGTTTTGTTTTTGGTACCGAGTGTGTGTGTGTGTGTGTGTGTGTGTGTGTGTGTGTGTGTAAAGCTTCTGTCGAGGCATATAGTATCCACAGCTGTGAGGTAACTGTGCCCATAATCTGTCTCACCAGAACTGTGTAACCTGAGTTAGAGTGAGGTTAAGGGTCAGTTATTGAACTTGAATTACACTGGGAGAGGCCTCCCCCCCCCCCGGCCCCTCACCACCCCTCTCAGCCACCCCATAGGGTTTGTTTGTTTTCTCTCCCAGTCTCTCCCAGAGCTTACCCAGTCCTCTGTAATGAGTATTTAATACACACCCTCAGACATGTTTACACTACATGTAAAAGCACTGGCTGTGTGATCTTGCAACACACTCAGACATGTGTGTC
Organism: Trachurus japonicus; assembly: GCF_045865225.1. Lineage (NCBI taxonomy): Eukaryota > Metazoa > Chordata > Actinopteri > Carangiformes > Carangidae > Trachurus > Trachurus japonicus. The sequence goes on along the minus strand of NC_140930.1, from coordinate 26,245,989 downwards.
AAAGTATATACTTGTGCATGTGTGTGCGTGTATTGTTGTGTGTGCACGCGCATGTGTGTGTGTGTGTGTGTGTGTGTGTGTGTGTGTGTATACATGCATGTCTGCGTGTTCCCTTTCATTCCAACTCCCACCCTCTATTTTCCTCATTTCTGAAGTCTGTAGCCTGAGGGGAAGAACACCTGCCAGTTTTTTCCCTCCTCAATCTCAGATAAGACAATAGAAGTAGTAGAGGTGTTTGGTTACACACAGACACAGAGCAAGGTATGAGACGTATTAAAACCTCCCCTGTCTCGCACAAGGTCGCTGCAACTCTCCAGGTGTGAATAATGTCAGAAAAAACAAATTTTTGTGTCAGTAGAGTCAGGTTGGAGAGCACCAGAGCTCCAGAGTTTTGCTTTAAACTCATAATTTGACCTGAACCACGGGCCCTGGGCCCCCTCTGCAAGCTGTTAAGTTTTTAACATATCGTTTTTCACTGCACATGTTCCGTGTTATGTTAGTTACCAGGAATTTGGATTGAATGGACAATGAAGTTCCTGAACCTTGAGAGAAGGATTATTTTTAATCGTAAGCAGAGGAGCCACCAGAGTGACATAAAGTGATGCCACAGCACTCTCTGTTGGTGAACTTGCTACATTGTCCCATTAGAGGCCCCCGGTCGTCCCAGTGTGCCTTTGGTCTTTTTATAGGCAAGAAACCACATCCCTGGTGCCTTTGAAGAGCTCGTATTCACTAAGTAGTAGTTAGGCTTGCCAGTACTTACTCACTATTTTATAAGTATGAGTGGTAGAAGAACCCTTTGAACTGTACCCATTTAGAATCCCAAAGCTGATGGTTTTATAATACAGAAGTAAATAGACTATAGTCACATAATTAGCAGGGATGCCCATGAATTACTGTTGAGTGCTTTCCCTTGCACAGGTGGATAAGAGAAATAGTCAAAACCACTGGACTTTATAGTATTTAACCCCTGCCTCTGGAGTTGGCACCCTAACATACAATATGTTGATTATGTGCATAGATGACTGTGTGCATACACCCGCATTTATATCGTGACACACTCCCGGCTCAGGATGTTGGAGTGCACCAGGGGCTATAGACGTGTCTGCCCAAGTATTTGTCTAAGGAGAAATTGCAGCAGGCCGTGCTGGTGTCGGGCCTCTAAAACCACACCAGAAAGCACACAGGAAACAATAAAGTTTTGACCAATAAAGCTTTTCAGTTCCAGTAAAATTATAACTGCTTAAGTCTGAATTTGGCAGCGTTTAGTATTATGTTACTGACAAAAAAAGAAGTTTTTTTTTTTTTTTTTTTTAAGCATTTTGCTCCAATGTTTATTAAACAAATATTATACAGCATCCTGACAAGTCTTTTTGTGGCCAATAGCTGGAAGTAATATAAATGTTTGAGAGATTTTGTCATTCTGTTCATGTCATCATATACATTTATTACTTCTGGCTGTACGACACCATTCTGGGTAATGAGCACAGTTTTTGGATTTTAATTGGATTATTATTATACTATTTGACATCAGTGTAATGAATTTTGACAGTTTGACTATTTACTCCATGGGAAAAATCAGACATTCCTGTTGGGTTGTTTTCATACAGTGCTGTATGTTTAATTCATTCTCACTTTATTTTTCATAAGATGTACAACATGACGTGTAAACATTTATTGATAAATTACTATTACTAATGACTAATTGTTTCTCTTACACAGTTTTGTCTTTGGCAAAATCACATATTCTATTTAGGTTTAGTTAAGTCCACATAAAGGACAGTTAATACCCCATGTGTTAATACTGTTTACAAAATGATAAGCATTTATCACACACTTTATATTAAAGCTACACCATACAGGAAAATGGAATACATGGTAAGCACTGTATACAGGAGTTATTTGCCAGAAGGGGAAATGCATAACAATTAATTTTAAAAACTAATTTTCCGACACATCAAATGTATAGCCAGCTGGTGTCAAATGTACCATCACAAAGTGCACTGGCAAGAGAGATCCAGAAGATGCTGCTAATGTACTGCCTTGTGTGCTGCATGGTTATGTTTGGGTTCATAGAGAGGACATTGCAGGCTTCAACCTAAACAGACCCTGTGCCATTCCCAGACACTTAGTTTATACATTTGTATACTGTGCTCGGTACTCTTGGTCGTACACATTTGAAATGGCAGGCATCGATTTCAAAATAATGATTCTGCATGTCAAACTTATTTGTAGCAGAAGCAGAGATGTTTCTACATTTTGTACATGATTGTACTGTTTGGACATTGAGCCAACCTCAGCTTCCAATCAGCAAAAAGAAACAGCTGATGCATGAGGATGAGAGGGCAGGCCGGCCCGGCATGCAGGTTTCATGTGTCGGGCTGCGGTCCACCATTCAGCATTGTTAATGATATGCTGAATGTGCTACTTAGGAGAGATCTTGAGTTAATATTGACAATGAAAGCTCTGGCAGGCAGCGGTTTGAGAACACCTGTTCCTCATCATGGCCCTGCAGAAACGCTGCCACTGTTCATTGTTTCTTGTGACCTTGTTAGGAGGCTAATCACCCATCTCTCCACCACACCGATACTAGTGTGAGAGCCCGATGAGGACAGCAGGTCCTGCCTCGCTCTCCAGCCTCTCTGGAGGGTCATGCGTGCTGGATATGCAGCGTGCTGATGAAAACACCATTGACCTTAAACTTATCTTGAATGCTGCAGAGCCCTGGGTCTTCTCTTGAATACAAAAAGGTTGCAGGTCCTTCATCAGCATGTAGGCAGCCAACTAGTGTGCTGCTCGCCTTACATGAAAATGGATCATTGACCTTGAACGCCACCCATCTTGACCATGAGGATTACAATTAAATGTAGAAATCTACTCGTGTGACTTGTGCCATTTGTGACCCCCACATTTTGATATTGGCAAAGCATGAGCTGCCGTTCTACAAACATAATCTCTATTTTAGCGCGGTTGTCCTTCCAGAAGAAAACGGTTTTATCTTTAAAATGATCACCTGGGTTGACAGATCAGGTGCTATCATAGTGGGGGTTCCCAGCATGATGAGTCTGTCACATTCCCTACAGATATCCATCTATGAATGAAGGTCAGAGAGCCGTCGTTTGACCAATATATTGTTGGGGGCGGGGGTAGTGGGTAATTGATAGGATAGTGGAGAGAGACTGGGAGAACGATATGCAGTACAGATTGACATTTTGGAATCAATCCGGCGATCTCTGCATTGGGCATGCCTTTAAAGGGACAGTTCAACATTTTGGCAAATTGGCCCATTGCCATAATTCCTATAGTTTTAGGAGTAGGTTCGTTACCTTTAATTGTCAAGTCAAAACGGTGGAGCAGAGGAGCAGAGCTAGTCAGAGCTATGCTACTGAGGATAATGGGATTTCTTGGTTTCCCTCATCAAACTCATCAAATACACGATCCAACAACTCCAAAACGCTCTGGTGGACAAGTTGTGACCTGCACATTCACCACACTATGAGATAATAACTGAGCGTTACCAGACAGAGTTGTTTTAGAGGTAAATACAGAAACTGCTTGATGAAAAACTGCCCCCGACGGGAACGTGGATCAGCGGTTTTGCATAAATTTACCTAGAAAACAACTCTGTCTCGTAACGTTCCTTTATTATCTCATAGCGTGGTGAATGTGCAGGTCACAACTTGTCCACAGAGCGTTTTGAGTTGTTGGATTGTGTATTTGGTCAGTTTGATGAGGGAAACCAAGAAATCCCATTAGCCTCAGTAGCATAGCTCTGAGCAGCGCCCCCCCACCCCCCCCCCCCCCCCCTTCATCTAAACCACCTTTTAGAAACTGGGAAAGTGTTGCTTTCGGCATACAGGCATACAGGTGCAGAAAGACCAAATAGAAGTGGGCAACGGCCTGAGGCCCTCAGACTCTAAGGGTCTGTGAGTTAACATCAGTCACTGTTTGGTAGGTTTGTTAGTTTGTTTTATTTAAAATTGTTTAAAAAGAAAGAAGCAGAAATAAATTGAAGTGGTAAAGTAGCTCTTGCGTGAGTGCTTAATCCTGTGGCTGTGTCAAAATTGTGGCCGTCTATCATAATCTAGAGTAAGTATCATAAACATTTCAATTTATGCAGCGTGCTTACGTGCTGCATATTCTCTCAGACTTCTGTTTATCTTGTTTTATGGCAGAGGAACATGTCTGGAGAGGCTCAACCAGGTCCCGCGGCTCATTATTACCCTCAGGTCTGTAACAGGTTAACCCAGCCCTGCCATGGAGAAGACCAATTCAAGAAGAAGCTGCTCTCGGTCCCTTCCAGGGGACAAACAGCAGCTCTGAAAGATGAGATTGATCCTCTCCAGCAGTTCGGCTGCTGCTGTCACTTTTCCGGGAACACTGTGAAACGCAAATTATGATGTGTGTGCAGTTTCTGGTCTCCTGACACGCTGCATATTTAATGTGGGCCTTTTAATTTATCATCTCCCTGATACATCGCTGATTGTATTTCTTCTCGCAGCATCCACATTATTATTTCAAAGAGGAAAAAGAAAACACTATTAACAAGTTGGATGACCTCATTTTAAAAGCTCAGTGTTTCTTGGAATTCAAATAATAGGAAACTTGTGGTCTTAAGTGCTTTTATAGACTGACAATCCAATTATTTCTCTTTACTGTGGGCCTTTGTCTTTGACACAGGAGTGCTGTGGCTGATTTTAGAGTTAGCTGGAACCTCAGGCTGATAGGAAGACAGATGACGGACACCAAAGTCTGAGGCACGAAGGATAACAATTACTCACTGGAGATATAAAAACATTTGTGTGTGCAATGGTTTGACGGTATCCTGTACATTTGTTGTTTCTTGCTGAAACAAGGGCGTCGTTGGTATAACTCAGGAATGTGAAAATATTATCTTGAAGTATGATTTTTCTTTTTATCTCATGCTTTGTTTCTCACCTCCTCTGCTTTTCTCTCTCTCACACACACACACACACACACTTGAATCACTCACTCTAGTCGCTATGACGCTATATTCGGGGCCTGGTCCCCAAACTGTCACTGTTAATCAATCATTAATGACAGGAGGCAAACTCAAACAAACTCCTGTTACAGCTGACATGAAAGGCGCCGGTCAGGATTTGACAGGTTTGACAAGTTTGACATGTCTGACCGTCAGCCCCGGCCGGTGACTGACCACAGAGACACGGAGGGAAAAAACTGCTCCAAGGACTCAAATAGTCTGTGGTCCCTTTTTGGAAATAGCAGAAAATAAACAGCGTGGGTGGTACAAAGCCCAGAGGGGTTCTATGTTTTATTTAATGAGGAAGTTAAACTAAAGAAAAGTTCTTAAGGCGGTGACACACTCTTGACTCATAGAACTTTGAGGGAGTGTAGTCAAGAAGAAATAAAAGGCCCACAGCTGTGTGCAGCCACTGAAACAGAATCAGTGTCGGCTCCAGCTGATGGATGAAGACTGACTTATAACATTAAAGAAAGTACTTTCCTTTACTCAGGTGAGAGAATGAACAGCAATACATCACCGTCATAGGATGAGAACAGATCACATTAACACATTTAAACATTTTCTCCTCATAACCATAAAAAATGCCTGACTTTTCAGATTGAATTTCTTCATTCAACTCTCCCATCAGGTTGTTATAAATTTGATCTCGCTATTCTGAATAATATTTCAAAGCCTTTTTGAAAATGCCAACCTATAACCCTGCTGGAAAAAATATCCCCGCTATTTTATTGTAATCCTGTCAACTGCATGGTACCCACCCACATGTTCTTCTCACTGCAACATCCAGCCCTTTAGATTTTGATGATGTACTGTATTTAAGTGCTCTGCTCATTCTGCCCTGTGTGCCTGCTGCCACACCACCTGAACACCGCTGCTACTGATAATATAGCAGAAGCCAGAGGACCTTATCATCGGCCTGTCTTGGGCGTCAACGCACCAAATATTGGCTCTGTTAATATTATACATTCATGTCATAAGAGCTGTCAGAGTGAATTGTCTTTCCTCCTATTTCAATCTGCTTATTTGTTTATTGAGGACAGTCACCTTTGAAGACGGTGTCTGAACAATGTCACAATCAACAATTGATTGATGAAATTACAAATTTATATGCTGGCTTACCTTCTGGTGAGTAGACAGGCAGTTTTACTGCACTGTGGTAAAAGGGGACTCTGGTTCTATAGTTACAGACAGTATTTAAATACATTTATCACTAAGAAGGAAAAAACAAAACTTGGATTTGATTTAAACCTTTAGGACATTTCAACATTTGGAGCTGGTGCACATCTGTGAATAAAAACTATTTTCTGGACATGGCCTTGGTTTCATGGCCCTAGTGGTGCAGGATTGAGCGTGAGCTGTCTGCAACTTGAACCCTATGGCACACCACACACCATCATGAGGATTAATGTGATGAGATAGACCCAAGACCTGTTACCTGCTTATCAGATCACAGAGTAACAAAGATGATTGGCTACTCCCAAACACTGGGGAATTAAAAATTAAGAATAATTATTTAATAGAGTGATTTCAATAATGCCACAAGACAGCGTTCAACCAAACAAAACTGTTGCATAGGCTACACCTGCTCTGAGTATGAACTCAGTCCAGGTTTTTCACATTGGCGTCTGATCTGCTGAAATCCTGGAGCCATTTCTGCCCATCATATTGCCTACGACGCACGGAGGCGCTAGATCACTTCAGGCATTGATCCTGTCCCTGCACTGACTTGTTCAATTTGAAACCAGACGTGCAACTCATTCAGATTCCCCCTCCTCTCTCTCTCTCTCTCTCTCTCTCTCTCCCTCTCTCTCTCCCTCTCTCTTTCTGTTGGTCTCGTCTTCGCTTTAACTGCATGTCGCTCAGTCAGTCAATCAGTGGCCCCCGGTCCGCTGCGCCTGCGTCCGCCTCCACAGCTCTCCAAAGCCGAGACGCGCCACCGCCGCCGTCACTGCGGGCATGACATACTGGCAGCAGTAGTGGGCTTCCGTCAGCCTGCTTTTAAGCAGATTACGAAAGGAGAGGAAGATACACAAGAGTAGACGGGAGTGAAGTGACTCATTTCTTACCCCCGCCGCGCGTCGAGAAGAGGAGAAGAGTCAATGGCAGGGGCACAGCCTGGAGTTCATGCGCTGCAGCTCAAGCCAGTGTCCGTGCCCGAGAGCCTGAGAAAGGGCAACAAATTTATGAAATGGGATGATGTAAGTACTGTGGAGAACAGACCGGCAGTCAAATCTGCTTTATTTCCATTTCATTCTGCACGCTGCATGCATGTGCCACCTCTGAGATGTATTACTGAATGTATCGGCCGAGTGGTGTAATTGTCAGTGGGATCGCGGTGACTGACAGGAGCTGGCTGTCTCTGGCCGGGCTGGTTAACGCTGTACAGATGCAACAGCTATACTAGCTACTAGCGATGTGTGAGTTGTTTACATTTCCAAATGCACAGCCTGACTGTGGGTGCGCGCGCGCTTGAGTTGGTGCGCGTGGGTACGACCGTGTGAGTATGTACTCCTGAAATCAAAATGAAACATTTAGACAGATGTCGCCCCTCCTCCTTCACCGGGAAGGCTTTTTTTTTCTCTTTTTTGTTAATTATTATTATTATTTTTTGTATCACTTTACCACAGTTAATTAGTGTAGCGGGGCTGAACCTGAGGCTCTGTGTAACCACCATTTAAGACTTGAATAACGATTGCCCTTTTCTCTTTCTCTTTCATCATTCTTCCATACTACCGCCAGTCTCGCCGTAGTGAAATGACCTTGATTAAAATTGCACACCGCTGTTGAGTGGCCAGCGAAAACATAATAGTACTAGTAGGCTTTTAACAGACAGCCATGGCTGCACTGCGCCTCCTCTAAACAACACAACACATCCCTATAATAATCCAATGGAGACATTACCTTTCAATTCGTTTCTGAATGGAGTGACCTTATTCTATTTAATGATTGACTTCATCTCATTTGCTGTCAGTATAATACGTCTCTGTGTTGTGAAAGGGACTTTCTGTGATGCGTGTTTCACACCTATCCACAAGGCCATCTCATTTGAATAACTGCTTGCATGTCTGCAGCTCCTCCTGCCTTGATGCATGTTTGTTGTTGTGGAGCATTCTGAACATGAACACAGTCTGGATTACTTTCATTCTGGGAAACACTTGACAATGCAGAGATGTGCCCACCTGTAACTGGAGTGAACTGCTATTGTCTTGTGTTGCATTCTGCTATTGTCTCGTGTGAAAGGAGAAAGGGTTGCTCATTCAAGATTAACACATGAGGAAAACAGTGAAAGACAGGATTTCATAATAAACTCTGCCGGTTTATATAAGTGACATTTGGAAATGTTATTTCATGATTTCATCCCAACAAACACAGATAGGTGAAATGTTCACGCTGGCTGAGCTGAGGTGATTCACCACAGCACAGATGGTGTGTGAGGGGTGTGAACGTGGTCAGTGCAGATAGCAGAGAGGAAATTATGCTCACTACCACTCTGTCAATCATCCATCTTAAGCCTAAATAAATAAGACAACTTGACCATTTCCTTAACTTGTAATTGCTAATGAACCCCCCTCCCCTCCCCCCAGCTTTGTGGTTCTCAACGTTGTGTGCGAAGGGGGTGTGTGTCTGTTTCCCCTAACAACCATGTTTGTGTACTGCGTTTTTTTTTTTTGTTACATGAGGGTCATATCTCCAGAACCAACTGGCCACCAGGCCTTTCCTGCAAAAAAAACCACACACCCAATACGCAGAGATACCTTCTCTGTTTTATTTCCCACGCGCTCCTTCCTTCCTCTCTCGTCTCTGTGTCATTTCATGGAAAGAATCACAGAAGAATACAAAGACAGATGGAGAGGGAAACAGCCATATATTGTCAGAAAAAAGGAACAGAACTCAATATTTTTCCTCTTGTCATTGTTTTGAATGTGGGGCTCCTCTCTAATCTCTCAACATGAAATTGCACAAGCGACAGGAAGCCGACAGTTCCAGGATGAATGAATATGAGTTTTAATTTTTTGCTTTACTTACTTTTTGGTTGCAGTGACAGTTTCCCTTTCTGACAAAAAATGGTGTGAAGTTGTTTACTGCGTTGGGATTGAACACAGACTGCATGCCATGAGTTTCAGGAAGCGTGTCTGAAATGGTAAAGAGAAGCGTTGCGCACCGGGCGCACAGTGTTTGTTTGGTGGTTGACTTTTGAAAAAGAATAGAAGAGCAATAAGAAAACCTCTTGAAATGTTAGTGAAAGACTCAAAGTCCCAGACCTCCCCTGCCTCCCTCACACACACACACATGCACATACACACCTTGCACTTCTGTTGCTGCCACTTGCAGACAAGCCGCTGTCGCTGTAGCTCATGGAAAACCTGGCTGTGATTTAAAAGATTGCTTTCATTGTGTTATCATTTGTCAGTCAGTCAGTCGGCACAAATTGTACATTCAGCATCTGTGGCTTCTTTCAATTCAGAGAGAGAGGACAGGCAGATATTTAAATCCACAGACCCATAGTGGTAAGCATCACTGACAGACTGGTGGAGATCTGAAATATTTGAAAGATTATGTTTGGTCTGTGTAAACATATTTTTGGAAGCTTACTTGTTGGCGTGTGTTAAATAGGATATTATCAAGAGCCACAGGGGAGCATGAAATCCCTTAAAAGTCATAGGATGTGTCATTAGCTCACAGAGAAAAACTGTGCTGAGTTCAAAGCTCCTCTCTAACCCCCTCCCCCCCTTAGGTGATGGCTAATGGTACAAACCCTTCCCTGAAGATAATGGCCACATCTCCGGCCCAGGCTCGGGTCCCTCCGGGTGTTTTGCACTTCCTCGAACCAGCCACTAATTTCATCTTAATTCAGCAAAGAGGCGGCCACGAACCGCCTAATGTGTTCTCATTAATGGCGAAGCCTCCAAATAGTGATATCACCATAAAAAGCACAAGCAGTACCACTCCAGAGTTAGTAAGCTCCGCTCATCACTCTCAGAATCCATACCACAGTGTTATAGGTAGTTATGTTTTCCGTAAATGAGCAGACCCATGAGGGGATCTGGGAGTCCATAATGGCTTAATGTGTTTGTAGTGGTGGCCGTGGAGAGTTAGGACATTAAGAAAAGGAGTCTGTGAAAATAACTGCTCTCACATCATTAGGCAGATCTCCACTGCTCTCAGGCCATCTTCTTCCCTCCTCTCTGACATAATAATCCATCACGTCACACCACGTCTTACCCACCAAGTCCAGTAGATTCCTGACTTGCTTTATTGCTACTATAACAATGTACTATAAAATTATTGATTCCAGTCCATTATCATTTTGTGAAGTTTATTTTGGAGTAACCGCTTTATTCACGGATGATGGAAAAGAGATATTATCAGTATAAATGGAATAGAAGAAATTGGGCAGTGGATTACTGGAGTAGAGATCAGAGACACGTGGCTTCAGTTGTTATGAGATGCTCCTATCTAAGAACTGCCAACATGAGGGTTTTTTCTTTTTTCTCCCTGCCCTCAGGCTGTAAGGACTGTGTGTGTGTACGTTGCATGTGTTCAGCGGTATGAGCTGCGTCTTTTGTCGTTCAATCAAGCCTGCAAAGATTGTGTGCGGTCATGTGAACGCAGCCAAAACGATTCCTCTTGAGTCTCTAATAGATTTCACGGGAATGGTGGGTTGCCATAGCAAACGTCACTATAGCGGATGCCTCAGATGCGTCGGCTTATACCATTTTCCAGCATGGAGCAAGTTGTTTAATTTACTTTCTCCATTACGTTCCCTTTTTTCTCTTCCCCTCTCCACCTTCTCTCTGTCGCTCTTTTCTTTTTCAATTTCTCCACGGGTTCATAAAGGGGTCAATTTCACTACGGCTCTGTCATGGAGCAGGTGTGTCAGACTCCATAAACTGTGATTGTCTTATTTAGACAGTGTGAAATGATTTTGCAGCGCTAATAGCTGCCTGCACCTCAGCACAGACTCCTCCGCCGTCTAGCAGCTCCCACGTCAACCCTTTCATGATATCCTACACTGCAAGTCGCACAGGGTCACACCCAAATATGACAGGCGTGTAGCAGATGCAGACCATTAGCCATATCTCCCAATGCTGCGATAGGGGCATCATTAGAAGCCTCGTGAAGACGCTTTGAAGATTCTTTTTTTTTTTTTTTTGCTCTGTGCAGCAAATGCGGTTTCCATCACTCTGATCTCACAGCCATGGCTGATTGAGGAGGACAATATGCTACTGTTCAGCTGAACCATGGCCTCTGTGGACACAGAAACAGCAAAGGCTCTTTCTTTTTATAGAAGCATCCAATAATATCTGGCATTGCCATGTACGCCTCAGGGTCAAGCTGCGTGTGTGTGTGTGTGAGGTTTGGAGCTGTCTGCATGTAAAAACTGTGGGAAAGCATTTGTCTGCTACAAGAGGGGAGAGAGGGAAACATCAGCTGTGAAACAACCAGCAATTCATGTTTGCAGAACACACAGACACGCACACTCACACACCGGGCTGCTTGGTCATTTGTGGTGATGCCAGGCCATTGTGTGGAAAGTACCTTAGAAGGAAAGGATTGTGTGTGTGTGCTCACAACATAAACGGCACTTTTAATGCCATTGTAGATTGTGGTATTTATGCACAAAAACTATGCTTTGATCATTAGAACGTAATTAATTGGTTTTTGCCCAGAGAATACTCTGCCATACACACAAAAGTATGCAACTGGCATAAAAACGCAGACAGATTACACAGATGTAATCAGACACACATTGAACCCACATGTCTTTGTTTTCTTACAGGACTCGACCACTGTGACTCCAGTGACGCTAACAGTCGACCCCAAAGGTTACTTCCTGTACTGGACCGACCAGAACAAGGTGAGACACCACACCAACAAGACCAGCTCAAATGTTTTGGTCTGTCTGAATATCACAGCTTGCATTTGTAAAGGTCATTTGAAATCCTTTTTTCTGTCCTCACTTTTTACTTCTTACAGGAATAGTTCAACATTTTGGCAAATTGGCCCATTGCCATAATCCCTATAGTTTTAGGAGTAGGGTCGTTACCTTTAGTTGTCGGTGCAAGCTATTTTTAGAATGGCGGAGCAGCTCAGAGCTACGCTATAGAGGCTAATGGAATTTATTAGTTTCCCTCATCAAACTCAACAAATACACAATCTAACAACTCCAAAATGCTCTAGTGGACAAGTTGTGACCTGCACATTCACCACGCTATGAGATAATAACAGAACATTATGAGACAGAGTTGTTTTAGAGGTAAATTCATGCAAAGCCGCTGATGCGCATTCCTGACGGGTGCAGTTGTATGGCAAGCAGTCTCTGCATTTACCTTGAAAACAACTCTGTCTCGTAATGTTCTGTTATTACCTCATAGCGTGGTGAATGTGCAGGTCACAACTTGTCCACATAAGCGGATTGTGTATTTGATGAGTTTGATGAGGGAAACCAAGAAATCCCATTAGCCTCCGTAGCGTAGCTCTGAGCAGCTTGCAGCTCTGCTCTGCCATTCTAAAAATAGCTTGCACCGACAATTAAAGGTAACAAACCTACTCCTAAAACTATAGGGATTATGGCAATGGGCCAATTTGCCAAAATGTTGAACTATCCCTTTAAGGCACAGTCACAACATAATAACACAACAGGCTGCTTTAGTATTTGAAATAAATTCAAAGCCAAATAAACTTGAAGTTTATTAAGTGGCAACACACCGCAGTCATCACACCTTTGTGCCCGATTCATTCAATGCTTTAACAGCAGCAACAGCAATTTTCCTTTATCTCAGTTTTGAAAGCTTCAAAACATCAAATTATCACAGTCAAATAGGGTAGGCCTACACACAATATGAGGTCTTCCATCTGGACTGTGTGCTCGCACGTATCTGACTGGCCGGCACAGTGCATGAGTTTGCATTGGGATCGGAGCCAAAATGAAAAAGAAAAAAAAATTAGAACGGGCCTCTGTGCATCCAAATTGTGTCCAACATTATCTTGGTTCACAGTCAGCTGTCAGAAACTGATTCCAACAGTTTTTTTTTATTTTGAGACTATGGAAAGTTACAGCGCTTCAGGAAAAAGCTGACAAACGACGTAGCGCAGGGATCATCCGTCTTCATGTTTCACAGGCAGTTGCTTGAAACTATCGGACCTTATCACGGACCACTGTCATTACCATGGCAACACCAGGAGAAAATCTGTGGTGGCCACGTTTGGTGTTCTGGTTGTAACCACCGTGGTTCACTTTAGTAGAAAAGGAGCATTTAGGAGCATTTAAGCAGTTTGAACTTGCAGTTTCAAAGCTGTGTTGACATGAAGGGAACATAAAAAAAAACCCAAAGACGAATGTGATGTTTTCCAGACTGCCCTCAGGATTACCATGTGTTTGATTTGCTAACCCTGTTTTCCTTTGCAAGATACGTTTGACAGTTTGTTTGTGTCTCATTGGTTTTCATTTCCAATTTGTGCTTAATGACACTGACCACAGTCCTAGTAGCACAACAGGAAGCACGGCCCTTACTCTCCATTCTGAAGGAAGCCACTGACGGAGCAGTGCTGCAAAAGAGAGAAATCTGAACTGCTGCACCTGCAGTGCTTAACCTGACACCTGTGGGAATAACCCATAGTGCATTGTGATTTTTTTTTCTGTGCTTCAATGATGGCTTTTATAATAACCAGGAACAAGGTTGTGAAATATGAGTTTCTGGATACTATCAGACTAACAAGCACTTCCTTTCAGTTTAACCTTGAAAGTGCGTATATAATTTGCAAAGGCTATTTCAGTTTGGTCAAGCTGTTGATTGCTCTCTTTTTTATATTTAGAGCCTGAGTGTGTGTCCACCTCTAACACATCTATTCTTTAAAAACCAATCCAGCTGCGAACAGCTCCACGGGTGTAATGTTCTCCTGTTCTATTTGTGTGTATAACTGTATCAGCAGCGGCAGTCAGAGGTAGACTAATTAATAGCCACCATTGATTTTATGTTTGCCTAGATGAGAGTATTTTACCAGGGCCATACAAGAGCACAGGCAGGAGTGCTGACGGAGACTTTATCCCTCTACACACACCTCTGTATTCAAACCTGCACATACACACATCATTTATGGGCGCAGCACTTTGCCTTCTTGGGAACAGAGAGAGCAGCCTATTATGTCAATGAGGAAAGACTTGGTTTTTGGAAAGAGACAGCGTGAGACAGACGGATAGAAAAACAATCCCAAGGAGCACTTTTGATGTCTGGCTTTCTTGTGCATGTGGAAAAGTTTGTGTCTGAGGTCAGAGATAACAAGCACTGAGTGTGGTTCTCCACTAAGAGAAGTGAGTGAGGCTCTTTGGCATCAATTCATCATTATTGCCTGCACTCCTGTCACAAAGCAAGGATTTTGAATGATGAGGCTTTTGTCTGTGTGTGTGTGTGTTTATGTGTGTGGGTGTCTGTTCTGTCTCTCTGCGATGAGAGCAGTCCCGCCGCACACATAATAACTCAAATTGATACCGAGCTCAGCCCAGACAAAACTCTATTAGGGCATAAAGGAAGGCATCCGCTGTATTCCTCTGTGCCATAATCAACACACAAGTGTGTTGTAAATGTGTGGTAAATGTGTGTGTTAAGACGTCCAGTCTCGCGTGTTCTGGCTCATCATCATCGTACCACATCTGTTCAACAGACCAATTTAAACAAGCAGCGATGCCGATGCTCTGTCCAGTTGTTATGTGTGTGTTTGTTAGAGACCCGGCCCGATGGCCTGCAGAGTAAAAGCATTCCTCAGATTCTTCAGAAGCACAGCAGAACTGTACTCAGTGTGCCTACTGTGTGCATACTTTCTAACACACATTGTCACAGATGGAGACAGTTTTTACTATTTACTCTATTTTCACTTTTACTGTTTCCCCGAGGCCTCGCACCAGGACTTGTTTAATGCCACAAAAGAAAAGAGTTTTTCTTCTCGCTTCAGAAAAAACACTTCAGATTCATCGTTATCAAATCATGACTCTGATTAATTTTGACCTGGCAAAATGAAAAAAAAAGAAAGAAAAAAAGCCCTGGCAGCTCGAACTTGACTTTGATACCAATGACTTGTGACTTCACTTGGATGTTCGCCCTTTCACTCTGAATGATTTAAATTCCTCCCAAATCCCAGTGATTAACAGTAATGTTAATGATACACAGGACTCCAGAGTATCGGTTGCACTGTAGCGCTACACTTTTTCTTTCAGGTGGTGCACCAGCCCATAGCTGAAATGTTTTCATGGCAGTAATAATATATTTTAGGCATTACCTTTTTGGCCTTTGTATGATCCCTGAGCCTTTGAAACCAGACCAGACCATTTGTGATGTGAAAGATATTTATATAGACATTTTTGCATGTTGTAGGCTCTGGCCTTGGAGACAGAGGATTCTGTCTCTGCAGGTATTTGCACTTAAGAATTTTCATTTTATGTTGCTTCAACTCAGCTGCCTTTCATATTGTACTCTGTACCATTTATTAGAGGGGAATATCCACTACATCTGTCTGACAGCTTTACTTACTAGGTATTTTATTATGATAATATAATTTAGCAAGGTTTGCAAATGCAACACAATATTAACCATTGGTATCACATGCTTTTACACACTGTGTCGGCTGCAACGTGCCAAAATGGCAGCAAAATGAAAATAGCAGATGTTCTGCAGTGTTCCTGGCTTTAAACTGATGAGAAATGATGGCCCGCCATAATTACTTAACTTTGCGCGAGGTCAGTAAACAACCAGATCAATAAACAGTCATGTTTAACAGATGTAAAACCAGCCTACGTTGCCTCTAATTCCTGATGATTAAGGGATTAGATGTTTAGAAAAATGAGACTTAGTGCCAGGACTTCACTTAGGACTTGTTGGTGTTGACCTGCAGCCTCACTTCATTGTAGAAACTTGACTTGCCTGTAAGTTGCAGAGAAGTGATTATGTTGGTATTTGTGGGAGACCCAGAGACAGAGGAGGAGAGGTGATACAAGGACTGTGCTGCTAATCCCGAGATTTGTCTCCTCCATCCAGCGAGGAGCTGTTCTGTCCAAGTCTGATCCAACAGTGGACTTGTTTTACGGCCATGTTTTACGGTCAGGAAGGCAAAGTGTAGTTTTGACAGCGACAGAAATGCAATGTCAGGTCCGTTTTGTGGTGCTGTTCTTTGCCTTTTCTGTCCGGCTTCTCAGCTGATGACTCGAGACTTTGGGAATCCTCTAGTTACCTCTGCCCATGCTTTTGTTGAAGCCACAGAAAACCGTTCTGAAAATATGGTCTTAGTAAGGAGGCATCCTGTAAGGACTTTGTAACAAGACACTTTTATTGATTCTTCATTGAGTCTGTTGGTGATCAAGGTGACTTAACAGTGGCAGCAGCTCTGGAGATGAGCTAAGACATCCTGGATCCAAAGATAAGCTTAATTAGATTCTTTTTGCTCCCCTCCCTCTTCTGGTGGATCGGTTCCAATAAGGAGACTGAACAATGTTACTCTTGTTGAAGATTAGACGTTGAAGTTGTTCATGTTCATATAGTCTGATGTGGTTGAGGCTGTAAGACAGTCTCCTCTGTCCCCTCTGTGGATAGAGACAGGTGCAAAGTGTGCGTATTGTGAGTGTGAGGTCAGTTCTTCTCCCATTGCTGCAACACTGCTGTATTTTTAAACAGGCTGCTGCTATGTAAACTCCTGCAGTCATAATTCTCTTATGTTTGTATGTGTTTGGTTCAGAGTCCATTTGGCTGCCTTCATATGTTTCTGCATGCTCTC
Source organism: Trachurus japonicus (assembly GCF_045865225.1). Lineage (NCBI taxonomy): Eukaryota > Metazoa > Chordata > Actinopteri > Carangiformes > Carangidae > Trachurus > Trachurus japonicus. The sequence continues at coordinate 26,229,221 of NC_140930.1, read as the reverse complement.
TCCTTCACCTTGAAAGACCCACTGTTCTGGATACACACTCACTGACACACAATGTACAAGCGCTTACACAGATGGAGAAATATCTGGCAGCGACACTGACGGCAATAACAGCGACGACGATGACCATGGATGGCAGTATCAATAATCATGTGATTTTAGACAAAGTCAGTCCGGTGCTGCTCTTATCATATCAAATCAGGAAATGTTAGTCACAGTTCAGAGGTTGGCAGATTTCCCATACTTATTAAATCACTCCTTTGACGTTTAGAAAGCATCCAGGTGAGGTGCTTTCCCATGTTACATTTAGGAACAGGAAACTACAAATATATGTATTGGTTCCTTGTTCAGAGTTGTGAAATAACACTCCCTGTTTGAGTTTTATCATCATTTGTGATCACAGACATTGATGTGCGCAGTTAGTTTTTCTTTTTTCATTGTGGCATGAGACACATTGGTAAATCTGCAAAGCTTCTATTTTGAGATCTATGCTTCTACCTAGAATTAATTTGTGAAATGAGGCAGACACAGCCTTCAAAAAAAATCATCACCAGTGACCAGTATGATACGTTAGTCACTTAGTGACCATTTTCACCCTCTGCTATTGTTGGCTACTTTACTGTGCCATGCCAACCAGGAATCAGCCCCAGGAATTCAGACCATTTGTGTAACGTCCGACTAGGAACAGGTGCTTCTGTAGTTGGTTAAAAATAATATCTTCCCCTGTTGGTGGAGCCGGTCTCAGAGGGGAGGAGCTACAGAGTGAACAGGGAGAGGTGGACTGACTCAGTCAAATTAACAGGCTTTCCGTTTAGTTGCCATGGTTGCCATGCGACAGCACACACCTTGGAAATGTCACATTCTCGTTCGGCCCCCGCTCATGTTCTGGAGAATGTTGCCGTTCTGAAACTGATACCATTGTTTCCTTGTGTGTGTGTGTGTGTGTGTGTGTGTGTGTGTGTGTGTGTGTGTGTGTGTGCTATAACAGCAGGTTAAAGGCTTTCTCTGGGGAGATTTATGTTTCAGCACTGTGCCAGTTTCAGGACACTGACGGGACAAGTGTGCAGCATATGGCAGTGAGTGATGTCCAGAGGTGAAAGACAGTTCACCCCAAGCCAAAACCAGACACACACAGTTGGCAGCCTGCGCATGTGTGTGTGTGTGTGTGGGACATTTTGTGAATGAGCCTCCGATTGACCTAATCTGGAGCCCAGGCTGAGGCGGGGCGGTTTTGGGTTAATGTTAAACCTAACACACGCTTGATACACAAACACAAACACACTCCCTTTTTTTTCTCTGCTCTGTCATTGCGCAGTTCACACATCTGTTTCCCCCAACACAGCAATTTTCTGTGATTACCGGCTGCTGCTCCTCCACCTCCGTCAGCACTATATGGGAGCTAGAGACAAGGAATAAATCTCCAGCCAATCTACTGAAAGTGAATTGTGACCTCTGCCAAGTTATGGCTGGGTACGCAGAGGCCCTTTTTCATTTTGTACCTGTAGAGAGCAAAAGACAGAGGGAGAGGAAAACAGAGAAAGGAGGAGAGAAAGAGGAACTATAAGAAGATGAAAATAATGACAGGTGTTGTGAAGGGAATGAGCGATGTAATGCCCCGTTGGTCTGGTTTTCCCTGAGTCACGTTCAGAGCACATTAGCATTTGGGTGTTGTAATTTAGGCTGACATTTAATTTGGAGGAGATTGAACCTGTGGACGATGCTGTAATGAAGCCTCTGATAACATCACCATTGATAAACCTTGCAGACGTATTTGTAAAAATACACAGAATGGACTTGTAACTTAATGCAGTAACATTCTGTCAGCCTCTCAATTTATTCTTTGTGCAGTTCTTCTCTTCATTTGACCTAGTTTATCAATCCATCGCTCTCATCGTTACACCTTTGTACTGTAGAATATTAGACAGGATTATTAAGCCATGATGAACCCTTTGTCTGCTATTAATTATATCAGTAATGAATAGAAAAGTTAAAATGGCAGTAAAATATTGAATCCATACAATCTATAGGGTTTCACACCGGCAGGGCTCCATGGTTCCGGTTCCCAAACTCAATTTTGAACTGGCTGAAACAAATAATAGGTTCAGAACTTGAAAAGTCGGTTATCAACGGAACCAAAAAATAGTTGGACGGTAGTGATTTACAACAGCGGTGGTCGGCTAGTGGCAATTTGGGCATCGACACAATTTAAAAAGCTAGAAAGCAGCACAAGAAAGAGCGAGTTGTGTACTGAACTTGTGGAAGAGATGGCCAAGGCTGGGGTCACTCCAACACCAGAACAAATAATTAATAAACTTTAAAAAAAATGAAGAAAGCTATTTTGCAGCTGTTGTGTTTACTTCCACCTGAGTAACACCGGGTGGGTTTACATGGACAGTTTTAAACGGTTTCAAATAGGTTTGGGAGACCAAACAGATTGAAAATACTTCATATAAACACTTCAAACTGTCTCAATTAGACTTAGACTCAATTCAGAAGTGGTATTTAGCTCTCATTCAAATGTCTGATACAAAGTGCTTTTCATCTTACAAGTGTAAAGTGGAGCGCAGCACAGGGACGACTAGGTCTGGGTAATACTGCAGATCATTTCCCTGACACAGTGTTGTTTCCTAAACCATTAGATCAAACCTCTCTGTAGTGTTTTGCTTCAGAAGACAAAAAAGAGTCTTTTCACTCATGAATGCTGAGGAAAACCTTTTCACTGCTCAGATAAGATGTTCAGACACCTGTAGAGGATATCAGCCATTCAGGTGATGGTTAGGCTTTGTTATCAACACTGTATGAAGTTCAGGGCAGGGTTATTGATAATCAGCTTCAGATGTATCTGTACTGTACCTTTATAGATGTGATTCATTGGTTGAGGAGCAGGAGAAAAACTGTTGTTACTGCGGCATTTAAATATTATGACAGTTAAGCAAGTGACTCGACCTGATGTTACTTGGGATCAGTGAATGTTTCTACAACAAAATGTAAAACAAGAACAGCTCTTTTCCATTTTGCGATTTTTATTAGGTGATATGAACAACAGCTTGGCTCAGAGCAGCCACCTTTAAACAGGGGAATGTAAACTGTTGACCTGTCTGCTTAGCGGGGCAGAACTTTAATATAGAGAAAGAGTGAGCTGTATATGTGTGGACGTGACGTTATGGAGTGAGTCACTGGAGCAAAAAGTCAAAAGCAGGAAAAGAGAAGTGTGAAAGGAAGAAAAGCGTTAGCGGACTCTTTTAGATTAGCTGTTCCACGGGTGATTTCAGAGAGCTTTGTTTGTGCCTGAGTTTCTCTTGAAATTTCGATTAGGACTTCTTTTCCACTCCACTGTGCCGGTCTGTGTATAAACAAATTCATACACACACACACATACACACTGAGAGGGAGGTGGAGGAAGGACATGGTTTTGTTCATTTCCTCTCCTGAACAACAGAAGTCTGTTCACAAAACTTAGAGCCACAGATCCGGAAAGAGGGTTTTTGTTTTTTTTTGGTCCACTTAGAGCCTTTTGGTTGATTAAAGACTCTGCTGGTGCCAACACTGTTCAGTGTGAAACTCAGCACTTCAGCTGAGTCTGTCGATGTAATGGAGGTGACTTAACATTGGCAGCAGCTCTGGACGGGCAGCTCAGAAGAGGGGCTAAGACACCCTGGATTCAAGTGATAAGGGTTCCCAGTCACATGGCTTGTAAAACCATGTTGACGCTGCAGAAGCAACTGAAGAAAACACTTAAGTCCACAGTCAGTAAGAGTCAGGGATGTGCAGGGGTTAGAGGAAGTAACAGCACAACTATGGAATGTCATGCAGTTCTGTTCTGTAAATATGAATCCTATTATATAATACCACAAATTCTAGTCTCAAATAGACGCCGGTCTCCTATAGCTACTGGTCGGGTCTGGCTATACAGGTTTGAGCACATAAGAACAGTCTCAATTAGAAGCTGGGTCTATTTTCTGTGCAAGTTCTTGTGAATGTATGAAACCTCTCAAAACCCAAAAATCACTTGTTTGAGCAGTTTCTAGGCTGCTTATCCATGCGAGAGTTCTAAAAAAACAAAAATCCCGACCCAGCCCGACCCGCAGGTATTTAAAAAAAATCCCGACACGGCCCGACTCATAGCATTAGGTCATTCTCAGCCCGAACCAGGCCAAAAAGGAAGCCTTTGGTCTGACTTGGGTTATTGTATATATTGAACCCGGCCCAAACCAGCCTGGTGAGGTTGGTCCGGTCGGGTCCGGCCAGTCCGGCCTGTTGACAACAGGCGGAGCATGCATTTATATAGAAAAACTTCATTCGTGCCAATTAAAACTTCTAAATGAATGTATGCTCTGGATCTGGCTCTTTCCTTCTATACTTACTATTTTAAGCAGTAAGAATTGAAGGATTTGAGGTTTTCCCATCGTTGCTGAGCAAAGGGTTTGTGCGAAATGAATAAGAAACCAGTTCCAAAGATGCCAGTGTAGTTCAGCAGTTGAAGCAAATAAAAGCCTGTGCTTCTATTTGAGAATTTACAGCATATACTGTACATTCTTTCTTTGGTGAGACTGTGAAAGAGCATTGAGTCAGCGTTTCTTGTTTTCTACATCCTTCAGGGTAGCAACCATCACTTCTAATCAAAGTGTTGACTTTGCTCAGACTGATGTTTAAAGGATAACTCGTGCATGATGATAGTGTTCCCCTATCACTGTTATTAGTTCCCATAGAGTAAACCTGCCCCGTTCCTGTCACTTCAACTCTGTGTGTGCTTTACCTGCTGCAAGAGAAGTCATACACCGCTCCTATTTTCTTAAAGGGATAGTTCAACATTTTGGCAAATTGGCCCATTGCCATAATCACTATAGTCATAGCAGTAGGTTCGTTACCTTTAATTGTCGGTGTAAGCTATTTTTAGAACAGCGGAGCGGAGCGGCCGGCTGCTCAGAGCTACGCTATGGAGGCTAAGGGAATTTCTTGGTTTCACTCATCAAACTCATCAAATACACAATCCAACAACTCCAAAACGCTGTCGTGGACAAGTTGTGAGCTGCACAATCACCATGCTTTGGGATTGTGTATTTGATGAATTTGATGAGGGAAACCAAGAAATTCCTTTAGCCTCCGTAGCGTAGCTCTGAGCAGCCTGCTGCTCCGCTCCGCTGTTCTAAAAATAGCTTACACCGACAAATAAAGTTAACGAACCTACTGCTATGACTATAGCGATTATGGCAATGGGCCAATTTGCCAAAATGTTGAACTATCCCTTTAAGTCATTACAACCAGCTCTGCTTCATTATAAGTGGGATATTTTTTAACATCACTCAGGAAACACAACAATCTGATTGTTTTGCTCTTCCATTAAAACTGCGTTACAGACAGGAAATGAGTCATGGGTAAAAAAAAAATAAAAAAAATCTTGAATCTTAAATTAGTCATAGATGATATAATAGAGTTAATAACACAACAGAATAATGTAGTTGTTGTGAGGCTGAGTGCTCCGGTGCCAGCAGACAGCTCATGTGGGCCTAATCAAAGGTTGCTCTGTCTGGCAGCAGAGTGCAGAGGATGATTAAGCTTCTCATTGTCTCATAGGCACAGGTATTTATAACATTTATGCTGGCCTATTTCCGGACCACTTATTCAAAAATGATCTCTAATGTGTTGATTCCTTTCATCTGACACAGTTCACACAGAATACAGTTTGACACTGAGTGCTGGGTGAATGTATGACAGAGGAGTAGACGCGTAAGGTCGGGTGAATGAAATAAGAGACTTACCTTGGAAGAGGATGACTTAAATGATTACACTACCTTGCTCTTAAGCTGTGTTGTTGCACTCACTTGAACATTGTCAAGGAGAACCTCTCTCATTTCAGGCGTAAAAAATTTAAGGGTGGTTTTTCCGGTGCTGAAGCAAAGCCTTAATGAAATTTTGATGTGCAGCACTGAGATGTGTCGTTACCAGTGATGCAAAAGGTGATGGAAATTGACTATCCCTGCTCAAAGAGGCGTCAGATAAAAGCTCTGCTTGGTTCTCACTCTCCCCGTTTTGGCTCAGATCTGTCTCTGCCACTTTGTCCTCTCCTGTCTGTCTCTCCCTGTCTGTCATTACTGTCTTTGGACATGCCGATTACCTCTTCATCACTACCTGGCCACTTCATTTATTGCCTTTGCTGCAGCGCTCTGAAGATAGCCACCCCTATTTCACACCGATAATTTTTCTCTTGATGAAATGACAGTTGCCGCACATTTCGTTTTAACAACTGTTGTTAAATGATGATAAATAGCTCATCTCTTCCTACGCTCACTAGATTGCTTTTTCTGATACGTTGCTGCGTGCAAGGAATACAGCCTCATTGTTCTCCCAGGCAGCTGTGAGTAGTTTTTATCATAGGCTGTAAATAAACTGAGCTAAACGTGAACTTTGAACATTTGAACCTTTACCGTGAAATGTCAGAAGTACAGCTCTCCAGCTTATATAGGCCCCCGGGCAGCCGCTGCTTTTTTTTTTTTTTTCCTCAGACTTTAGAGTTGTCAGTCTGACACAGCCATGATTTGAATAGATTTAAATGTGCAACAGAGACCGTGCTGCTGTTGTAGCTGTCAGTTAGGTATTTGCATGGCTGAGACAGAACTGAACTGTTGGTTGAGCTCTGCATCGCAACTCATCTGAATCAGTCAGAATCAGCTTGTTCAGGCCTGTTTTTTTTTCTTTTCTCTCTCTCTCTTCCCCCGCTGCCTCGCTGGTCTGGCAGCGGCACCAAGCAGGACCAGTAGCAGCTGCAGGTAGCACACAGCCAGCCAGATAAACATCAACCACTGTCACCACTGAATTCAGCCTGGTCTTGTCTGTCTTGTATTGAGGCAGCTTTGACCTTGCTCTTTGGATGATTAGGAATTATTCAAATAGAGATATTGGCACACACTATCTCTCCTCAGAGGGCTCAGGTGTGTACACAGTAAATGATGAAAGTCATCATGTGAAGAATGAAAGAGAGCAAACCAAACCTGCACACTTGAGGTTTAAGGATTGGACTGGATGTTTGAGAATTTTAGAAAAATTGCTACACAAGTCTATTCAGTGGGTTTCAGGCACCGGCAGATGATCTGTCAGGCACTTAGGCTATGTTCATTCTGCAGTGTGACCTGAATCGCTCAAACGTGACCCATATCCGATTTGCTTTTGACAGTGTGAACAGCACAAGTCCCATTGAATCTGACATTTTCAAATCAGATTCAGGCCACTTTCAAATGTGCTCCTGAATCAGATTCAGATCGACTTTTTCCAGTGCGACCGCAGTGTGAACAGCTAAGGCGGATTCGATGCAACAATGTTTACTCTAGGTTTTAAGTTTAAGAAGCTGCGTCAGGACCACATACACACAAACACACACACAGCAATAAAAAACGACTCGATAAAACATTGGATAATTTGACGAGCAGCGACGTGTGTTTACCGACAACAGAACAGCTGTGAGAATGTGAGCGCTGAAGGAGAGGAGATTATGAATAAAAAAGGACATGTGGTGTTAAACTTTGGGTTGTAATAACGATGTTGACGTTGTTTCTTAATAAACCGAACGCTGAGACACTTTAGGAGGTTTATTCTTATATAGGGAACAGACTAAAGTAATGGTAGCCTAACTGAAACTAAAATACATTTGGCTTTTTTTCTTCATTCTTTTCCTCCTCAGCAGCTGTGCAGACTTTTTCCAGCTTCCATTTCACAGACATTTCGAAATAAAAGTGAAAATACTCATTCCCTCTATGTTTCCTGCGTCGTTGTTATTGTTCTTTTGCACATGCGGATTCAGTTCGGAACCGCAAACCGTTCACACTGGAATCTTTTAGATGGTAATGTGAACAGACAAACAATAAATCGTATCTGAGCAAAAACTTTGAATTGAGCATTAAGACCTACAGGCTGAACGTAGCCTTAGTTTGAGGAATACTGAGACCTTCAGTTAAATGAGGTTTTAGTTATCTATTAAAAATCATGCATGTCTACAACGTTGCAGTTTGTGTGTCACAGTCCTCCATGTTTGACCCACTTCTAAACAAAGCGTGTGAATCAGACCAGCCAGCTACTGTCAGCACTCTGTTACTCAGTCATATGTAAAGAATCACATTCCTAGAATATAGAGAGATGTTTGTCCACATGAAACACAGTTGGTAAGTCGAGTCTTTTCTTTTTCTTTTACCCCTCATTAACACCACTGTGAACGATTTTTACTCGGTTCACCGGAGCATTTCTAATGAAATGATGGTTGGACATTGATTGCTGTGGTCACCGGTCAATAAGATGCGTAGATCAGTGAAGAGCTGCGGTTGGTATGTTGCAGTGGGACGACCCGACATTTAGATTGTGGGTCAGAAATCGGAGGTTACGGCAGTAGTTTTCAGAGCGGTGGTAACTGCTCCTCTCTGCACGACTCAGTGCTCCTGTCACAGGTCAGAGGAGACGGATTCAATTACTGATCTGCTCTTTTTGTTGTAATTACGCTAAATCGATTACAGTGGAGAATTTATAGCTCGCACATTGAAACGCTGATGCTTTTAGCGAAATGACATTTAAAATTTGGACTGTGTCTTATGATTCACCTGGTCCTCAGAGACCCCCACCCCCCCCCCCTCTCTCTCTGCCACTCTGTCTCAATTCAATTCTGAATTTACTGGGATGAATGTCAAGTACATAATATTGCAGAAGCATACAGGATAATACAATTCTATAATGAAACAATAAAAAGTATAATTCATTGATAAAGAGATCCACATGTTTAATATGATAAAAGGAACTATTTGTTTCACTGCAGCAAAGTTTGGTGGATGTTCACATCGGAACAAAATCTGTTGCTCGATTACACTGCCATGGCTCTGTGACATATTGGATTAACAAATGACCCTTATGTTAGTGTTGAACTGTCTCTGCCTCACCTGTGCTGCAGTGGCTACAGACTCTGTCCTCTGCTGGTAGCCAGGTCTTCTTGTGGCGTCCTGTGGTTAGACTGTGGTTACAGAGTCAGTACTGGTTAAGAGCTGTATCTGCCCAGACAGCGCAGAGATAGCCTGCAGTTTATGTTCATGTGTGGTTTATGGTCAGATAGCCATTCAGTTTAGATTAATTATGTTCATTTTGACTTCTCAAATATAACTAAGCCATGCAGTTTGTTGAGAGTTTTGGTTTGATTCACCTAAAGTTCCAGATAAGCGTCTTGTGTTAGCATAATGATTCGGTTTACTCTGATTAGTGGTTGGAAAGCAGCACTGGAGGTTAAACAGTACTCTGTTATTTAATCATTAAGTGTGGGACCAGCTGACAGAGGAGAGTCTTTAAGGGATTCACCCACTGCCTGGAATCCCAGTGAGTCATAGAAGCTTATTTAAGATGAAAATCTTAGTTTTTTTAATGTTAATTATTAGTGCAAAACCTCTGTAGGAAGCTTGTCTTGATGACTGAGTGGATACAAACTTTACAATCACACAGGATGACTGGTTGGATTGCACTGTGAAATACACTGCCCATCCAGAAAAGAAAGTCACCACTTGGATTTAAAGCAGAAGTAAGCGATCCGGTCGTTTTGACTAACTTCTTGTCAGCCGATGGAGTTAGCAGCCCCCGCCCTCGTCATGGATCTATTGGTCCTCGTCCCTACGTCACCACATTCACGCGCATCCCTTGGCTGCACACACAGAGAGGACCGACCCTTTATGCCGTTCTCTCTCCTCATTGGATAAAGGTTGTAGGATACAAGGAAAGTTTTCTCCTCGGCTTACAGCAGAGCAGAGTGACTGACAGACCCGTGTTTCAGACCAAACACTCTATATAAGTGATTGCTGTCGGAAGATATAACTATTTAAGACTTATATTAACACAAACATTCCACTTACTTCTGCTTTAAGTAAGCTAATAGGTAAGAGCCTCCCATTGGATACTGCATGGATGGTTATGTTTCAGCTGGCAACAACTTATTTAACCCTAACTGATGCAGACTCATTAACCATGTCTGAAGACACATCCTGTGGTCCTGGAAAAGATGTCAAATAATTGGCATCAAGTAAATAAAACATCAGTAGATTGCTGAGACTTAAACTTGGGTTAATAACTGTCCAACGCATTATTAAAAACTGGAAGGAGAGTGGGGAACCATCATCTTCAAGGAAGAAATGTGGTCCAGTGTGACCACAGAGTCCAGACCTTAAGCCCATTGAGAATCTTTGAAAAATTAATGCAACTCTGGACGGAAATATATGTTGTGACATTGCAGAAGCTTATCGAGACGATGACACAGCAAATACGTGTCGTAATCAAAGCTAAAGGCGGTCCAACAAAATGTTAGAGTGTGTGACCTTTTTTTGGACAGGCTGTGTAGGCTATACTGTACTGTATGTGGCTTAGGGCTGACCGATTTATCTTAGTTTCATCATCATCGCTATGTCAACATACACGATAAACACATCACAAAAGGTTGCCTGAAATGCGAGGATATAGATTATATGTCTGTTTTGTAGCCTATGTTTTGTTATGGTGCCTTCACTGCCAGGTCAAAGTTAGCTGAGGCACTGACCCAGAGGCCTGGTAATCATGATAAAGGGTGTGATCTTGATGGATGTTTGGATTGATTTTCAGTTTAGTGAGAGTAGAGCCATCACAAGTTTAGATCTGTTTCTGTCGGCAGTCAGGGCCCAGTTCTGCTCCAGGAGGTCCAGATGCTGCCGTAGTCCTTGTATGGATGGCAGCAACTCTCTCTTTTCTTCACCCATTCCACTTCAAACACTAACCCAGCCCAGTTGCCATGACGATCCAATCCATGCAGCTTGTTTTTTGATGCTGCAAAGTACTCAAAAGCCCCCTGCTGCTGTGATTTGACTGCCATCGCTGCGCCAAGCCAGGTGGCTGCTTTCCTCGGGGAGGCCTTTCAAATAAAGGCATTCAGCCAAAAGACTTTGAAGTCCCACTGTAGACAAGCTCTCAATAAGAGAACACGCTTCCTTCCTGTTTCATCCCAGACTTTGACAGGAAAGCTTAGATGGAGCACAACCTCATGTTGCTCATCAGTTTGTTGTGGTGCTGCAAAAAAATAATAAAGACTGAAATGTATAATCCTCAGTCCTCTCCAAATAAAATACTGTAGAGTTTTTGGTTCAAATTGTTAAATTAAGGGACTAAGAAGGAAACATTCAAAAATATATGAACAGATGGTGTTTCTGAACGCTTGTCAGCTGATGGTGAAGAAACACCCCAGACAGATTGTAATCAAGCTCAAGTTAGATACATGGGAGACAAACACATGTGAAGAGACAAACTATGATGTTCACAATCACATGAAGGAGAAATGTAAAGTCTCCAGGTCATTTGACTTCCTGTAGCTACTGGTCTTGGTGCAGTTAAAGAGACTCTGAGGAGTTTGCCTTTGGTTATAAAAGAGTCTCATATTAATGTGGATGAATCTATGTTACCCACATACTTGTTAATGGGTTCATTTTTGATAAATATATCGTTTTGTCTCTATACTGTAGTTATTTTGTTATTATTATTCAGTGGTTGCCTCGCCCAGCATTTCCTACTTTCGTTTTCGCGGACGCTGCTCGGCAGGTCATTTGAATAACGCCGCCAAATCACAATTTATAGTCGGAACTATGACAGTGTCTGATCATCTTCGAACCTCAATCAATGAAAACATTCTTGGCAAATGCCGGTCCAAGAATTTCACAGTTTGCGCGAAGGCTCATGGGAAATGTAGTGTGAAAACACTTCCAAAACTCCTTGTAGCCCCTCAACCTCAAGTCCCGTAAGGCAGCGGTCCCCAACCTTTTTATCTCCGCGGACCGGTCCGGACCGGGGGGGGGGGTTCTCCTGTTTACATTACATGTAGGCCTACAGGACTACACGTTCACATAGCCTAGTTTTCTCTTACGTTTACGTTCTTTGTTACAACTCACCATAATATAGTATCACAATAATATCAGTCATCTGGGGGTGATGCTCCGTCTGTCATCTCGGTTCCTGTCTACTCTGTCATCTCGTTTTGCTGCTGAAGCTGCAGAAAACTCCGTTTCACAAACATAATATGTTTGTAATGGAAGCAGGTTTTCCGTGCTTTTGTGGCGATCTCAGGATATTCTGCTTAAATCCAGAACGCAGGGAGAGAAGTTGTCTGTGAAGTGATGAAGCGGCAGAGCCGGCCGGGTCCCACACACACATTGCGGAGCTTGGAGCATGTGAATCACCTGTTGCAATGAACCCGTAATTTAAACAGGACTCGTGCTTTTTCTTTTAGAACAGCTTCTTGTTGGAAGGCGTCGGGTCTTCTGTCGTCTCATTATTGAGTTTTTCCCGGTCCGGCGACGTGTGTTGTTCACTCTTTTACGTTTGTGCCTGCCTGTCAATTGCGCAGCACCGGGAAGATGCACAAACGGAAGTGGCAACATTTTCAAAATAAAACGACCGGAAGTGTGAAATAGACGAAACAAACAATTTCATTTTTTTTTTTTTAATTTTCATTTCATCTTTCTGCGGCCCGGTACCAAATGATCCGGTCCGTGGCCCGGTGGTTGGGGACCACTGCCGTAAGGTAAAGCCAGGACCACTGCTACCCTGCTGCCTGTTCAGAAATGAAATTGAATCTAACACAGAATTGAATTGAATTGAATTGAATTGAATTGAATTGAATTGAATTGAATTGAATTGAATTGAATTGAAAGTCTTTATTGTCATTGCACATTAAAGAGTGAGAGCGCTTCTCCACAGTGGTGCATACAATAAATACCAATAAGAGTGTCATCTCAAAAGACTGAATAACCCTAGTTTACTTTGAGGCTTTTAACCTTATGAAGAAAAAGCATGGCACAACAATGAAACCCAAAACAAGTGTGGATCTTCTCTTTTTCATGCTGAGCTTTGATTCAAAGGCTAGACGGAGTAACAGTATTCCTCCCTTTTGTAAAGCGATTTATTTAACTTCTTTTTAATTTTCTCTCTTTGACTGTGCAGTGCAGGTCACAAGTTCAGTCAGTAATGAAGCTCTCCCATTCTTTCTCTGCTCTTTCATCTGACAACAGAGATGATGAGAACTGAAATTAAAAGAATATTGAAGCAAGAAGTACATGTCTTAAATAAATAATTCCTTTCTACTCCAAAGAATACTGTAAAATTGACAAAAGTTAGCTTTGATGGCAAACTCATGATTATTTAATCTAAGAGGTGGGAGTCTTTCTGTCGCTGCTCTTCCGTGCCTGCATTTGCAAAATGACTACTGCTCATCCATTGACAGTGGAAATGTTGGTGTTAAAAGTTAAAGAAAACATCTGTAAACACACATGAAATGAAAAAAAAACATTGACTACCAGCAGAGGGAGATACAAAGAGCCAATGTAAAGCAGATGTGTCAGTGAACATAAAAGTCTACATTACATTCAGTCATATTATTCCACTTGATACATTGCTCACAACATCAACCAAGAGTTGTTTGGACTTGATATTTGAAAGAGGTAGAAGGATTAGGTGGAGGTGTTCTCTTATTGGTAATATTGAATATTGAACAGTCAAAGGACACAAATGCAGTGTTTCTTGACTTGCAGGCCATTGGTGTCATAAAGACACTTGTCTTGCGTCATGCTATTTTCTGGCCAAACACAAAAAAGCGCAGGACATTTGATCAGTGTGTAGATGGTTGCACTGTGTGAGCGGTCAGCATCATTATCAGGTGTCTGTTCAGGAATGCTGAAGGAGACCTGGAGCTGGTGCATTTCTGAACACTAATAGAAAAATCACATCAGGCTTAAATGTCTCAGGGTTAGAGAGCACAGATTAACGTGATGAGCCTCTTCGGGCTTCGCTTTTTTTCCACTGCCAATTTCACAAGTGTACCACGCTGATTCATTCTCCTAACACTGCACAGAAGCACACACTGCATTAATTTTTTAACCCTGTTAATATATAAAGAGCTGTCATTTGCCTTTCTCCATTTTTCTTTCTCCCCCTCTCCCTTTCTGTCTCTCTCTCTTCATCCCAACTAATGTCTCAATCTGGGTTTTCCATATTAACTGAAAGGCCTCAATAAATTTCATTTAATTCATTTTGTTGGAGAGACGAGGGAAGTGGATGGCTTACGCTCAGTTCCTATTTGCTGATAAGGCAATTATAAGGCTTTTTGCTTTCGAACAATTTCCACTACTTCCTGCACATGAATGAATGACCAATCGCTCAAGTGGGCGACTGGAAAGAAGAGGTTTTTAACTGTATTTCAAAGAGACTGATGTGGAGTGGTCAGTGGGATAGTAAGTGGAGATAATCACAGAGAGCAAAGAGTACGTTTTTTTTTCTTTTCTCTCTCCTGGCTGCTGTTGTTAATCATTCACAAGCACGTTAGAGAGGGCTGCATATCATGTGTTCTCTCTCAGAAACCCCTGAATTAGACTTGTCTCATGTTTAGACAGCTCTCTCACACAGATTTCACTTTGTATTATTGATTGCTTTGATGCAGACTAATCGAAATAATTACATTAGATGTGCCTCTGATGTCTAAGAGGGCCGTAATTCCCACCAGCCAGGGGTTTTCTGGGTTTTCATGCCACCCTGCTGCTTTTCATTTTAAGCTGAATTCCTTTGTAGCCTGTAGCAATTATCTTGCTGCTGTCTCTCCATTTCCGCATGTTCGTGTCAGAAAGCTTATTAACAACACACTGAGGGACTCATTTTGGCCTTTAGTGTAGATTATTAACGTCTTCTCAGAGACGTACGTACAAAGTGAATAAATGTTGGAAAAATATCAAAGAAATCTTCTCAAAAGCACAAGGAAGGGCCTCAACAGAAGGATTTACATTTCAAACCACAACCTTCCCTGATGTACTTCACTCAGGTATTTCATCCACTATCACAGTGTTAAGTGTATCGCACGGTGCAGACTTAACACATCACTTCTGTTCTGTGACTGGTAAATACAGTTTACTGGTCATTTTTCTGCCAAGCAATCACTCTGTTGTCCACCTCCAGAAATCTCCCACTTCCTCTCGCTGTCCCATTTTTTTTGTTCAAGTAACTAAGTGTGTCACAAATGTGGGTCAGTCACTTCTCTTTCCCCACTAAAGTCAATTCAATTTGGTGGAACCATAAGAAGGCGTCAGATTTAAACAGCGTGGAGGTGCTCTGGGGCAAGGCAGGAAACACAGCAGTCTGTCATACTTAAAGTACCAGCTCCTCTCCCACAGTCTTCCTCGAGAGAGTTACATGATGGCAGAGAAAGGACCAACACCTGGCCCATTAGGAGGAGAGGGACATAGAGAATTACATTTCATTAGGACATAAGCAGACGAGGCAAAGCCAGGTTGGCGGTGATGGACACTTCTCATTGTGTTCCTCATTGTTTTCTGAACGTGTTGTGTTTGCATTTGTGGCTACAGTATTTTTTTTTAGGACCTGTTGACAAACGCAGGTAATTGCCCATGGAGGAGGATAAACAGACACATGGATTGTGGGTAGAGCCTGATTGGGACATCGACCTGGCTGGTAACACACACTCATTTGCTGGCTGAGTTGTATGTTTTGTTCTCTAACGGCGCTGCCATTACCGTGGTGGCACAGTTGAACCGAACGCGGCGTGACTGACAGTGGAAGCGGAGACCGAGATATCCTCTGACAGATGAAGGCAGTCAGTGTTAATGAGGTGTGTAAGACAGCACAGGCAGTGCTGCTCAAACATGTTGTTCTTATATATAGAAGGATTTGATTACCACTGGGTAACGAAGGGATAGTTCAACATTTTGGCAATTTGGCCCATTGCCATAATCCCTATAGTCATACAGTAGGTTTGTTACCTTTAATTGTCAGTGCAAGCTATTTTTAGAGCAGCGGAGCAGAGCCGCGAGCTGCTCAGAGCTACGCTACGGAGGCTAATGGGATTTCTTGGTTTCCCTCATCAAATTCATCAAATACACAATCCAACAACTCAACAACATCCAACAAAACGTTCTCGTGGACAAGTTGTGACCTGCACATTCACCACACTATGAGATAATAACCGAACATTACAAGACAGAGTTGAGGTAAATTCATGTAAATTCAAAATGTTGAATTATCATTTGTCTGTAGTGGCTCTTGTGGATTTGTATTGTTGAATCAGGTGACAACTATTCCAGAAAATGTGCTTCAACTGGTAGCAGCAAAGTCTGGAAGCTCTGAGCTCTGATGTTTTTGTAACTACTGATGGATACTTCTGTGGGGAGAGGAATTTGTTTCTTCTTTCATTGAAAACGGAGCAAGTCTGGAGGATGCCACTCTGTTCCAGCTGAGATGAAGAGGTGTTTTCATGGTTTCTGTGCTGGTGCAAAGGTGGAAGAGGAGATGTTTCTGCTGTCAGTCATCATGGGAAATGTCAACTCTCTGTCCAACAAGTAAAGAGTGAAGACTCAGGAAATAGACTTTTTTTCATACAAAACTTGTGTAGCTACATCCCACCAATGGCTACTGTTGAAGTTCCATGTGAAGTTCTCCATGAAGTCGTTGCTAGGATACAGACTACACATCCAGAGGCACTTTTCGTAATATCAAGAGACTTCATCCATGTTTCCCTGATGGAGGATGTTGTGGAGAGATGCACACTGAAGATGTTAGAGTCCATTTTGAACAACTCAGATCATCCGCTCCATAACCAAAAAGAGATACGAGCTTCTCAGCTAACGCCACGGAGGTTCATGGTATTTCCGGGCTTTCCCTCAAAACTCATCAAATACATAATCCAACAACGCCAAAACGCTCTCATGGACAAGTTGTGACCTGCACATTCACCACGCTATGAGATAATAACGGAACGTTATGAGACAGAGTTGTTATAGAGGTAAATGCATGGGTGAATGCGTAACTGCAGATGTGCGATCCCGTCGGGGGCAAACGTTTTTTGGCAAGGAGTCTCTTTTTGGCACAACACCGACTTTGCAATCGCCTTGAAATATCCCTTTAATGTTTACTTGTCCTTGCTCTCATCAAACTGTTCGAATTTAGGATGAAAAGAAAAGTGTGGAGTCAGAAGAACGTATAACCACAGAGTGCGTGAGGAAGGATCCTGGACAAGAAGAGACACAGGCACAGACAGGGAAAAGACAAAGAGCTTTGCCTCTAGAAAGGAAAGTGAAAAATGGATTTCTCTAAACCGTCCGCTTTGTCCTGACTTCAAAGGGTCCAGGGATTGCTCTTAGGAGGTGTCTAAATGAGGTGATGTGAAAGATGAGAGCCAGAGCTGCACTGTATCTGGCACTGGCAGCGATTCTCAAAGGACTTCAGTGGAGAGCCCCGACACAAGCACACACAGGCCCGCTGATCACTTTCAGCTCCCAGACCTGAACACAGAGACGCTGTGGGTGAATTTACTGTTTATCCCTTGTTCGGGGCCAAAGAATTTCATGTGTGGAAATCTCCCGCCTGCAAAAACAGTGTGAGATGAGTTTTCAGAAAGAAGAGGAAATAAAAAATCTATATGTGAATAATATCAATTGAATAGAAACTGACAAATATTTTGTAGTTGTACAGGTGAAGTGTAGTGTAGTGTGTGACTGAGAGAGCTAGTGTTTGTACTGTGGGATCTTTGTTTGTGTCTCGTCTGGTCTTTAATGACCTTAATTAATCCTATCTGGAGATTTTATGCATGTTTTTTTTATCTACGTGCGTGTAATTATGCATTCCTGTGTGTGTGTGTATGTGTGCAAGAGTGTTTGCCTTGCTCCAGGACTCTGAAGAGTATCTCAGATGTTCCACTGCAGCAGATAAGAGCCATTCGCAGTACGCCTGAAGGAAGCCACACAGACGGAGGAGCGGGCTTAAATGGAGTGGAGGAGTAAAGGGCTGAAGAAGATGGAGGACTGGATGGGGGGGGGGGTTAGGTGGTGTGTTAGCGTGCCTGTGTGTGTCGGTGGGGGACCAGACAAGACAAGATGTGAACTGTCATCTATCAGCACGAGAGCTGCTTTTGAGATGCAGGCAGATGGGAGGGGAGGGGGGAGGGGGGTGAAGAGGAACGGAGGAGGCAGATGTCCAAGGAGAGGAGAGGTGAGACAAGTGAGAAAGAGAGGCACATGTCCAAGGAAGCAGAGACAGACAGGAGAGGACAGAGTCAGTATGAAAGAAAAGAGGGAGGCAAATTCCTGGCAGAGGCAAAACAATGACGGAGAGAGAGAGAGAGAGAGAGAGAGAGAGAGAGAGAGCAGCAGAATGATGGACAGATGAGGGAAGCGGCTTTGCTTCCTCTGTCATACCACTCAGTTCTGCTATCTATCAGAGAGGAGTGCACTCCCTCCAGTATCCCTCACTACACTCCATCCGTCACTGTGTGTGCGAGCGCGTGTCTCCGTCCGCATCTGTCCGCGACGTGATTGGCCCTAGCCACGCTCCGAGGAAGACGGTGGCCGGTGCGAGCCGAGGAGCCGGCCACATCATCATCATCATCATCATCATCGCTCTCAGCCCCCAGAGTGTTTATAACGGCTGAACACAGCGGACAAAGCAGATTGATGACGGTGACGAGTTTGCGCGAGTATATGCACAAACGTGTGTGTATTTGCCTATTGAACTGAACTTCCCAGTGTGTATTAGACTGTGTGTGTGTGTGTGTGTGTGTGTGTGCGCTGATGTATAGCACAAAGATTCCTGCGGCCTTTATCTGAGTGTTGGTTGTTTTGTGGAGCGTGTCGGCTGCTGATAGCCACTATCAGCTGCAACCATACGCTGGGCCTCCATGTTTTCTCCCTCATAGCCATTCCTCCCTCGCTCCTCCCGTCCTACCTCTCCTCCTCTTTTCCTTCATTCCCACTGACCTCTAATTATTCTGTCCCTCCATCTGTCCGACCACAAACCCAACTCAATTGGATTACCAGAGTCATGTGATCCCACATTTTTATGACTCAACCTTATGTATGTATTATGTATAAACTGTCCTCATGCAACCCACTTACAAGGCACATTGAATTTATTTTCTTATGTGCATGTTACTTAACAATGAGAGTAGTGTCGGTGGAGTCGGTGTAGATTCCTGAACCTTTGAGTTTGTTCCTGGTTTTGACTTGACAAACTAGTTAAAGATTTCTTAAGGTGTGAGTGAGTAATACATTCTCCAAGAACCTGCTCTGTAGTGGGTTAGAGAGCACGCCCCATGTACATAGGCATATGCCTGAAGCGCTGATCGCCGAGAGTAAGTCTCTCTCCCCGCTTTCCTGTTTCTCTACACTGTCATATCAAATAAAGGCAAAAAAAAACACCTAAAAAATCTAGCAAAAAAAGAACATCCATCCTCAAATTTGAGTGACCATTAATTGCCATACAATTTTCGATTTAATGATCATTTTATGCCACTGTTATGCAGTAGTATACAGCCTAAGCATAGTTTAATAATATGAAGGAGAAGGAGAGCCATTTGTTGGCTTTAAACATTTGCATTCTGTTTGTCTGTAGGCTTTGTAACTAAATCCATGATGCTATTGTCAATAGATGTTCATCAAAATGCGGTCGTTGGATATTAGAAATGAAGCTCTGTGTGGCTCCATCCATGTGTCATTAAGCATAGCAGGAGAAGGGGGCACAATGTGAACAACAAGGAAATAGTGATGGAAATCTGACATTTCTGTTAGTTTCATCCAGCTGTTTTATACAGATGAATGGAAACCATGTTAACGATTATGCAAAATAATTGTGGTCAGCTCAAATGATTGAGATCAGGTGATTCTGTAAAAACTGTAACAGGGTTAGCCTGTTCCTACACTTTAAAAACCTGCACTTAGTTGTGGCTAGTGATTGCTGTCCAGGAGGGTTGACATGGCAACCAACAAGCGGTGAGATTTTACAGTAAAATATTGGCATTTGATTTGAAGGTTGCCGCAAAGGAACTCTGGTGGCAGTCACCAAGTGAGAAATATAGGATTTATTTAGAAGAGAGCAGAGGGTGAAGGAGGGAACTGGAACAAATTCAGTGCAGAAGAAATGAATGAAACAAAACTTCTTCTCCCCCAGTAGGAGGCTGGAGACCTTTGCTGCATATCCTCCTGCATCTCTGTACTCTCCTCTATCAAGGGGGGAAAAAAATCACAAAAAGTTCTTAACAAAGACGCATGCACAGGCCAAATGAACAAACAGGAAAAAAGCTCTCTTGTTTCATAGAATAGTTTAGGGCAGATCTGGAAAAGTTGTGCTGGTTAAAGAAGACATGTGCAGGAGACATAAATGTAAAGACGTATTTTGACTGTTATTAAGACTGTTAAACCACATTTTCATCGAGTCTGTCTTGTGACAAATCTGCTTTTGCATTCATTATACTTTTAAATGTCATAGTGGAATTGGGGGCAGATGAAGCTGCAGGATGATGCATCATTGCTTTAAGATGTTCAAGAGCATTCCTGTATTCTCTGGATTAAGGGACTACATAGCTCAGTGAAAGCTTGAGCCAAGCTGGAGACATTTCTGCAGAATTAGCTATAGAACCCAGACAGACTGTGGAGAGAAACTGAGCAGCTCCTACATGACGGCAAAGATAGAGCACTGTACACTTTTGAAAATGCACATTTTGCAGTGGTCAGTGTAACAATAAACTAGCCCAGTGGTGAATCATATGTCTGAGAAGACAAAATGAGCAGCACCATGAACTCAACAAAAACCTTTCCATGGACTGGGCAAGTTAAAAACCTATTTTCTGAATTTATTTTTCAGTGAGTCATTTAACCTTTGTATAACCACTTTACATTCAGACCAAGGATTGAAATATTACATTTTATCTGGAGACTTAGGATAGAAGTGGTGGATGAAAAACAGGCTGAATTAGTTACTTGGAGTTTGAAAAGTCCCTTAAGCAGCCTTGTGGCAATGCCAGCCTCTCCAGTTTAGCTTAAGGCTTTTGTCATATGCTGTTTCTAATTTCTCTTCCACTTCTGCTGTCCTTCCCCAGTTTATATAACGAAGCGTCTAATCCGTGGAAATAATTCAAAAAGCAACCGTTCCTCTTGTGAGCGTCTGATACTAAGCTATTGTCTGACTGGCACGACAGAAGACAAAACTTCGACCCTTAGTGCAAGGTCTGTAGAGGCTGCACACTGTTTTTGTGAACAAATGCTCAAATAAAATGTACACAATGTCACCTTCCTTCTAGATACACAACAAGTTTTCTTCTCTTTGGTGTGACTGTTTGCAGCTTTTTGACTTCCTCTCTGTAGCTCAGCCACTTCAGGTGAAAAGGTCTGTGACTTTATCACTGTGGAGCTGTAGGAGTCACTCTGTAGGAACCCAAGTGGAGCAGCTGAGTGGATGTGACTCTCAGCCAAGTTCAAGCACAGCACTCCTCCAACCATTTCCCCTCACAACAGACCATGTTTTCTGGCAGCCGAGTGGTTGGAGGGCCACTCACAGGGACAGGCACAGCACCTGTGCTGCTCTACTGTGTTTTGTTCCACCTAGGTAATAGCTCTTTCTGTGATTAGGAAACACATCCATGCACAGAAATGTCTGACCCTGAATCTTATGCATACAAAAAGCATCAGTTGCATTAGTCATGCAGTGGTCTTATTTAGCTTTGCACCACATAAAACAACATATCAACACTTTATTTCATCTTTTTGACTTGCAATATAATTAATTATTTTGGAGTTGTTGGATTGTGTATTTGATGAGTTTAATGAGGGAAACCAAGAAATCCCATTAGCCTCCGTAGCGTAGCTCTGAGCAGCTTGCAGCTCTGCTCCACCGCTCTAAAAACAGCTTGCACCGACAAATAAAGGTAACGAACCTACTGCTAAAACTATAGGGATTATGGCAATTTGCCAAAAATGTTGAACTATCCCTTTAAAGCACAACTTAATGGTCACAACCCAATTCAATACATGAAGCAAGGTTGTAGATAAAACATGAGTGTTGAAATAACCATTTATTACTTGTTAGTGCGTTGACGATGTGATCCAATTGATCTCTCACGTCTTTATCTACTACACATGATTATTTGAGCTACCATGGTCTCATCCCTGGAACTTTAATCTCTCACAAATAGCAGCAGATGTGTCCAAACTGTATGTTATCCCCACACTGGCCTCGGTACAATAGACAAAGCAGTGCTCTTTCAAACACGTCCCTCTTCACTGGCTTCCTGCCTTCACTTTCTTTGCTCCTTGTCTGTGTTGCTCAGCAGCGGCCCTGAGCCCTGTGGAGTGCACATCCATTTTGGACCCGGAGGCTGTCAAGCATGCTGTTGGTGAATGAGCAAGCTAACCTGTGGCTTTCAGCCTCCCCACTTCCCCTTATTCTTTTCTTCCTTTCTACCCTCCACTCCATGTTCTTAAACTCCTCTCTCTCTCTCTCTCTCTTTTTTTTTCACGCCAGCCCATCCTTTCTTTGCTCATGCAGCTAAAGCTGTGATAGCTTGCTGCTTCGAAGGTCAAACTCAACTCAGACTTGTAGTGAAACCAACAAACCTAGGCAGATTCTGCTGACCCCAATGTAGATACTAATAGGATTTATTTTTATTATTCAAATCATTTAAAACCAGGTTTTCTATGTCACATTTCACACACAAGTGAACCAGTCTTCTTTATATTAAGGGATAACACAGATTGGTCCACACAACACAAGGACATGGTACATGTAGCAGAGGAACATTCGATAACAAAATGACTCAAAGATCAATACTGGATCTCCTGTAGTTTCAGATAAACACTGCCCCCCTCACTGGATACTTAGAAAAGGAATGAGTTTAATTTTAGAAGAAAGGCGGCTTGTTGCAGATGTTGCGTGCCGTGAACAGCGGCTCCGCAGCAGATATAGACAAAGAAGCATAAAAAATAGAAAAAAGAAGAAAAAAAACCTGGGCCCAGGGCCAGTACAGGTTGAGCATGTTCATTAATTTCTGTATTTTCTCTCCCGCTGGCCCGGCTCACTTCCTGGACGTGCAGTAGATCCTAATAGGCTTTAGCAAATCAGAGGAACCTTGCTCACTGTTTTGATGCACACCAAAAGAGAGAGGGAGCTACATTAGAGAGAGACAGACAAGACAAGAGTGCAATCAATACAAGGAGATGACAGAAATGAAAAAAACAGATACAGAAACATGTGTCATGGAAAATAAACGAGGGAAATTAAGCAGGAGAAGTACTGGCCAGGTTGCTAGACCCCCAAAGTGCTTTAATTAACCAACTGTGCAGCGTCTGCAATCATAAATCCAAGTCTGTATGAATAAAATGCCTTCGCTGTCAACTAACCTATTTACATCGACACAATGAGTAAGCCACGCTCACTGTAGCAAATGCTGACTCAGAGCTTTTGGATGTTGCAGTAATAACTACACGTGTTTTGCCTTTGCTGCACACCGTGTGAGCTGCTACAGGCTGTTTGCCTTAAAGAGGCTGTATATGTTAACACTTGACCAGCTCAGAGCCGGGGTAGCTGTGCAGGGCCAGAGGGCACAAAGAAGGGACCCCATCAGCGAGCTGCTTCCTGCAGCCCCACTGCTCCACCAGACCCCCATGCTGAGCTCCGTCTCTCTAAAGTGACTTCAAAGGCAGGCTTTTGCAGACCTGATGTAGGCGGTGACCTTTGACTCAGAGGCTGCCTCTGTGCAAACAGGGACAGCCTAATTGATGCTACACATTTCAGAAAAGGAATAACATGTCGTTGTGCAGCACAGCCACAAAGCAGAGTGGTTGAATCTCATGCCTCTTGTCTGGAGACAGACTGATGGGTCTACTGTAGCAGGTACAATTATGTATGACCTCGAATCACCGGCATTTATTTAATAGTTCTGTAAGAAGAGCTTTATGTGTTTCAGGTTTCCTTGGGTAAAATTTACCCCTACATGGAAAAACAAAAGGATATTTGTTCCATAACGGTGAATCATCATTGTGCCTCCTGTATACGAATTAATTACAATAGGTAATAGAATTGAAAGAAACAAAACCACACACTGAACTAACACACCTTTAATTTATATTCTGAGATTTAAAAAAAAAAGAAAAGAAATAGAAAATTGTCCTGGGTGGCCACCAAGGCAAGTGTAGCTTCATAGATAAGGAAGAAATCTTGGTGCAATTTTCCACCAAACTCACGGCCTTGAGATAGTCAGATAGCAGCGTTTGCGGCTGGAGATTGAGTCAAGCCCCAGTCGCTTCTTGTCTCCCCAGATAATGCTGAGTGGACACACAGTTCGCTCTGGTCAATTTTCTACCTTGTGTCCTGGGTCCGTCTCAGGGAGATGGAGGGAGAGATAATCTACACTGATAACAGGATGTGATGACTGAAGGAAGGCACCAGGGGCCTCCTGTGCAGTTTGCATTTTTATAAACATTTACTGCTAACCACATTACTGGCTACTTAAAGGACAATATTCATGCAAATAAGTGTGACGCAGTTGGTCGATGGGTCGGTGGTTGTGTGAAGGATCCTGTATCTGTGGTGTGTGTCCACTTGGAGATGAACACAGGTTGGCTTTCCTGCAAACTGGGTAGAGGGAGAGCTTTAGGCCAAGATCAGACCGGTAAAGCTCTTCATTTTGACTTTACTAAAGGAAAAAAGACTTGATTATGTATTGTGGTAACAAGTTATCCTAATGCACATATCTTTATAGTGTCAATATTTTCTCTGCATTCGTTTTAAATTCTCTCTTCTCCAGCTTTGCCTCTGCTGCTGGCAGATGGAATGAGAAACTCTGACATGCTTTCATACACTGCTGAATCAATAATGGATCACCAATAGAGCCAAAGTTTTCATTTTCTCAAAATTCTTTGACTTTTTAGTTGGATGTTCACAGTATTTTCATCTCATTTGAAGATCCATTTTATTTTGAATGCCTTCTTGAGTCTCTTTGCTGTGTGACTACCACACCAACCAGGGGCAGAGCTTCAAGCAGCAGCAGGACATTGTGCTGGTTCATATCAACCAGTTTCTTTCCGTACGAACAGTGATTCCAGTGGTGCTCTTTGCTCTGCGGATGAGGATATAGTCTGTCATTAAATACAAACAGCACTTTTCTCCTTGGCGTCTGGCAGGTTCCAGTAGTTCAGGACCTGATCTCAGCCGGATGCGCCATAGAACCAGTTCTTACTGGTTATTCAGATGGGGTGCTCACCTTGCCACAGGAACTTTTTACACATTTGTTCCTATTTTGTGCACAACACCACAATGACACCTTTGCAGGACAAAGTGTCATTGGGCTTGTATCTGTCTACCCTGAATGACTCCCACATGACATCTGGTATTGAGGCTAATGTTGTCCCTGCACACACGCACACACACACACACACACACACACACACACGCACACACACGACATGAAATGCTTCCAGTCACATGTGGCAGGTTTAGAAACAGAAAGGGCCACTTCCATGGGCACTGGATGTCTTTGAGCCCTAAACTGTTTTTGAATTACCACTTGATTGACACTGATTAATTTAGCTGTGCATCTCTGTGTTTGCAGGATACAGACCTACTGGATATAGCGTTCATAAAAGATGCCAGAAATGGAAAGTGTACCAAAACGCCAAAGGTAAGCCCACAATTCACTAATCTGAGCTGACTGCCCGGCGGATGTACTTAAATATGAATGTGAATACATATTTATATAGTTGTTGTTTTTTTGCTGCTGATTTGTTTTGTAAATGTTTATTTTTTTCACAGAAATGATGTCACAGCTGGCTTATAGCTCACTTATGATTCAGACACTCCATCCATCTATTTAGTGACTGTTATGGACAGGATTTAAATGGTTGAGGTGGTTGTAATGACTTACATTTATATGGGGTGTCTGTGGTCATACATGTTAATATGGTCATACATGTAAATGTGGACATAATGTACTTCTGTGCGCTCATTTTGTAAACCTACATTCAAATGCCGATGAATGTATTCATGTGTAGCCGTGTGTGTGTAACTGTTCACAATCCATATCTGATATCATTTTTGCAGTGTGAATACATAAGTGAGTTAGTGGGAATCAAAGGACATTCAGGACTGTCAAACCTGGTTTGAATTCAAACCCACACAGTAACAGTACATGGATGGTTTCCCAAAACACACCAGTCCAAGGTGTCCAAATCGCTAGTTCACAGCTAATTAAAATTTTATTGATAACAAGTGATGAGCAAAGAATTTCCACACACTTTCTTTTTATCTGGCACAGTGTAACTATCAGTGAATTTAGCACATTCTGGTGCAATTACAAAGCCAAATCCATTTCTCACAGTTCATTTTTCCACTTACCAAGCCTCGACTAGAACAATACCCTGCATTCTACCCACTTTCTTTTTATACATATCTGCATAATACGTCGGATTCGTACTGGTCGTGGTCCTGTTCAGCCTCGTTATGTTGTTTCATAGCAGCAGCGGTCTCATCATCAGTTTGACTCGGTGCAGCAGGAGAAGCAGGTGGGGGTCGCACACTGCTGCTCTGTCTGGGGATTGAGTAATGATGGAATGAGTACAATAACACAGAGAGGATTCATGCATTTCTAAACAGCTTACAGAGTGATGCTACCCAGGGAGGAGACATTACCACGTGACACGTAAGATGGTCGAAGCATTGGAAATCCATTACTGGGAGATGGAGTGGTGATGCACCCTGGGCATTGTAATGGGAGCACCAGTGAGACACAGTGTCTGAGGGCTTGATGAGATGAGGAGAGGAAGGGAAGCAACAGGGATGGGTCACAGCAGAGACTATGCAGAGGAGAGGAAAGGAAGCAGAAGGAACAGACAAGGAGAGTTTTTAACTGAAGGACAGTGGAAGGCGAGGCGGAGGATGAGAGGAAATGAGGAGGGACAGAGAGATAATGTGAGGTCAGAGGAAGATGTCAGGTGAGAAGCACAGATAATACCAGACAGCCGTTGCTGTAAGTGGACAACATCTTTCATGCCTTTCTTCTCAGGCATTTCTCCTTCACACTCCTTAAAGATCAGAAGGTCGGTGTGGTGAATGTTTTGCAAAGATCACTATGCTATTAACTTCAGCCGAGGGCTGAATGAATGTTTTTTATCCTGTCATACAGAATTCAAAATGATGATATTGGTTCTGCAGGACTGCTGAAAATATATAATGCTGATTTAGACACGGAAATACACAACTTCTGTGGTGTGTGCCAAACAGTATACTCAAAAATACACCATCATGACTTGTATTGCAAATTAACATTTAAAGCAGATTAAAATCAATCAGGAAGATGATGCAGTGCAATGAAAATGAATTAAGACATCAGTATTGTTCTGAGGATGAAATAAGGAGGAGCTGATTCACATAGGAGCTCTTTCTTTTATCAATGTGTTGAGCTTAAACTTTAACTCTGCAGGTCAGACATCACTTATGAAATTCTTATTTCTCTGTGTTGTTGTTGTGTCAGTTGGTTTTATATTTTCGTGCTCCCTGCAGTGTAAAGCTCAAACTGCTACTTCTGCTCTCACTCAAGGGCTCCCTCAACAGCATTCATTCATTCATGAAAATTGCAGACGACCGACACACTTTCCGAGACGAGATGAGACTTTGGCCTCATGATGACACGACGGTAAAAAGCTTCAGAAGTGCTTTCAGGAGTCCTGCGTTTCCACCAAATATTGTCAGACTCAGATACGATCATTCTCAGCAGACTGGCTGGAAATGGGCTCCAGATGGAAAAGCTGGTTTCGCTAGCCTCTTCTGAGCCCTGGTTCCTACTACAGAGCCTGTTACTTCATATCGTCTGTGAACCGCATTGGAATTTCCCCCCCTGAACGCAATTAAGATTTGGAGCGTGCTGCCGTGCTCATCGACAGCGTGTGGGCAGCTCGTCTGACCTCTGATGAACTCACGCCACCTTGCCCACAGGCTGCCGCTACTCGGTTATGATTCATACATTTTCCCTAGGAAGACACACACACACACAGATACGCCAGACGCCACACACACAAAACACAAATCACATATACATTTCATAGTGACGAATGGTCAGTATCATTTGCACATTGCACTTCGATACCAATCCCACACAGGAACACAAACGCATAAACACCGAGTAGAATAACTAAGCATGACAACAGCATTGTCCTTTGTTCTACACTGCTGATGCTAATTAGCATGTGTCCGCCCCATCATCATTCAGATTGATTAGATTGGCTGCTTGTCAAAATGACAAGAGGCAACCTTTGTTTGACGGGTGCCTCCAGAAATAAATCACACACCCTCGGGTCTTGTGAGCAGAGGACAGAACTAATAATCATCCACTTCATCATATACCCACAGATAGCTGGAGGAGGGGACATGGAGCTAACAAAAACTTCAACTGTTGCGTCGCCGTCTATCATTATTTGTGCATTTGCAGATATCATATATATAAGTATTCGCAGTTTGTTTAATTTTGGCAGTGACACTCTGCTATCAGGAGGATGAGCACAGATTTTTTTTTCTTTCACCTCGTGGCAGTATCTTCTTTCATCTCCAATTGTTTGAATAAGCCGGTATTAACTTTTTATCTTCAAATTTATGAACAAAATGCAACAACAACGTCCCTACTACTTCGAAATCTAAATACTGTATGACATTAATATAATGAGTTCAAAACCTCGTCAGTATACAACTGTTATATACAGATCAGACAATATGATCACCTTCATACATAATTGATTGATTGAAAGTACTGTACAAGTGCTTTGTGATATAACGTACCTTGCATGGTCAGGGTTTTCTTTTTTTTAGTCTGCAAAATACCATTTTCTTAGTACTAGTACTCGTATACTTAATTATGTATAATCTCATTCTGTACCTCTACTTTGCTTCTCTTCATCACCTATAATTGTACTGTGTTAACATTTGATACACATCAACCAGCGAACATCTAGTGCAGCAGAAACAACAATTAGGGAATTGTTTAATATCTTAAAATGAGATCATCCAATGTTTTGCAGGCCTGTCATTTAAGAACAGTTTCTTATCACATCATAGAAGCTTCCAGACAAGAACTCTGCGCTTCAGTTCTTCTTTAGGGAAAAAAAACACTGGGTCTAGCTGCTACAAATTTAATTAACCATCCATTGCGAGTGTTACTCAGAGGGTCTTTAGTCAGTATGTCCATGTACTGTAGATACGCAGTAATGTACAACAAGCAACAGGTCAGGGTAGAATTAAACATACCTGGGAATTAAATTCCCAGGTATGTTTAATTCTATGGAAATTCTAATGGAAATTGCTTTTTCCCTTGTAAGTAGCACCAAATTAGACTGGGACCCCACTGCTATCTTCCCTGGCCTGAACATTGCAGGAGTCTGCTGTTTAAGAGTCTATGTGGATCTTCTCCTGGTTTGATCCTTCACTACCATTCTCCTGGGTTTGAACTGTTGGAAAAGATGCAGGTTCAGCGGTATGGGGATGGGACCATCTTCCATGGGGTTGGGGGCTGGGTCCTCCACTGCCATCCTCTATGGGCTGAACCATTTCAGCAGTTCAGCAGAGGTTAATCTAATAGAAAAGTGCCAAAGATGCTATAAGGTGTGTGTTTCTATTTGTCACAAACTTTTGTAAATGTATAATTACAGCTGAAGACAGCAGCCACCTTGTCTTATTGTTATCAATTCTATAAAATTGGGTGGGAATGGGATCTGTAGGACTGAGCCTACTGTAGATAAACATTAGTTCATGTTTTTCTCATGTTCTTTTAACAAGGTTTATTGTTTTACATATGTTAGCGGCTCAGGTTCCTGCAGCAGACCTCACTGTTCCAAAGCACCATATTGTCTCTTTATTAAATCAGATTAGCTTGTTCCTGCACAACGTGTTCCCTCTTCTCAGCACAAAACCAAACAGCTAAAACCACATCTGCCATCTCTGGTGGACACTTCACCGTCTGACTAACTACACAGCTGTTTAGATCTTCCCTACTACTCCCCTGCCTCCTCATGCACTGTGCATTTACAAGTCTCTTTCCATCTTTCTGCTCCCTGGGACTTTTGGATGTCTTCTTTCATTGGACTTTCTTTAACAATTCTGGCAAGAGGAAAAGTAATCAGCATCTCACCATGCTGCTCAGAGTAGGTGTCAGACAAAATTACATGCATTCTTTCTGTCGCCAAGACAACCAAACTGATACCTGTCTATGAAATGTCCTGCCTGTGCTCAGTACCTGTGAAGTCCAGGCTGTAAAATACATGTGGAAAATAGAAAACCTCAATGACACAGTGTTCAGAACACCAGCCTTCATTCTCAGATCTTTTCATTTATTTTTCGAGCACTGATACTCGATACACAATAGAAGGGCAGAATGCAGAACGACGTGGCCTGATAGTTCAGATATTCTTATCTTACTTTGGTCTCTTCTGACATGTGCTGGTGATTATTTTGTTGTGTGATTGTTAAACAAAACAAAGCTTATCCGCCCCTTGATTCATGCATGATGGGACTGAGATACTGCAGACCAGCTGAGTGTAGCAGATGGCTGTATAGACTCTGGTGCTTTCACACACAGGCAGAGAAGTTCTCAAAAGTTTTCCGGCTGTAGCCTAGTATTGGTAGATTTCACACATAAACAGGTATGTCTTCCCAGGGAAGTTTTCACAGAAACCTTCATCGCAGTCAACTGAGAGGGGAACAAACTGATTTCCGGGTGTTGTCACAAATGATAGTTTACAAAGGTGGATCGTCTGGACAGATGCAGCCACTGTTATCAGCTGAGAAACACATGGCGATCACTCACAACTGTAAAACAAAGGTGGAAAACAACCACAGCCGCTCAGCAACAGTGTGTATTTAAAGCGCAGAATGAAGGATGTGAGTGATGCTCAAAGATGGACAGTCTTTAACTGTTGTGCAATAAATCAACTGCAATACAACAGTTTTAAGTGCTTATATTTTATTTTATGGCTTCCCTTGTTGTTTGGATAGTGAATTAAAATGTAATACGTTCGCAAGAGTTGGCAGCAGAATCGAGGCGACAGTTTTCCTTTCCTCCAGAGCAATTTGTTCCTCCAGACTTTTGTGAGGTGAGAGGAAGCAGCCACCAGCACTGCCTAAAGCTCACAGCAAAGAGGAGTGCTGCTAAATACAGAGCAGCTTGTGTGTCCCCAGCAGTGTAACAGGATCTGGGAGAGGCCAACAGGCCATTATCACCACGACTCTGTCTGGCCAACAAAGCCAGCTAAAGCTCTATCTCCCCCAGCAGCAAGCGCCAAACAGCTCCTCCGAGTACCTGCCTAGCTACTGTGGGCTTTAGAGCCGCCCTCTGTAATACACTTGTTCTATGCATACTCAAATGAGCTGTGTTATCAGCATGTTTGAGGCTGTGATTACATAGTTTAGAAATCAAACGTCAAGCATATCACTGCCCTGCATTTATCTCTATCACTGTGGGACACTGTCTTAGCAAAGTACATTTTCCCTCAGCCCCAAACCTTGGGTTGACAGCTCTGATCACTACTGACATATAACATTTAGCAAAGCAAGGTATTACAGCTAACTAAAAATATACCATTAACAGGTTATTTTAAAGGGATAGTTTAACATTTTGGCAAATTGGCCCATTGCCATAACCCCTATAGTTTTAGGAGCAGGTTTGTTACCTTTAATTGTTGGTGCAAGATATTTTTAGAACGGTGGAGCAGATCTGCGCGCTGCTCAGAGCTACGCTACGGAGGCTAATGGGATTTCTTGGTTTCCCTCATCAAACTCATCAAATACACAATCCAACAACTCCAAAATGCTCTGGTGGACAAGTTGTGACCTGCACATTCACTATTCGCTATGAGGTAATAACGGAACATTACATTGTTTCAAAGATAAATTCATGCAAAACCTCTGATGCAGGTTCCTGTCGAGGACAGTTTTTCGGCAAGCAGTCATTTGCCTCCAAAACAACTCCGCTCCGAGCAGCTCACAGCTCTGCCGTTCGAAAAATAGCTTGCATCGATAATTAAATAACAAACCTACTCCTAACACTATAGCGATTATGGCAATGGGCCAATTTGCCAAAATGGTGAACTATCCCTTTAAATACAATTGTATAGTATGTAGCCGATGTCAATCTGGCCCTCTGCGTTGTGTTTCTCTCCGTACGGACTGCCCCAGGTGGGGTTCGAACCCTGGTCTCCTTTATGGGTGAGTGAGTGCACCTCCGTTACATAGAGATGAGGCCTCATTTTTGAATCCTCATTATAGCAAGGCTTTTGTTGTGTCAGTGTCTATTTCCATTATGTGTGCTGTCCAGTGTGTATGTCTGAAGGACAGGGTCACAGTATGTGCTCCAGCCGCAACAATCACAACCCTTCAAATCTATCGATGTAGAGTGGGCAAGGCCCTCGTCTGACCCTGGACCGCAGCTAGCACGACAAGATGAATCGCTGGGAAAGACATGGTAATAGTCCATGAGTTTGATGTGCGTGGCATAATATGCACTGTAAACTGTGTGTGCAATATAACTGTCTGCAGTCGTCGCAGGATGAGTGAGGGATAGTTAAGATGTCCGACCTCTGCTGACATGCGAAACCTTTCACAGCCGTCCACAGAGACTGTCATTCAGGGTTTACTTTACAGCGGCAGAGGAGATTCCCTCAAAGCTATGAAAGTTTATTTTAAAGTTTAAAATCTCTCACTAAACAGAAGCTAATAACAGTTGTCAGAGGTATGCATCTACAGTAACCGTCTCAGCTGGTGGTGTCTTATATTGATGCTCAAAACATTTATAGCAAATCTATAAATGTGTGTGTGCCTGATGGTTGGTGTGGAGTTAGTAACATCATATCTGTGGCTGTGCTATGTCGAGGTGATATTTTTAGTGAAACCCAGTGATGTCATGTAAGCATGAGCCCGTGTTGTAGACATAACACAGATATACATTTGTGCAAACGCTCTCCCCGGACCATCATCTCACCCACATGCCAGGGAGACGAACCGTAATTCAAACCCCGGTCTCACCTGCTGCACAGCTACACAGTCTCCCTGCAGCCAAAGAGAAATAATAGTTGATCCCTGCTTACAGGCTGACATGCAGGGATCAGTGCTAACCTATGAGATTTAGTCAGATGGATGTTGGCAGCACATCTTGCTCACACTGATAGCCCATAGATTAGTGTCACATGGCAGCGTGCTGAAATACTGGACCTGGGGGCCATTAGTGTTTTGCAGTGTATTAATGATCAGATCTGTAGGACTGACAAATATGCAAATGAGCCCTGATGTTTTGAGAGATGAGCAGCTAAATGTAAAAGGAAATTTAAGGAGGACAATCAATGATAATGAGTCTCTGTCTAAGTGCCCTTGTAAGAAATGCTGAGGCAGACACAGAGGGAGTGTATGTGTGTTCATCTGTTTATACACGCGAGTGTGTGTGTGTGTGTGTGTTTATTAGACAGAGTGAGAAAGAGATTAAATGCCTGCTGGCTTTGGCACTAGTAGTGCAATATAGGTTTGGGATTCATCAAGGTTGATTAATCGATAAAAAGACATAAGAATAATTATGGTTTTTTCTTAATCGATTAATCATTTAGGTCATTAAGGTGATTAACCAAAAGGGAAGAATGGCAAACATGCTCTGCTTCTGTTTTGTTTTGTTTTGTTTAAAGTTTTGGTTGGAGAAATCAAATAATGACCCTGACCTCTTGCTGCTGTTTAGATTATTAAATTAAATTATTAAATTAAATTATTATGATCGATCAGTTTATTGTCTGGTGTATAAATATAAAAATTAACAACCACCTTTCAAAACCTCTCTTAAAATCCAAAGATATCCACTTGGCTATTATACTGTAGTTAGACAGAGTTAGACAAGCAGTCAATCATCACATGTGGGAATATTCGTGTGAGAGTTAAAGCAGAAGTAAGCGATCCGGTCGTTTTGGCTAATGCTGCGTTCCAGGCAGGCTTTTGAAATCGTAAATTACAGCTTCAAGTCACAACTTATGACTTTGTAGCATTCCAGGCAACCCACTTGTGTTTTTCCGACCTGTTTTACCTGTGAAAGTCACTATAACGGCCACTCGTAACTTCCGACCCGTGAACTCGTACCAGATCGAACTGGTACGACTTCACAGGTCAGAAAAACAGGAGTTACGAGTTGCCTTGAACGCACCATAACAGTCCTCGTCCCTACGTCACCACATTCACGGCGTCCCTTGGCTGCACACACAGCCCTGCATGCCGTTCTCTCTCCTCATTGGATAAAAACTGTAGGATACGAGAAAAGTTTTCTCCTCGGCTCAGAGCAGAGCAGAGTGACTGACAGACCCGTGTTTCAGTCCAAACACTCTATGTAAGTGATTGCTGTCGGAAGATATAACTATTTAAGACTTATATTAACACAAATATATCACTTACTTCTGCTTTAATGAAAGTGAATGAAAAAACTGAGAGATTTATATATGGTAAATATGAATGAATGTTACTCATTCCTTTTCCCCAGCATGCTTTGCTCTGAGACATGTTAGTGTACAGAGGCTTGAAACTGTTGTCAGTTGACAGGTCTGGAATGAGAACTCCCACACACTCCCATTTTAGACATGATTCATGCACACATGCACATAGGACTCAAACACTAGCAGTCATGCCATGGCACTTTTTTATTTTTTTATTTTTTTACCGAGTACTGTTGTATTTCCAGATTTTATGGTGGTGACTGAAATAAAAATGCCATCATACTATCCGGCCATGCATCATCCCCTCCCATGCCGGACTCTCCCTCTCTCTTTTTTTAGTCTGTCTGGCACTCTCAATCAGATAGTCAATTCAGTCAGTGCCAATATGTGAAGAAGAGATTGGATACTGTTGCTCCTGACGGTCGTTTTCATCAGCGGGATTGGCTCCAGGGCAAATGGCAGCTTGCAGTAAGAGGTGATTAAAGTAAACGCGTGTATGGACTCATTGATTTTCATAAAAGA
The DNA here is from genome assembly GCF_045865225.1 of Trachurus japonicus. Classification (NCBI taxonomy): domain Eukaryota; kingdom Metazoa; phylum Chordata; class Actinopteri; order Carangiformes; family Carangidae; genus Trachurus; species Trachurus japonicus. The sequence goes on along the minus strand of NC_140930.1, from coordinate 26,194,413 downwards.
AACTGCAGCACCATTTGTCATCAGCCAAAGACAAGCAATTGATCAGCATCATGCATCAATGTAACCTCCAGGCGAGCAGCAGCGGTGGGGAATGAGAGAGGGGAGACCGAAAAAAAAAAGAAAAAGAAAATAAAAGGTTAGCATGATGGACCCTGATGGGTTTGGGTTTGATTCTTCAGTCAATTACTTTTGGTGATCCCTGCACACAGATGAATTCCCCTGGTGCGAGGCTGGCCATCTCATTACCGCTCCTGGAGAGATCGAAGGTGATGCTCGCTCTATCTGGAATAGAAGCACAGAAGCTGCTCCTGTTCCCAGCTAACTGAGACTGAGCTGCTGGCCCAAGATGAATGACAAAAGAGGGAGTGAATGAATGAACAGAAGAAATAGACACTGTAATGATGAACAGAGTGGGCTGTGTCAGCGCCAAGGAAGAGTTACCCAAGCGGGGCCAGAGATGACTATCACGGTGAAAAGGCCAAAGTGAGCACAATGGTCCACCTGTGCAGGTAAAGTTCCCACTTTTAGCATAAGCCCAGATGGAATGTCTCAACTGACTCAAGGGAAGACAAGTGTCCTGTGTCTGTGTCCGTTTTTACTTCTCTCTGGGTTGGTTCATCTTGCGAGTGTTTTATAGATCGGCCAAACAAACAATTACCATTTTTCACACAAAGCTACATAAATAGGATGTAATATCCAATAATATATGACATTCACATTTTTGTATTTGTTGTTTAGTTGTCCCTGTTATTGAATTTAAACCAACTCTGTGCACTGTGCATTGTCTCAAATAAATTCGAACAGAAGACCATTGGTTAGAGGCATTCACAAAATCTCATTAAATCACAAAAGCATTTCAGGCGCACGGCAACAGGAGAGGAAAACAGAAAACAAAATAAAGGGCAGAATATTCAGAACAAATGTGGCTTGATAGTTCAGATATTCTTACCGTACTTTGGTCTTGTCTGACATGTGCTGGGGATTATTTCGTTGTGTGATTGTTAAACAGAATAAAGCTTATCCGTCCCTTGATTCATGCAAACAAATAGCCCCAAAATAAAATGGCAGAAGTGTGAACCATAAATGAACGACTCTCAAGAGTAAAACTAAAAAATCTGAATATTATTTATATACCGTGCATAATACATAATGATAATCAACACGTACACTGTTTGGCTGAAGGTCACAAAGTCCTGCAATACAAGAATACTGAAACTATCAATTTGGAATCAAATGAATTGTTGGGCTTCTGCCCTGTGATGAGCCCCACTGTGCTGGCTTCAGTCTGTTCCTGTGGAACTTGGCACTTGTCTCCAAGTCACTTGATGCCTGCAGTGAAATCAGATGTGACATTTTGTTAACCCAGCAAAGGTCGTCCCAGTGGAACTGGAGCTGATCAAATAAGAACCAGTGGAGGCGAGATCTCACACAAGAGAGCAGAGCGCCTGTCGCAGAAAGTCAGCACTCTACAAGGATATATGTAAACATTTATCTGTTACTTTTAGCTAGCTGTTTTCTAGCTGTGTCAGCTTGCAGAGTGGCCTCAAGGGTGTGTGTGTGTTAGAACAGGTGGACAGGTATGTAGCATAGAATCTGCCTCTTGTAGCTATAGTTTACAAGTTGTTACCTGTTTACTGTATAATCCTATTTGAATGGTTATTTTCTTCCTACTGTAAGCCAGAGCTGTACGCTTAGATTTTTCACTAGAAGTAAAGGTGCTCCTAATAAACTTTTTTTTTTTTTTTAGTATATTTTTTGGCTTTTTATGCCTTTATTTGATAGCCATAGTAGAGATAGACAGGAAAGGGAGAAGCAGAGAGAGGGGGAATGACATGCAGGAAAGGTCTGCTCGACGCGGGATTCGATCCGGGGACGCCTGCGTTGAGGACTGTAGCCTCTACATGGGGCGGCTTCACAACCACTGCGCCATGCACCGCCCCACTCCTAATAAACTTAGGAGCACAGAAAAAATTTAGGAACGCTATGAAATTTCTTAAATAACACGATTTTATTATTAACACTCAAACACTGACACACACGTGTGCTCATACATATACACACAGAAAACAACTTTATCCAACAGTGCCATCATTGGGCCTACTGCTCGGTCATTTAAAGACAGACAACATCCCTGTCCCACAGCTTTTTGTAGTCAAGTCGCCTGGCACGCTTTTTGAAAATAAGACTCGATTTTCTTCATTTCTCAGCGGACACTCAACGTCGGTCAACTTTCCCGCAACGCTGTTCAAATCCGAGTATCTGATAAAGATTAGCTTCCTCTGTGAGTGCAGCTTGTGAGACGTCATCGCGCGTCATCACGAGAGTTCTGTGTTTTGCAGGTTGCCGATGTGAGAAAAGAAAGAAGTTGTAGGCTATGACTTGTTGATTTGAAAATTTTACTTTAGTTTGATCCATTTTGTATAGATCTATTTTAGGAGCATGAAAGGGTTGAAATTTGTGTGCTCTCTACTGTGTTTATTTTTTCTACTCACACAATCTATTTTTAGGTGCATATGTGAGTGAAATGCTCGCACTGTACAGCCTTGTCCTAAGCACAAATATGATGTCATTTTCTTAAAATCAAATCATATTTTGCAAAAAAACTCCACCCCTGGTTGTGACTCACTCCTGTAAAATACGGCAGCCATGAATCTTCACAGTAACTCAGTTACCTACCACTGACAAGTGAGCTACTGTAAGTCTACAGTCAGTGGCTTTTAGCAGCCTCAGTATTGAGCATCGCTCTGCCTCCATGCAGGACAATCAGTGTGTCACTGTCGATGTATTGAACCAGTTGCTTTCTTTCTAGCCATTTGGAATCCCAATCGTTACTTAGCATGCTGATGTATGACTACATCTGGAAGAGTGACCCTAACCTTGCACCGTATTTTACATAATTCACAGACAAGCGTGATAGCCTTAAAGGATTCATTTCATGGCTTTAATTATCAAATGAGATTATACAGTGATACTGTAGCTGAAAGTCAAAGACCAGATGCCCATTGACTTGAGGAAATGAGTATTATAAGCAGGTGAAGAAGGCACTCACCAAACGATGGATAGAACTTTACGTGGAGACATTCAGTGGCTTTAGAGCTATCCAGACACACACTGTCATGAACACACACATGAGCACCAATATGCACTGCCCACCTTGCAGGTGAGGAGGAAATATAAAGGTTATGACCAGTCTGATGGGTCTGTATCCGTGGAAACCAGAAGGAGAAGAGGGCAAACATAGAACTAACAAGGACAGGAAAGGTGCTCTGACACATGGCTCTCTGCTGTTTGACAGGAGAGCATAGGAACGATCACATCCACCACTAATTAACTCTCTTCTCTTCTCTTCTCTTCTCTTCTCTTCTCTTCTCTTCTCTTCTCTTCTCTTCTCTTCTCTTCGTCTGTTATAGTTGAGAAGCAGATATCCTTGTCAGTCTAGGGACTTTCTTTAACTTCAGTAATTGGAGCAAAGTACACTGAGATCTGTCAGCTGCTCTTGATGTGTGATTTTTCTTAAATGGGCCCAGCAAGTGCCACACTTCATGCTTGCTATGCTGTGAACCTACAAATGTTTGCAAATGTGCATAAAGCTATTGTAATGAACTGGGTGATTTGAGACTCCACTAGCACAGTCTCAGAACCATTTTCATTTTTGATATCCTTGAGTTTTGTAGAAATGAATCTTCAAAAGTTGATGACTGTGGATGTAAACATCTCAAATGACACATAACTTTAATTGAAAACTATAATCTGCCATGCTCTGCTCATCATCGTGAATTATAATGAAGCGGCACTAATGAGGTAATGCTAATGATCATTGATCATTTATAACCCCAGATATCTCACTTGTAAACTTCCAGACATGCCTGAGGGCAGAACAGTGTCTCCTCTTTCCTTTCTTATTTGTTCAAATTTAATTGGCATGATCAATAGTTCCTCAAAATTTCCCACCATACTGTTATCATCTGTCTATTCATAACAGATATGTACAATGGGCGAGATAAGAGAGCAGCTCTTGGGAATTCAGTTAATTGCTGCCTGGGTCACACCAGTCAGCTACCAGCACCATCAATCACATAGGTGAGACTGGTGGTGGACATAGCACACATGTGCCTGCCTGTGATCATAATGCTTATGTGCCGGCATCAGCCAGCGCCACAGACATTATTTTTTTCAGGTTATCCTTCCATCTGTTATTCAACCAAATCAGTTCCAGTATGCCATGAGAATATTTCAGTGGAATTTCTTTAAATTCAACACAAACATTCACTTCAACAGCCTGATCTTGTGAACACAATATCTGTGGTCCTCCCTTAAAGGGATAGTTCAACATTTTGGCAAATTGGCCCATTGCCATAATCCCTATAGTGTTAGCAGTAGGTTCATTACCTTTAATTGTTGGTGCAAGCTGTTTTTAAAACGGCGGAGCAGAGCCGCGAGCTGCTCAGAGCTACGCTACGGAGGCTAATGGGATTTCTTGGTTTCCCTCATCAAACTCATCAAATACACAATCCAACAACTCCAAAACGCTCTCGTGGACAAGTTGTGACCTGCATATTCACCACACTATGAGATAATAATTGAACATTATGAGACAAAGTTGTCTTCAGGACAAATGCAGAGACTGCTTGCCGAAAAACTGTCCCGATGGGAACGCGCATCAGCGGTTTTGCATGAATTTACCTCAAAAACAACTCCCTCTCGTAGCGATCCGTTATTATCTCATAGCGTGGTGAATATGCAGGTCACAACTTGTCCATGAGAGTGTTTTGGAGTTGTTGGATTGTGTATTTAATGAGTTTGATGAGGGAAACGAAGATATTCCATTAGCCTCTGTAGCGTAGCGTAGCTCTGAGCAGCTCGTGGCTCTGCTCCGCCGTTCTAAAAGCATGCTTCAGCTTGTACCGACAATTAAAGGTTACGAACCTACTGCTATGACTTTATGGATTATGGCAATGGGCCAATTTGCCAAAATGTTGAACTATCCCTTTAATCTGGCACTAATGTTACTGTAGACTCAAGGACTAACTAATTCAATTTTGGAAAATATAACACTTATGACAAGTTTTGCACAAATAGGTAATACTTTATTTGCTTCTTGATAAACAGGGATGTAGTCTGAAGATAGTCTGACCAGTGGAGGCATACAGTATAACTGTTGCCTTACGCATACATGTTGGCATTTGTGTGTGTGTTGGTGCGTGTCTGTGTGTGTTTTAAGGACTGTTCCAAGGCAAGGATATAAAGAGACAGGTGACCTTTCTCGCTCCCTGCAACGATCCCTCCCAAGCACACAAACACACCAAAGACTTAATTGGTTTTCAATAGTAAATCTCAGGAGGGTTGGTTAAAAAAATGCTTGATTCTTAATGCTGCTGCTCCAGAGACCACAAAGCTCTCTCAAACTATTTCCTATTTCTAAAGACCAGAGCAAATGGAGGCTGAAGACACGCTCGCTTTTTTCTTTCCGCTCGCTTTGTTTTTCTCCATTGAGTGATGTTTGTTGTATAATAAGTTTGGATCTTTAGCACTTGGATACTTGCTCTTTTTTCTTCTTTTTTGGATGTTTTTTCCACAGGAAGTTGTATTAAGTTTGTTGGAGCCATTTGTTTGGCCCACAAAAAAACCTCCCCCACTTCCATCCTGGACACCACATGGTTTTGTAGCTGACAGACTGCAGGTGCTGTTTCGCAAGTGTAACTCTGTGATACAACATGTCCACTTCACAAGTATTGTAGACTTGTGAGGTTTTTCTTAAAAGCAGGTTACAATTCTACTGGGAGGATGAGCCATTCCATGTCTTTCACAAACTTCAACTAACCACATGAACTTTTTTTTTTTTCTTAGCATTCAGCGACAAAGCAGACCAGTCCATTAGCACCAGGAAACCCCCCTTGATTCAGAAATAACATTTTACCTCGCTACTCAGGTCAAAGGTATATTGTTACATACTGCACTGCACTGTAGGAAGCTTTATGGCAGGCATTCAGCTTGAGGAGGATATAATGACCTGTGTCAGTAGAACATGTCAATGTCAATTATATTTATGATACATTTTCAAGACATTCTCAAATAAGATAATAATATGAAGCAATTGTAATTGTAACCATCAGATATGACAGTTTTTATGTACTCTACTTCAGGGTGAAAAAGTATGTGGAACAGGGCGGGTGTCTGATTTGATTTGGCTGAAATCGTTTGCCTCGGCGTGATATAGTAGGCTGACAGTGTTGGAGATAGATAAAGGCAGTGAGATGATGCTTTGCCTGCCTGTTGTGCAAACATCTGTGATCCTAATTACATAGATGCTTCTCCTTCCTGTAACTTTGGCCAGGAGGATCTGATGTCGTCAGATGATGTGCGTCATTCATCAGGTGTCTCAACCCCAAACTGTATCTCCCTCCTAATGGTGGATCAGCAGTGGTGGGCACATCTCCTCCTCCTGGCCTCCAGCTTAGCTCATCTCTCCTGCTCCATAACCAGCAAGAGGCTCTCTGCTGCCCCCCCCAACCTGCAAGCTGCTCTCCCTCTCTTCCTCGCTGTCATTCCCTATGGCTGTGAGCATTCTCCACACTTGGCAGGGGATCCTCTGCAGCCGACCTCGCCTGGGAACGCTGCCTGCCATCCCCTTTCCCTGCACTCACTCACCAGGTCCTGGTATTTGGCGCTCTTCCTTTCACAGGCTTTATCACACTGTTCTTCCCATGGGACTTTAAGTTCAATGAGAACGATCCTCTTCGCCTCCTCAGACCACAGTACCACATCCGGCCTCAGGGTTGTCTGGACAACCTGAGGAAAATGCAGCCTTCCTCCCAGTACTAACTACCTTCATGTCCCATGCATGGACCTTATGCAGGAATCAACGGTTTTCCACACAGCAGTCCTTGTCCTCACATGAAAGCATAACAACAGTCTCAGCACAGATCAGGGGGCGCTGTTGTTGGTGGGTTTTAAAATTTAGCGGGTTTGATTTTCGCGCTCGTGGAAAAGCAAAAAAAAAAAAACTTGTAGAGCCGTGCCGTGCTGTACCGGCTAGTGGAAAAAGCGCCATTTGTGTCCCGTCCAGAAGAAAATCAAAACTTGTTAAGCACTGTTAGCAGCAGACTACAAGTCAAAGGTTTCTCTGACAATCAGTTGTTTTTGGATAGACTGTGTTGTTAACAGATAACAGGCGTTTTGTCTAGACACATCTTCTTTTCTGCTTCTAGAAACCAAGAGTTGCTCATTAAGCTCCGAGATGTTAGAGGTGTTTGTTGTCTGGCAGAGAATAACCGTGGCCCGATAATCATCTTTTTATCAGAGATGGGTCGAAGGATCAAAGCCAATCAGATATGGAGGCTAGTTCCGCATGGAGGGTTGATTTCTCTCATCATGTGTGTCATTAACACCGTGGCATCTTGAAATGGGCTGTCCTCAGATCACTGGCAGCTCAGTGCATTAGCTCAAACATCAACCATAGGATTAAATGGCCATTTGAATAAATTGTTAAATATCCAAAGGCTTGTTTAAACATTCAGTAATCCTTTGTTGGCAGATCAGTGGAGCAGACAGATGCCATACCAAATGGGGCGTTATGCAAGGGTGGTAGGTGGCTGGTTGGTCGGTGGCTGGCATGTCCTGGCCCGGCAGATGGTCTGGGGATGTCGGGACAGCAGGCTCTCTGTGTCACAGCGAAGCTAATGATGGCAAAAGGCTAAATGATCATACAGACAAAAGATAAATTACAATTATCACTGCTCAAAGCTTAGCAAGGATCTTCAAATGTTTGCAAAGGGATTAGGAGGCCCAATTAACCCTGTTTATGTAAAGAATTATGTGACCTGGTAAAATCTGGGAACGGCGCCGTGTGAGAGCGCGGCTGTTTGCTCAGACTGGCCTGAACGACCCAGCCGACAGTACAGTGCTGTCTGAAGCGCCGATCCCCCGACCTCCTCATTTTGCTCTTCTCAGTTCTGCTGCGATTTCACACGGAAATATCGAGCTTAAATGTCAGGAGCCATTTCTTTTGCTCGATATTTGCCAGCGGATTTGTCCCATCAGACTCACCTTTATGCAGCCACGGATGCTTCAGGAGTCTAGATTTTGTAAGGCACCATAAAGATAAAGAAGTTTGAGCACTGAGATGTTCAGAGTGAAAATCAAAATCTTTCTTGTTTCTTCCTGTGAAATGATCAAATATCTTTGAATTTTAATAATAATAATAATACATTTTATTTTTTTGGTGCTTTTTTAACACTCAATGTCACCTTACATGCAAAAAACAAAAAACAAAACAGATATGAAATACAATAGCACATATAAATAGATACACAAAGAAAATACAATGTGGCTATACTGTAGATAAATAGATACGGTTGGGGGACAGAGTATTATAAGGAGTAGGACAATTTAAAAGGGGAGGTATTTTTATAAAGGGGAGGTATTTTTTATAAGCCTTTTTTGGCTTCTACCTCTCCTGCACAATGTTTAATTTTACTATTTTCATTGTTTATGCAGGTTTTATAATGTGCAAATAAAAAACTAAAACTAAACTAAACTAAAAGTAGGACATATATTGTCCATAAGAAATCATCAAATGTGATTTGAGCCTTATCATCCATCCATCATTATAAGCCTGCAATTTATCAATAACTCACAGACTGTAGTAGCTAGATGAGTAATACTATTGGACAGTTGTGTATTTGGCAGAGTGTGTGATATTTATTTTCCAAAACAATGATGGTGAGGCTGGTTCAAATAGGACCACAGCCCTTTGCTGCATGTCACACCCTATCTATCACTCTCTATTAATTCCTGTTTGTCTCTCAGCGCCCTCTCTGAATAAAGACAAACTGCCTTAAACATATCTATACAAAGGGGAGGAATGATTCATTTCTTCCTCGTTCCTGTGAGTAGAGGAGACATATTACATTTAAGCAAGTTAAGTTTTTCAGCCAATGACAAAGTCCCTGTTTTCCAGCATCATCTTGTGTAAGTTTCCGTGGTTCCAAAGCTCATGATACATGGGTTGAGCTGCAGGTCCCTGGCTCTGTGTTTTGCGTCTGTAATATGTAGCTTTATTTTATCAGCCCTTAGACGTCCTAACAGTTGTGGGCCATGTATTGTATTGTTGCACAACTGCTGTGCGTCATTCATATTACCCTAACAAATCGGGACAAAGCCACGTCTCTGGGGTGAATGAAGCCAGGGCTCTGTGTACGTCTCCATCAGCACAAAGACAAAGCACAGGTCCTCCTCTTCAGCTTCACTATTCCTTTATACAGCATGTCGACTGCCTCTGATGCTGCACAGCCCTCCCCCCGAGTGCTCCAGGAATGTCCCCCAATAAACCCAATTGGTTCTGGTCAGAATTATTAAAGATGTCATTGGGACTGGAATCTGCTTAATGTCCTCTATGTAGCGAGGAGCCCTGCATATTGGGGTGTTTTGTCAAGAGGGGAGAAAAAGGTGGTGGGGTGAGGGGGAGGAAGTGAAAGATGGCAAGAATGGAAACAGCTAGAAGGGGATGACATATGCTGCCTCCTTGCAGCAGTGGCAGAGCTTCTACAGCCTGAATGCACTGAGCCAACAGGGACTCATATATTATTTACTCCTGGACCCCACTGTGGACATTTCCCCCGCAGGGCCTGTCTCCATGGGGCCCCTGGCTCTTGGAGGGCCAGAGTAAGGTGCCAGAGGGAGGACTCAAGGCTGGAAATGGCCCTTTTTCCAAACAGCCTGATGTCTTTGCTGGCTGCTTTTGAGTAGAGGTTTTGATTAAGGATAGAGGACCTAGCCTACAGTATGAATGGATAAACCAAACTAATGCAATTATATTAAACTCAAACATGGAAATGGGAGAATTATGGTAAACTGGAACAGGGAAATGCTATAATATGGGTTTTATTTACAGTTATATGATATGTACAATGGAAATGAGCTGTGTCACCAAACAAGAAATGAGCTGCAGTTTGTCTCTCCACTTCATGTGCAATTAAATCTGCAATGAGACTGAACTCAACAATCCGCTGGTACTGGTGTATGTTTCAAAATCACTGTCAATCAAAAAGGGATTCATTCACCCCAATCATAATGCAGAAGCCCATAGCGTCCAGGCCCCGCCCACTGCTCCGTTCACTCCCAGAGACGCTGAGTGTCCATGGGAAGGACAGAATCACAGCATTCATTCAATGACCATCATGTTTCACTGCAGTGAAAAAAACTATTCTCTGCAACCCCTCTGAAGTCCATGGACGCTGAGCTTCAACAGGTTTAATGCACTGAGACGCTACAGGAATATATGAGTAGATCACATCAGTCGACCTGAGATAAGTAGCTGATTCTGAATGAGCTCATCTGAGAGGTTCACCTGTTCTAACGCATATTTAATCGATGAAATGTAAACACAGCAGTTCATATCTGAACATTTATTGTTTGACATTTTAGAGGAAGCAGAGCTTCCCTCACAGTCTGAGAACAATCGCTCCTTGTCGAGACTCATCAAACAGCGGGGGAGACCCAGAAGTGCACGTACTGAAAAAAGCTTGTGAGCCCCAACTTTATTTTCCATGGTTTGGATTTTTGAAATTTTGAGGCATAAATCATTTGTCCTGTTGGGAGTCCTAGCTCCCAACATGCTCAATCAATCACAGCTCTGGCAATGTTTGTCACACAGAGTTTCACATCTTTCTCCAGTTACAAATAATCTATGTGACTAGCTTTTACAGAAATACTCATATTTGTGAGAACTGAAAGCTTTATTGACCCTTTTGGTGTTCGATCCACTCAGACCAAAGAGTATTAAGAGGTCTTAGTATAATACAAAATAGAACAGGTGTAAGTGTGTGTCTGTCCCAAGAAAGCATTAAAGATGTGGATGTTTATTCCACCAGTCAGGAGTGTGTTTGTTCTGTGTGTTTGCACCTACTTCAATAGTCCCTGTGTGGGTGTGTGTGCGTCTGTGCCTTCGTAGACGCACATGGATGTGGTGTATGATGTTCTGTATCTGTACTGGTTGCTGTTAGCAATTTCTCTGTACTGAATTAGACCTTCTGTACGATTACAGGATAATTACTGTAGTTATGTACCTGCCAGTTTCTTGTGCCTGGAAGCGGTTTTTAGTGCCACCTCTGAAAGACTGCCACTTGATGGACAGCTTAAACAGAATGGGCTCCGTCCACCTCGCTAATTGATGCGAATGAGTCACAGAGAGTGGGTGGGAGTAATGACCAGAATACCTGGGGCATGCTGGGATGGAAAAAGTACTTTGAAATGGCACAAGGAGAAAAATAACAAGCAACGTTTGGAGTCTGACATGGGTGACTTTAGGTGATATCACACTGTTCCAGCTTGTTTTTCTGGCATGTGTCATCTACTGTTTTCTTCAGTACAAGGATGGAGTGGTCTTGGTTTGATTTTTGTTTAACCCATAACCATAACCCATTTTGTCATAACTAATGTTAAATAGTGTTGTTTTAGTCTAGTCTTTGTGTCAAACTAGTAGTTTAGTCACGTTCATGCTCTTTTCGGTCTGTCAAGTTTCAGTCGACTAAAAGTCTGAACATTTTAGTCTTATTTTAGTCAGAACAAACCATGACTATTTTCATCTAGTTTTAGTCGACGAAAACTGATAACATTTTAGTCTAGTTTTAGTCAATGATTTAAATCTCTTTCTAGTAATGTAATTAACCCAGTTTATATAATGACCTTGTATAGCATAGATAGAGGATACCATTTTTTTCTTTTAGTCAAAGCCATTTCATCCATTCCAGACATGGAAGATGCTCTGCTCAACACTATAGTCAGTTGAGAAACCCTCTTTACTCTCTCTCTCTCTCTCTCTCTCTCTCTCTCTCTCTCTCTTCTCACACACACACACACACACAAACAAATACACACACACGCTAGTCACATACGCGTGTCATTCGTGTTGTCTCAGTGGTTTGACGATCCCCTGCTGCCGGCCATCGGTCCCTTTCTCTGTGTCAGACTTACAGTAACTTTGTTTCTTAAATTGTCGTTCACACTAACCCACCGCAGCTGCATCTTCTAAATAATGCGGCGAGTGCAGATTGAGGAAGTGACGTCGCTGCCTAGGAAACAGAAATACTGCAAAAAATAATAATAACACGACTAAACGTTATAACATTATTTCGTCTCGTCTCATTTTGGTCAACAAAAATAAGACAAAAGAGACATTTTAGCCAAGTTTTTATTTTGTAAACCACATTTAGTCTTGTTTTTATTCATCAACAATATTGCATTATATATTTCATTATAGTTATCATCACATGACCACCATTTACGTTGCATCTTGTCTTGTTTTCATCACATGATAAAGGTTCATTGATGATGATATTTTGTCATAATTTTTGTTGACGAAAGCAACACGAGTGTTAAATTTGGTGAGGTTTAGTAACACATGGACTGAACTATGTTTTCTTGAGTATTTGATATGTAGGAATATCATGAATTTTCATGTCTATATTTTTGGCAGTGTATCATTTTATTACACAACACGCTCATCATCCTTTATTAAATACTTAAAGCAAGTGAACTGTGTGTTTGATTTGATTGCCAGCTCAGCTATTTGGCTCCCATGCCACTTAGTTCCCGGTTTTGTTGAGCGCTTGTTCTAATGAGAAGTGCTGAGCTGGTGAGTCACAGCGGTTGATTATTTTTCTCCTGCTGAAGTTCATATGGTGTATCTGAGGTCAGCGCCCTCCTGACTGTGCCTCTGCTTTTCTGTCTGCCCAATGTGAGCGCAGCCAGCGAGAGGAAGAGAGCATGCCAGGTAGACTACTTCCACCTCATCAAACCTGCCCCTTGCCCCTTCTGTCTCTCCATCTTTCCCTCACAGTGATTCACACACAGCGTGATTCGTCCTCTTGCCTCTTTTTCTCTGTTTATTCTCTCTCGCTCCTTGGAACTGCCTCTCCCACAGACTGTGACCCAGACTTGTATCACACAACACCTCGTGTGTGCTGTAACACGTGTAAAATTTACAGCCTCGTCCTGCTGCCGCAAACAGAACCCATTTCCTCGTAAGAGATTATTATGCAGGTTACATTCCCTTGAACTGAGGCGCGAAGGGACTCGGTGACAAAGATGTTGTTAGTCTCCTCTGTATAATTATCCTTATGTCCTGCCCTCCAAGCTTTTATGTTCTCTTCTAATCCATGCTGGCAGGCTTTCTGTGAACATGGATTAAAACAGCTGTTATTTATAACAACGTCATTCTGAAGAGTATTTACAATTTCACCCTTAAAGCGGAACTATGCAAGTCACTATGCACGCACTTTTTTTGCTCTTTTGGTTGCTCTTTTTTTTCTCTCCGGAGCTCCCCCTACAGTTTTCGGAGTGCATAATATTTCATTGTCGCAAAAACTCCCAGCTAACCCTCCTCTCTCCCCCATGACCATGTTTTCAACGAAGCTTGCAAGAAGGCAATCTGTAAAGTGATGTCTATCGAGGTGAATAATGTTTACAAGAGATTAGGCATTACTGGGCCTGTTTGTGTGGTAGTGTCGCAAAGCAATCCATGTTTCTCACGAGACAAGATCTCGTTGGTTTTCAGCCAAGAGACACTTAGACGAAAGACAGAGAGCCTCCATTCTCCCCGTAACAAGTTATTTAACCACCACAATTAATCCAAAGCTGTTTAATTAAGGTAAAAAATCTTGCATAGTGTCCCTTTAAAGTTAATTGAGAAGCAAGCATCTACTTTCTCTATGGCTGCCTTCTGTTGAATCTTAGGCTTCAGTAAGACAAAGCAAAACATTGTACTGTGACCTGCTAGCTCGGTAAATACTTTCCCCAGTGCATTCATAAACTGTCCCCTTAAAAAAGAGACAACCTCATCTCCAGTCATAAAGCTCCAGCTGAATGGGGCAGAGAGTGGATTGGTCCATTTGTGAGCTTTAGGCTACATCCACTCTAATAGATGTTGGTTTTTTAAACATATCACTTTTGCACTTTAATTAGAAAAGTCACACAGAAGGATGCTCAGAATCTAAGACCTTTGGAAACAGTGACATACCAGTCATGAGCAGCAGTAGTGAATGCAGTATGAAGAGCAACCAAAGGTTACACCACCAGTCTGTGTTATCACTTGGAACACGATCACATTGCAGAGTATGAAAGGTCCATGGCTCAAAAACACCATAGTTATTGCTCATTTATTTAATATGTTTGAAATGTGGTGATATTGTTTCAAAGTCGTATCACCAAGCCCTAGTTGAGAATTATAAAGGTATGTATCTTTCATTTATTTAGAAAAAACATGTAAATTATACATGGTAAAAAGTACTTTAATTGTTCTGTAAAGCTTTGTATTATCTGAAGTTTTTGTCTCATTGCATATTATCAGAGCTGGTGCAGTCAGCTCCTCATGTGCTTCTCATGTTACCTTGGTGCTAAAGCACATTTCTCAGAAAGATTGTCCAATTTCCTCCCCATTTCTGGAGCATTGCTCTTTAAAGCCCTGTGGTCAATACAGATTCTTCACATCCTTTTTGAAATATTGTGGTGATGTTGACCACAAAATGAAAAACATTCATAGATTATTTCCAAAAATGATCGGAAATTACTTTAAAGTGATTGTGAAACACTGAAGCTATTTCAATTATGTTGTGGTCGTAGATGAGATTTTTTTTGTTGTATGTTCACACACTCACACACACACGTATTCAGCTCAGAAGATGAGTTATTGCAGCAAGAGGAAACGTCAGAGGTGGTGAGAAGTCCTCCGTGGCCGATCCTTTGTGACAGTGTCTGCCAGTCGACTGTAAAATCAGATGATTTAGTTATCAGGGCTTTGCAGTCAAATTCTGTCAAACATTCCTTATATTTCCAGAGAAGAATGTGTTTCTCAACATCGCAGCAGCCTGAATAAGATGTCAAGAGTTTTTATATGTGGGCTGGCAGACTGAATTAGGGGTTTCTGCCATTTTGTGGCCCAGGCTGCAGGCACAGCTGTCAACAGTAACTTATCAGACATCAGCAGGTTTGTTTCACTCTATCACAACTCTGTGATAGTTGGCTGGTGACTTTTGTCTTTCTCTCAAACTTTCTCAAAACCATGTGTTGGGTTTCAATGTCATGCATCTGTGCTCTTAGATTAAGTGTTGAATGAACTGCACAGAATTGGAAAAAGAATACCTGTGGTTGTTATCAGTATGTTTTCACTGGACAACCTCATCTGACATGAATGTGACAAAGGAAATCATCACTTTTATACAAAACTACAGCGAGAGATTCTACTTGGTCGGTTACTGCTACAGGAGAATTGAGTAAGTGGATTTAGTCAGTGGACTGAGTGGATTAGATGCAGTTCTGCAACACATCAAACACACCTCCACTGATGAATTCCTTTCTTACATCTTTTGCATTAAGTGTGGAATCTAGCTGAACGGCAGACATAATGACTGTCTGACAGAAGTAGAAGGAACTCTGATCAGATAGAGGATCTACCGTAATAAGCTGGTGTCGACAAAATGAGAAAATCAGTCATTGTATAACTGCTCTTTTATAACGTGTGTTTCTCAAAGTCTGTTTTTCTGAATTCCACCGTGCGTCACGGGGTGATTAGCACCGGGTGTGAACGTTAGGCCACATCCTCCAGACATGAAAATGGTTGGCTGTCAGCGCAGGTTACTGCTGAAGTGCTGGCATTTTGGAAGCGGTGTGATATGCGCTCTCCATCCTCACCCTGTCCACCCCTCCGTCTCTCGTTTCATGTCTCACTGCTTCTGGGGTTAATGAAATGCCCCTATTGAAGAGTCAGAATGAGGGATTGTTAAGTCCATATGAGCTTTCAACCTCCACCCACACATTTTCTCAACCTGTGCCTCCATGCATGAGCACCAATGGCACACCACCACTGGCAATTGTATTCCAGTGGAGAGTTAATAATGAGCTAAGGCTTTGCCATCCTTCCTCTGATCAGGATGTTATTTTACCCTTCGATCAAACGTGTGCAGGATAAAGGAAAAATACTGAGCTCAAGAGGGTTAACATCTTCTCAAATAATACAGCCTTTACACCGGCTTGTAGACACTATTCAGCATCCTTGAACCCATAGCTGTGTTTATTGATGCTTCATTGATGGAGAGTTGCCAGTACAGCTGCATCGTAAGCAAGAAGAGCCAGATGGCTTAGAGGAAAATAAGTACTGTATCATTTTGAAAAATTAGCATCAGTTTGGCACATTTAACCAGTAGCAAACCCTCACTCAAGATTTTTTGAGAATGGTTTTATGATTGCAATGCATCCACACACAAAGCCCAGTGTGCACACACTTGGTGCCATTCTGTGGTCAGTGATGCATCACCTGACAGCTGACTGATGAAGCGCTGACCTTTTACTCCTGGCCTTGTGGGCAATTCTCCGCCTCATGAAACTGTGGTGGTCTGCATCCACTGACACTCGGTGCTCAAATGAATTATGACCACGAGGGAGAATAATAACAACGGAGCGGAGACAAGTGAGCCTTGCAGATGAGGGGATGAGAGCAGGATGCAGATAGAGGCGCAGAGCGAGATGGATGCCCCAGAATCAAAGACTCTGTCCTGATCCCTCTCTGATTCCCCCCGTCCCTGCCATCTCATCCTCCCCTGCTCTCATTGGCGGTCTTTGATCGTGCTTACAATGCATTTGTTTGTGATTTAGCTGTGGCTTATCCAAAGTCTACACATAAATTACTGTGTAGTGACTGAATTTCACCCCGAGATAGAGAAATACGCAACAAAATTTTCAAGCTGAGGTGGTTTGATATATAAGAAACCTCAGACATGCACTGTGAGCGGACTTGCTGCTGAGAGGCTGCTGCTATTGAGGCTGTATCAAACAGGATGTTTGATCAGAAAAAAGCTTTAATGTGTCCCCCTGTAGCAGGAACGCTCCATACTGTAGCTCCCCACTGTGAGGCTGTGAACTGTAGCATTGTTATAATAATAACTTTATTTCTATAGCACTTATCGAAATTAAAATTACAAAGTGCTTCACATTAAAAACCATAATAAACAAATAGAACACAGACAATTTAAAAAAGAGTACAATAAAATCAGCAACAAATACAATACAATCAAGTTACAGTAGGAAAATAGAAGGCCGATTGATAAAAGTGAGTTTTAAAAAGGGGTTTAAAAGAAGATACTGAGGTTGCCTGCCTGAGATCCGAGGGGAGAGAGTTCCAAAGTCAAAGGGTACAAAGACCCGGTCACCCTTTGAGATAAGATGGGATTTTGGGACCGAAAGTAGGCCCTTGCTGGAGGATCTCAGGCAGCGATCAGGCTCATAGGGAGATAAAAGTTCAGATATGGATGCTGGAGCCTGACCATTTAGGGCTTTAAACCACGTAGTAAAATCTTAAAATCTATCCTAAAAGACACAGCTAACCAGTGAAGGGCTGCAAGGACTGGAGGGATATGCTTGTTTCTTTTAGAACCTGTTAAAAGGCTGGCTGTGGCATTTTGTATCAGCTGGAGTTTCTGTAAATTAAACCAGAACAGAGCACATTACAATAGTCGAGCCTAGACCTAGCATGGACCAATGGTACCTTTGTTTGTGTCTGTGTGTGAGTCCGGTTATTACTCTTAAATCTCATATAACCACATGTCTTTCATAATGGAAATCATTTGATTTGAAGGTGACATGTTTAAAGATTGAACCAGCATCAGGGGTCAGGGGTCAGGGGTTAAGGTTTTACCATGTACTGTATAGATCAGGTCAGAGTGAGGGAGTAGAACAGTTGCCAGACATTTAACAGTGAAAAGCTTTGGAGGCCACTGAGTTTTTTTTTGTTTTTTTTTTTTTTTTGGGGGGGGGGCTTCTTTTTTCTCTGCTTATTTATCATTCAGATGAAATGCCACAGGGTTGTTCAGTGCTGTGTGTGTGTATTTGTTGCTGTTCAGGCTCATGCAGCATCCAGCATCATTTGCAGGGCAAGTGTGAGAAGAGATAAAACATATGTGACTGTGTATCTACGTGTGTGTGTGCAGGCTGCAGCTTGAGGTATCTTGAAGAATGTGATGTCTAGATTTTTTTGTGACTTCCCTGTGCGTGTGCGTGCATGTGTGCACATGCATGCATGGGGATGATTAGGAAGGCCATTTCCAGGAAGCTTTAAGCTTCAGCTTGGCCAGAAAGATGGGGCTCTCTCTTCTAATGGGATCAATGTTTCAGTGCTTTCTGTCTGTGTAAGTTATGATGTAGCTAATGTTTTAAACATGCTCTGCAGATGCAGCGTTGCCCTCTTAAATAAATGACTGTATCGCCAAGAGAGAGAGGGTCTTTTTAGGATTAGTTTTCCTGTGGGTGTGCACTCTGACTCATACCGGCTGATAAACAAGAAACACATGTAACAGCACTAGCAGGCACACACGACACACAAACGCTTCACAAGACAATAAATTGACATACAGGTAATAGACCTAAAGGTGGATCATCATCCAGTCCCCAGTGTATATCTGTTCCCACTCATACTGCAGGTGCATACAAATGACAAAAACATGCATCTGCACAGTATTAGTGTGGCACAATGAGCACATAACCCCCAGCTGGATGTCCTATAATTTCCTGTTCAGCGCCTGAGGCTTTTTACTGCTCCACCAGCAGCGTGTTGCCGCTCTGTTAGTTAACAAGGCTGGCCAGCAGCAGGAGGATTGTTGCCCTGCTCTTAACCTGCACTGCTTCTCTGCTCTGCTAGAGCTTCCTACTGTACATTAAGATCCCCATCCCAAAGTTGCATTTGTAAATTTCATCAGTCCGGCTCATGAGGTGAGATTACATTTAGCTCTACCTGTGGCTCTCAGGGCTGGGAGGTCCATAATCAGGTGTTTTTTTGGATGAAGAGATTATAAATTCATGAGGAGCATGTAGAAGTATGAGGTCAGGAGTAATACACAGTAGAATCAGATGAGGACTTGTTACTCCAGCTGCCAAATGGCTTATATTTCTTATACAGTATCAGTGGTTCCCAGCCTTTTTTGTCTGGTGTGCCCACTGAGCCTATTTGTCACATCATGAGTCCCCCCTCACTCATACATGTTGATGATTCTCCAAAAGTGGTCATATAAAACATAACAACAAGATTATGAAATGAAAATCATTTTAATTGCTCTCTTTAATTTGTACAAAGACATTTACACTTACAGTTTATTGTATTTTGAATAATAATTCTGCATCTTTGGTCTTTTGAACTCAAATTAAACAAAAAATAAATAAGAACCTCTCTGCTTTGACCACAAAAGACACAGTGAGGCTGTGGTGGATCTGTGGACATTCGCCATACAGATGTAGTTTTCAGAGCAACAGTAACTGGACATTTGGGCTATTTACCTTTGTTTGTTTGCAGCTAGCCTATATTTGGTTGTTTTGATGTTAAACGTGACATGGCATGTGTCTTCACAGAGTTGTGCCACAGGTTATTGTCTCCCAGGGGGAACTAGCTGTGGGGCACACGAACCATTTTAGCAATAGGCTTCTGAAATGATCGGGAATATTTACTGATCATCTTGGAAATACATTTATAAATGTTTCCATAATGTGTCCTGGTGTGGAATCACTGGCTTTTATAAATCCTACTACACCATGTATTATTTGTTTCCACTAATGTTTATCCCTCTATACACTACAGCCCCCCTCTTTAAGGTCTGTGTTTAAAATATGTAGTGTGAGCTGCAGGGTCATCTAAAGTGCAACAATCCTCAAGAAACCAACCCAAATGTTCTTTTTATGCAGTGTGCTGTGAACTGTGTGTCCTGTGAGATTCAGTACATTAAGGAGAAAAAAAAGCACTTTTCTCGTGACTTTTGAAGAAACCGTTCTACATCAATTTGTCCACCAGCAGCACCTTCTTTGAACGAGGCACTGTTCACTTATTAAAGCAACTGTCCTTGACACCTAATCAATTATTTCAACCACTGCAGCACGTTCTGTTTTTCATTTTCTTCTTAAGGAAGCACTTGACAAAAACAGGAAACATAGTCACAAGTACTTGTCAAAAATAAAAAATCGCAATGCCTCTTTTGTGAAGTCCCATTAATTCTGCTGAAGTACAGTTTTCATATTGCAGTCCTCCAGCTGTCTCCTTGAAGCTGATCACTGTGGGACAGAGGAAATGTCCCAGGTTTATAATGTCCCTAGATACTTTTAGAAACACTGCATCACAGTTAAAGGCAAAGGTGTTGAGTGGCCTGTGTGTAGGTGGGTCATCATCAATCATTCATATTGACATTTTCTTTGATCCGATATCCCTGTGTGTGTTCATGCCCACACACGCGTGTGAAGTAAGTTTTATCAATGTGTCCTTTTAAGTGGATGTGTGCATTTACAATCTGTGTGTGTGTGTGTGTGAGAGAGAGTTTAGACAGTTGCCCTGCTGCAGGTTTAATGACCTGAGGCGTGGTTGACTTCCCATTGCCAATCTAAATCCTTTCCCTTGTGCCCACCGGAGTGTGACACACTCTGAGTGCATGGCTGTTGACAGGTACAGCCTTGTGACAAACTACAAGGCAGGAAGAGGAAGTTTGTGAATTACCTCAGGCTGCAGCTCCACCTGAATGCTAAGTGACTGAGAAGACTTCCCTCACCGACACTCTGCAGCTGCTAACATGCACCATGTATGCCTGAATAAACACATTCCCACAAGCATGAATACACAAGTGCACGGCACACCATTCACATGCATACACTGTGGAAATACTAGACGCTGGGCTCTCACAGTGAAGTATGTTGTGAAACGGGAAGCTGTGCTCGCAACCACCACACCATCATTCCAAATCTCATCCTACCCCCACCCTTCGGTTGTTTGTCTCTAAATCCCCCGTCTTTATGGTAACTGGGACCTCGGGCATGCCTCCAACAGCTCCCACAATGCACCAGCACAAATTGCATTTCTCTCACATGGCAGAGTCCCCTCCTCTCTTCTTTTGCTCCTCTGTTTAGCTTCACTTTTTAACAAGTAAAGATAGTTATTACTTTTCTTCATCCCTTATGTATCCTCTCCTCTCCTCTCCTCTCCTCTCCTCTCCTCCTCTCTCCTCTCCTCTCCTCTCCTACTTTTCTTCATCCCTTATGTATCCTCTCCTCTCCTCTCCTCTCCTCTCCTCTCCTCTCCTCTCCTCTCCTCTCCTCTCCTCTCCTCTCCTCTCCTCTCCTCTCCTCTCCTCTCCTCTCCTCTCCTCTCCTCTCCTCTCCTCCCCTCTCCTCCCCTTTCCTCCTCTCTCCTCTCCTCATGTCCAGCAGGGCCGTCCTCCTTGACATCAGCTTATTTCTCTCTGACTAAGTCCTTTCCCATTAGAAGTGCTGATGTTTCTCCAGTGGATGTGCCTGCAGCTCCCTCCTAGATCAGCCCTTTGCTGACTGCTTACAAGACGATGAGCTGTATGTTCAGCTAATGGCTACAAGTTGCATCAAAACAGCATCAAATTGCACTGACGTTCAAGCGCTGTAATAGATGAAATATGCATCTCACTGTTGTCTCATTTATTCTCAGAAGCCTTTCATCTTCAGAAGGCTGCCAAAGCATCTCTCAAAGGGTATTTTAGCATTGTGTATTTTGGCAAATTGACAGTGTCTTTTTATGCTGTGATTGATAGGACTGGGAGCGTTCAGATTACAGTACGTACCTTGACAGCAGTGGATTCTCATTGTATCCAGCTGATTGGTGGTCAAGCTTAGGATGTTGTAACCCTAAGCGTCCTATCTGGAGATCAATGACTGGAAAGCTAATAATAAAACAGTAATGATATTTTGATGTTATCATATCTATATTCAAATGTGACCTGTATGCAGTAATTTATCACTCATTCCTTCCTCGTGAAGTCATAGCAAGGCATATTTTTTCATGAAAGTAGTTCTCCACCCAGTGTCATATAGCTGTGGCTGCAGGCAGACAGACAGGCTGTCAGAGGAGAGATTCCTCACTAAGGGAAATTCATTGCCTCAGAAAAGTTCAGTGTGATAATAATGGGCGCCACTAAGCCGCACAATTTGATTGGGGGGCGTGAGGGACGTGTAGAGGACATTTATCAGCGTGACACAGGACACAATGCTCTTTGTTTGATTGGTTGAATTAGTGGGAGCTCATTTGCTTTCACTGCAAAATCCTTTACAGAGCTTTTTTGTTGTGTTAATTAAGCCGGAGCGACCATTTTGTATGCTGCTAACGTACTGGGCTGCAAAGGAGAGGAAAAAGATGATTGCTATTCCTCTCTTACACCTCAGTGGCATTGTAGAGTGTTTTCTTATGTGATTTGCACCAAAGATGAGCTGATTAAATGTGTATTTGCTAAAATTAGTTTGGTTTAGTTTTATTCTGACAATTATGTGGTCTGACTACAAATTAATGTGAGATTTTCTGCGTGTGAACTGGAGTGTGGCCAGCAGCCAGTGTTTTTGTTACAGCAGACAACAGACTCATTTCACCTGCTGAATTTGTTGGATGAAAAGAAGGATACAGGGAATTAAAGTTCAATCTGAAAATCGCATTGCTCAAGGTGGAGATAATTTCTTCTCATGGATTTGCGATGTTCGTGAAAGCACGCTGTGCAAGAACGGTGCGTTCATGGGATATCTCCAGGCGAGTGAATCCACTGATTATTTTTAATGAAACATTTTGTCTTGTGATGTTATGCTTGGTCACAAGGTAATGCTGCGTGTTGGCTGCTCTTCTCAGGCTCATCCTCCGCAGTTAAGCTGAAAATATGATGAGACTAGAGGATGTTATTCACATTTAAAAACAAGCAAGGCCTGAAAATCAGTGAGCTCTCAGGGTTTGGCAAGTTGTCATAGGGTCAGAGATAGAAAGTGACACCACATCCCTGCAGAGGTTTTGTTGCTGTTGCTGTTTCTTATTAGAAATCTACATGCTGTACTTTTTTTTCTTCTGGCAATAGTTCCTCACCTCCTATCATAATGCTGAACTAGTCTGCTGCTTGTATTTATCCATGCTGGCTCTAATATGGGTCTAACATGTCACAATATGATCCAGCGGGACTGTGGCCTCCTCACTCTGTCGGCCTCAGGCAACCGACCTCTCATTAATCACACACATCAGCATTCAGACGATGCCTGAACTCCAAGATGCTGACAGGTCTTGTTTCAGTCTGCTGCATTCAGAGGGCAATTTCTGTTGTGAAACAGCATTAAACCAAAACACCATGACACACAGCAGTAACTGTCTGTCACCTCCAGATAAAAACAGCATAGAGTACCATGTATTTTACCACACTCTGTTTTATGTCTTTTGTTTCCTTCTCCATTGATGGAGTTGTGACAAATTTTGATTTTATTATTTTGCTTGATGTGAGCTTGATTGTGACGTGTCTTGTTTGTGTGTGTGTTTGATTATTTAGGAGGCCAAGCTGCGTGAACTACTGGATGTCAGCACCCTGGCGGGGAAGATGGAGAACAGGATGCTGACGGTGGCGAGTGGCCCTGACATGGTCAACATCACCTACCTGAACTTCATGGCTTTCCAAGAGGAGACGGCAAAGGTAAAAAAAGCTGCATTATAGAGGTATATAGTTGTCGGGTGAAAACTTTGCTGCTCCAACTTTGAGCATTTCACTGTTTTAACTGGGGTGTTTGTTTTGTTTCTGTGGGATCAGTGTTGATTGTGTTCGCTGAAAAGACTTTGGAAAGGTTTTTACCTGATCCCCTAGATATTAGAGAGTGCTGAAACAAAAGCTTTAAATGACAAAAAGGTTAATTAAAAAACAACAATGTGATCAGTATTTGACTTCCTTATTCTTAAAGAGGTGATGAAGCTCCCTTTTATTCTTCTGCTTGACTTAAGACGAGGACATACTTTATTGGATCAGGATCAAGTCTTAACGTGACATTAAAATGTTACAGAAACTGTTTTCTTAATTCAGATCATCATTGTGTCTCCTTATGGCTTTATGACTGAGTACCGTGTGTGTGTGTGTGTGTGTGTGTGTATTATTCATTGCAGGAATGGGCTGAAGAGCTCTTCACACTGGCATCTAACCTCTTTGTGCAGAACATGTCCAGAGAGGCCTGCCTTGAGAAAGGGTAGGTCAGCATGCCACACCTACACTCACTCACTCACACAGAGATACAAACAGTCACACAAAAAAATGTAAATCTACAATCTCTTAGATAAATATGAAAATTAGTTCTGGTGAAAGCAAAATCATGTCAGTCTTCTTCACCAGCGTCACATCAGTAACTAATTGTATTTGAAACCAACTGAAACAACAGGGATGTTGTGTAAAGCTTGATGAGCTCCCTCGCTCTCCTGGACACAGTGCAGCTTCACACACTGACAACTGGAAATATACATGTAAGCCCAAAAACGGTGCTATAAAACATTGTAAACCCTGCAACATACACACAGACACTTCCACACATAAACCCACATAAACACTGTGCACACGCACGCACACACATAGAGGAGGTAAGAAGTTGCTTTTCAGCCTGAGGGTCTGAGTTTATAAAGGGCACTGCACATCACATTGATGGAGAGAGTAAGGAGAGGGAGAACAGGCAGGAAGGAGGAAGGAGGATAAATAAAACAGCTGGAAAAATGTGTCGCTTCATGCACTCGACTGTTCCTCTCAGCTGGCCTGTCTGCCCCCGTGTTGGTGTGACTGCATGTATGTGAGTGAACATGCAGTCATATTGTGCATTAGATAATGTTTTTGTCACATTCATGACATAATGGCAGATCAGTGTCAGCAGATCCTTAAAGGGATAGTTCAACATTTTGGCTAATTGGCCCATTGCCATAATCCCTATAGTTTTAGGAGTAGGTTTGTTACCTTTAATTGTCGGTGCAAGCTATTTTTAGAATGGCGGAGCAGAGCCACGAGCTGCTCAGAGCTACATTACGGAGCGTTTTGGAGTTGTTGGATTGTGTATTTGGTGAGTTTGATGAGGGAAACCAAGAAATCCCATGAGCCTCCGTAGCTCTGAGCAGCTCGCGGCTCTGCTCCGCCGTTCTAAAAATAGCTTGCACCGACAATTAAAGGTAACAAACCTACTCCTGCTGTATAGGGATTATGGCAATGGGCCAGTTTGCCAAAATGTTGAACTATCCCTTCGAACAAAAGGTCAAAATGTTTAAGAGGGGCCACACTCGTCAGTTCCAGACAGTTATGTAAACCACTCATTTCCCTCATCAATGGTCCAGTAAGGCAGTTTTCATCGTCAGACCATCCCTGATCCTACTGTATGTAACAACTCTGTCTAATGGCATACAGCACAACATTTGTATTGATCTGATTGGAGCAAACACACTGTTCCATGGTGTACGGCTGATTTATCTGGGCAGCGAGTGACTGAGTGAAGCTGGTGTGGAGTGAACTTGAACATGAATTTGCAGTATTGTTTTTCAGAGGATACGCAGGGCTCTGTTTGATGACAAGTCGCAGCTGTCCGCTGTTTATCAGTGAACAGAAGCCATTAACTCACACCCCCGAGGAGGCTAATTGACTTATGAGACAATAAAAGTGGCCATCGACCACATAGTACACAGAGAGTTTGCGTAGAATCGAACAGAGCAGGTTTCGCAGTCATGCTGCTTCCTCACAGCAGCAGTTGTTGTGCACCGCTTGCTTACAAATAAGGCGATTCTTTGTCATACCACTGCTGCAGCACGAGGAGGCCTCATCCCTGAAGTGATGTTGATGTTTCTCTGCATGTGGTTAATCCTCCTCGCTGGCTCTTGAGGCGGCGATACATTTCCAGGGGTCAACTCAGCGTAGACGAGCAGTGTTCCCGGCAACAGGAAACAAATCAGAGCCCATGTGTCCTCAAATGCCAGGCTGCTGCCTACAAGATGTTCTTTTCAAATCAATGCAACAAAATACGTAAACTCTTTATATGAAATGGAACTAGATATGCTTGGATGACCTGTCACTGTGCTAGAAAACTGAGAATTTCATATTTGCATAGTTTACTATTGCTTTGTTGTTCATGTTTTACATTTTATTCCATGCAAAAAAAAAGTGGATTTGCAGAAAAAAAAAATTAGCAGAGGTTAAAAGGAAACAGACCTTCCTAGTTAGAACTGACTAGAGAAAGGAGGCAGAGATAGGAGTTAGAGAGAGAAGGAGAAAGCTGCGAGATAAACATGAAAGGAGACAGATGCAAGTAATCTGTTTTCCCCCTCCCGTCTTAATGAATAATGCAGGCACTTGTAAGGCAGATGAGGGCATCGAGAAACACCTTACTCTTCCTTCCTTCTTCCCTTTCTCCCCTGCCTTTCCCTTTCTCTGTCTTTTTCAAAAGTCACCGTCATGGAGCCTCTGTGATGTCAGCTGTCGTCAACCAGCTCATTCTTGTCCGACACCGGTTTTCACCTCACATTTCCTCCTGTTTTTTTTTGAGAAAAAAAACAGTTTCATCCAGAGCCTCGTCTGACCCTGTTAACCATTACAGTGGTCGGTGACTTTGCCTGTGGCGGCCGGCCTGCCCTATGAAGTGGACACTGTAATGGATATTAATTATTAGCCAGCAGCTACTTAAGGCCCAGCCTGTAATGATGGCTCCTGTTGCAGCCGAGCTATTTATAGCCCGCTCTGCGCTGCCCGCGCTGCTGCTGCTGCTGCTGCATGGCTCCGTGCTGCCGATGCAAGACTTCCAGGGATTAGCCACAGTTCTAACATGTCACGTGAGCCCAGCCCAAAATTCATGGTGTGCACAAACTCTACAAATGCAGTCGGTGGGTGGGTGTTGTGTTGATAAGTGTGTGTTTTTCACTACAGCCGTGCATGTGAATTTTCCTCTCCTGCTCCTGAAACAGACATGAACATGAGGGAAACATGTAAACTCAAGCGAACACACACAGAAAGGAAACATACTCCGTACCGCTGCACAGACAAACTGTTGATTACATGTTGTGTAAGGCGTGTGCTCTGTCCAATGCAGATACACTCGGCTGAAGCTGCAGCTCAACCCTGAGGGGCGAATCCCCGTCAAGAAGTAAGTCTCTCTGATTCATCCCTCCCTCCCCTGCCACCGCTCCGCTCTTTTGATCAATGCATAGCTTCCTCCGCTTTCTATCACTGCTCTCAGCATGTATACGCTTCACTGTGCTCACATTCCCGGCCTATACTGTACGTTTGCATTCATTAGAATATGTTGCCACTCCCTTCTGTTTCCACAACATCCGTCTTACTGTAGATTCATTCCATCACTCTTCGACACTGCAGTAAAACTTGCTCCACGATATCAACCGCCGTCCTTTCCTCTAGTTTTCAAGAGCCCACCCTTATTGTGTATGTGTGTGTGTTTGTGTGTGTGTGACATGCCTCAGACAAGCCCTCAGCTTAAAAATGCTCCAGTTGTGAGAATTTCCTCAGTTTTTAGGAGTTTAGCTTCCGTTTCACTTATCTTGGCATCTGTCATCAGCTCATTGAAAAATCCAACTCTTTCCATCTCCATTAGCCAAGTTGAGCTCCCAGGCGGGCAACAGTGAACTTCTGCGATAACCTCCCTCAGAGCCGCAGAGGAAAGCAGTGGGTGTCAGCACAGAGAGGCAGAGAGACACTCCTTGCCGTTTAGGGAATTAACCTCCTAGCTGGGAGGACATGTCAGCTTGACTAATGTCAGCTTGACTCCGCTCTCCCACTGAGCATACAGTATCTGCTCATGGATACCTCTGCATGTAATTAAAACAGGCTATGGCCAGCGGAAACAGACCCAAACAGCCAGAGGTAGCAGTAACAACAATGGGTTTCACCGTAGTAAATCACATTTATTGTCCCTATACACTCTAATAAAACAGAGAGCAGCAGCCCAGCCACACAGAAGCTCCGTCTCTCTCTCTCTCTCCACACTCAAAATGACAGATGAGGCAGGACAAGCAGATACGCCACTGTCTAATGGAAACCATGTATCTCCAAAAGAAAAATGACTCATTGAAAAACTCCTTGGATTATCTAAAAAATGTGGAGTCACAAAGCCCAGAACAGGACTGTTTTTCTTAACTTGAAGAAATGATAGCACAGATTTCATGGTTTTCTTTCTACATGTCTTCTTGTTTATTTACATGAGAGAAAAACAAGTAGTTTTGCAACTGGTGAGACGTTTATGGAATATTTGAAGTAAGAGACTGTGATGTGATAATGATGATGGTGATTATAACAACAACAAGAAATGACAACATTTTGAATGCAACATTATGAGCTCAGCCTTGTAAACATGTTTGGGTTTCTATTGTTTCCATAAAGAATTACAAACAGCATCAGTCTTTATGTGGATGTGGTGCTCGCCTGGAGTTCAGATGTTTGGGAACAGCAGTAATCAAGTCATCCCACTGTGTGTTGTACATACCATTCATATTTGATAATAAGCTCTTACAGAGAGTGCTTTTTCAGTAGATCCCTGCACACGAATCACCTCTGTTGAGATACTTTCATTTGTCTCATTTATGAGAGTGTGTCTAGACAATATTAGAACATTGCAGTTTAACACAATACATCTTTCTACAACAGTTTCAACAGAAAGAAAACATTACTGTATAACCTCAATGAATACAGACTTTCATTCATTGCAAACCTGGCAGATTGTGTTAGTTTTACTTGCTGTGTCTTCATAATATTACATTTTCACTTTTTCATATTTCTACGTTTCGTTTTTGTCTCTCAATCTGTAATTTCTCCCTGGAGCCTGTGGTTTGCATTTTCTCTCACCCACCACATGCTTGAGTTGATTTTATTTTCTTTCTCTTTTTTGTCATTACTTCCTTTCGACTCCTTCCTTATCACAGGATATCCTTCAATTAAAAGCTCCATAACACTCCTGGCCTTTCTGCGGTGGATTCCAGTAGATATTATTTTTTGTCCTTAAAGCACTTACTAGAGCAGTAGCCCTTCTGCACACCACCTTTCAACCTATGTAAGCCTCCGCACTGTGCCTCACACTCACCTTAAACACAGAAGTGACCAGGCTTTCTCCACCTGTATCTGTCAGATCTGCTCCATCCATCAACGGCTCAAAACATGTTGACACACTAACATATGAATCATCAGTGGCCTCCCCTGCTTATATCTCTCTCCTCCTTTTTAACTGTCTGATTTTTTGTGGGTTTGTGTTTTCTGTGTGTTTTCCAGATGTTGTACATCACTTTGGTCAGCTGTTTGCCGTTTCTAAATGTGGTTTATGAATATGTTTGATATGAAAAGCTGAGATTAACTCAACACGCAGGGCATCAGAGTCAAATCTCTGTGTGGCATTTTCTGTGATTATTCATAAGGGTGTGTGTGTGTTTGTGTGTCCCCCACACAGTATCTTCAGGATGTTCTCTGCAGACAGGAAGCGAGTGGAGACAGCGCTGGAAAACTGTGGCCTCCCCTCTGGCAGAGTGAGACACCAAAATACTGAAACTATCTTCCTGGGTTTCCTCTCTCTCTGAACCTGCTCTCTTTCTCTCTCTCTCTCTGTCTGCCTCTCTTATCTTTGTCTCCAAGCTTTTTCAGTCTCACCATTCATCCATCCATCCATCCATCTGTCCATCCACCCATTAGTCTGTCCTCTCTCTATTGAGCTCGTTCTCTATTCTCCCGAAACAGCAGCTGATTGCTGCTTTGCTCATTTGTTTGGAGTCTTATTTTCTGGATGTCTGCATGGCTTCCCACTCAGAACTGATTTAGCCTTGGTTGTAATGAAACAAATAGACCCAGTGGGAGCAATAGAGATGACAAAAGCTGTTTTATCTTTACCTCTCTGAGATATCGCCAGAGAGAAGATGCCCCCTCATGCATAGAGGTGTAAACAGTCCCACAACACAGCTCTGTATTCCAGCAGCAGCAATTTGCATGTTTGAAAGTGAGAAGATTCTGTTGAACGCAGGTCTGAACACATGATGAGACATGTGCACATACAGTGGAGCAGACACATTGTAGCTGTAATGACTTTGATACAAACAGAATGAACACATACACAAGTACACACACAGACACACACACATACACACACACATGCACGCACACACACAACGAGTTATACATAATTAGCAGTGGGAGAGATAGCGGGAGGTAAAAACATGTTGCTGTATGAAGGCCTGGTGGGATTTTCTGTTGTTCCAACACGCAAGTAATTACAGCTAAATGGTAGTCCTGTTAATCCCTCAAACACACACTCATAGACAAAAGTGCATGCACAACCTAGCTCGCACCAAGGTCTTTAGAATGAGTCATTAAGTTTCGGTGGAGCTTGACCTGCATCCCCCCTCCCTCAGTGCATCTTTCCTGACCTTCTTTTCTCCCGCTCCTCTCTGAGTCTTTGGTTCTGCTCTGTTTCATGCTGGCACAATGCTGCTGCTGTGCAGCGCTCTGTGTTTCTATCAGAGCTGTTTGGTTCTGATAGCTCTATAAGTAACCTCTGTGGTTACAGCTCTTTTGTTTTAGTCCATGTGAAAATTGCAGGCGGCTATCCTCTGTTAATTACTTCTATTTGAAATGTATACTATGTGTAATCACCTCCAGAGGGAGAGAAGAGGCCAGGTCTATAGAACATCTCATGGCATTAAAATGTGTGTCTGTATTACAGTCACACCATAGAGTGAAGATACAGTATGTATTTTGTGTAACAGCAGGCAACTTAACTTGTATGTGAAATATTATTCTTGTGCAGAGATATTTGGGGTGGGGGGCTCTAACAATAAGCACACTGGAGAAAAGCTCAAACTGAAATAGCATTTTCTCTACAGGTCACACGGCCTCATATAAGAACTAAGCTCCAAAAGTGTCCCAAGTGTTTGAAAGGGCCACCACTGTGAGGTCTAGCTGTGAAAACGTAATGTCACTCACTGACCTAGTAATGAAGTTACAGCATTTGATAAGCTCAAACCATGGTTGTTTAAATAGTTTAACATTTTGGCAAACTGGCCCATTGCCATAATTCCTATTGTTTTAGAAGTAGGTTCATTACCTTTAATTGTCGGTGCAAGCTGTTTTTATAACAGCGGAGCAGAGCCGCGAGCTGCTCAGAGCCATGCTACGGTGGCTCATGGGATTTCTTGGTTTCCCTCATCAAATTCATCAAATACACAATCAAACAACTCCAAAACGCTCTGGTGGACAAATTGCGACCTGCACATTCACCACATCATTCATTTTCCTGGCACTCCAGGAAAATTATGGATAGGGACTATGGCAATGGGCCAATTTGTCAAAATGTTGAACTATCCCTTTAAATATGAACAGCAACGAACAACAAATGTAGCAGTGTACTGGAGAAGCCTTTACTGAGTTACCACTACAGTACTGCTCCATGAGCGTGAGGTCAGGCTTTCCCTCTGTGTCTCTGTGCTGAATACACAGCAGCTCACATGAGTGAACTCTCTCTGAGTCTGAGTCATCATTTTACATTTAAACATTGCCAAAATCACAGCTTAGTCAAAAGACTGGACACACTTTCCCAATGAGGATGCTTTTGAGTATGAAATCAGGAGTTTAGCAGTATAGAGCAGCAGCTTGGATGTGGCTTGCAAGTGATTATAGACTTAATGGGCTGCGTTTGAGTCACTATTTCATTCACATTTTATTGTCTGAAAACAGAAGAACATGTACAGAGAACTATTTTATTGTTAATTCAAATGCGGTAGATGAGAGCAGAGAGAAGGAGAGAAGCAAACAGATAAAGGGCTGAAAGCAGCTGACACTAGGCAGAATGAAAATAGGTTCTGTCATTTTGACTTGGTTTAGTCTTGATTTACTATCTAATAAGTATTATCTGTTGCTCTTCTTGAGCAAGAGTTTTTTTGGGGTTGGTTGTAAATTTTTCCTAACCAAGAATTAATGATAGAAGGTGTCATGCTGCACAAACTAGACTACTAACACAACTACTGATTCTTTGCTATATAGGCTACTGGAGATAAAGTTCACTTGACTTGAGACATTAGGTCTGTCTTGTGAGATAAGAATAAAATGTGAATGAATACATGAAAATGTTCTTACAGTACATGGGGCAAATTTTCTAACTTTTAACTGGTGTATACCTCATGCTGACAGTCTGTGAAAAGTCTCCACAAATAATAAAGATGCAATGACACCATACAGAACAGATTTACTCTTGGCCACTGACTGGCCCATTCATGTTCAGTGTATCTATAATGTGTCTGACCATGTTGTTGTTGTCTTCTGCAGAATGACTCCATCCCCCAGGAAGACTTCACTCCAGATGTGTATAGCATGTTTCTGAACAACATCTGCTCGCGACCTGAGCTGGACCACATCTTCTCTGATGTGTAAGAACCATGTTTCTTGTTGTTTTCTTTGAGGAATCCTCTCCAGGATATAATGATCTTCACAACATCCCCAAAATTTCCCCCAAAAGATGTTTTAGAAACTTGAAACAGTGTGAGTGTGTAATTAGATTTTTTTTTTTCTCCCAACCATCTGTTACTGTTTTCGGACTAATAGCTAGATAATGGCTGTCAGCTGTAATTGAGCAGTATGACTTTGCAGGCTTAATACACCTGCTTCTGCCCATTGGAGTCATCAGAAGTAGTTAATTAGTTCAGGAAAGTGTTGTAACGACCCGGGTGGTGACTCCTTGAGCCTGGCTCTGCGGCCCCACGTGCTGCACGAGCAGAATTGCCCCTTGGCCCCGAGGGACTCAGACCATCAGCTGAGCCGGCATGGCAGCATGACTGTGGACACTCCAAGTCATAAATCTAGATTTTAATCACAGTTAAGTGAGATGGCACGAGAGGCAGGGGGATATGGAGATGATAATTCAGTGGAACAGGCAGAGATATGAAAGGCGTTTTAATCAAATCTCCTAATTTACTCAACACAGCATTTTATCCTCTGCTCCTTTGCACGTCTGTTGCTCTCTCTCTACATTTCTCTGCCGTTTTAATTACCACTCCTCTCCCCCCCTCCATCATCCTCTTCTCGTTTCATTTTCTCATATCTCAGTTTTTGAATGCCGTTTTTTTGCGCACACATCCCACTTAGCAACCCGTGTTTGCTCCACTTTTCCCTTTTTGTATTCCCTCCAGTCACTCTACCCTCTCCTCTCTCCCCCTCCTCCTCAGCGGAGCTAAGAGTCGTCCGTACCTCACAGTGGAGCAGATGACAGACTTCATTAACAATAAACAGCGAGACCCTCGTCTGAACGAGATCCTCTACCCTCCTCTCAAACCAGAGCAGGTCCAGCTGCTGGTGGACAAATATGAACCCAATGCTTCGCTGGCACAGAAAGGTCAGTGGCTCAAATGTCTGTGAGCACAATCACAGGCGCACAAACATGCTTATGTGCACGCACTCACATAACACACATTCAACGGCTTCTGTTACTGTTTGAAATTGTTTTATGTAACAGTTTCATTCTTTAAAAAAGCATTTTAAAGCTGTGAACACAGGGAGAAATTTAACCCAGATAAACTGTGTTACTGTTTATTGCCCCCGGCCTCTCCCAGCATTAACAAGACTCTACTACCCTCCCCCTCGTCCCCCGAACCCTCCATTTCAGCCCTCACTACCAATAAATTTGTCAGGGGTGTTACCATAGCGACAACCCTGCCGCCTGGTGTCCAAAAAGCTCAGAAAGTAAGGGGACATTGTGGTGTGCCAAGGATGAGAACCCCCCCCCCCCACACACACACACACACACACACACACCCCTGAATAGGGTTATATGAGTGGAATCTGAGAGTAAAGAGACAGAGGGAGGGTTACTGCGTGTGTGTGTGTGTTTGCATCAGGAGAGCTTGAACAAAGGGTAGCACTTGGACAGTGTGCCTTCACACACACAAATGCAGTTTGGAAGACATTAACATGAAGACATATTCTCTTTAAGTCACAGTATTTTATGACATCTATCCTTCTTGTTATCTTCCTTTAGTCTCCTCCAGTAAATCTATTTGGAAACATGAAAAATGTATCATTCTATAACAGATCCTTATAAAATGTGTGGACCAATGATTTCATTGGTGGAAGATATATCTATATATATCATATTTGTTTATCTAGTATCAGGCTGGTTTAGCTTAGCACGGAGCTTAAGGCTGATTTACCTAGAGAGCAGAATTCCAGCTACCAGCATTCAATCTGTCAATGTATTAAAACAACAATGTGTAGGTTTACAGGTGTATATGAGTATTTCTTGGATGGCAGTAGTTGCCGAGCAAACTATTAGTAATTAGCAACTTTTCTGTGTTGGAGTCTTCTCTGTATCATCAATATATTTTGTCAGATTGTTGAATGCCTGTATGAGTTTGCTTAATGTGGCATCTGTTATGGATATGTTTTCCAAATGGTGTTTTTTTTTGTTTTTTCTCTTGCATATGTTATAGACACTATTATAGCTACTGTAGGTAAGTGGCAGCCATTGGTGCCTTAGTATCCATAAAATAAATATATGAAGTTCATGAGAATGAGACAGATGGACAACCTGAATGTTTCCAGCCGCAGCTGTCACTGGAGGCATAAACAGAAAAACCACCTCACAAAACTGCACGCGTCTAAAGGCAAATAGAGAAGCAGCTGAAGGTGTAGTATGGGAGCATCAGGGCTGGCACAGATAAGCATCAGGAGTCCAACACCCCTGGACATGGCGTGTCATGTTGTGTGAAGTGCCAGTGGTCAGAGAGCCACATAAACTGGAGAGCATCCCACTCAGGCATCCAGGTTGGATACGGGCCAATTCAAATTTACATCTCTGTTGGAAAGCATGTTATACATGTGTGCCAAACTGGGTGGCTTTACACCGTATGCTGTTAGTTATCAAGTAAACCACAGGGTTGATTTTTTTTCCCTCACATGAGACCAAACATTAAAACGCTATAATTAATAGTGAAAATATTGTTGTTATATGAATAATATATGAATATTTTGTATTCAGCTATTCAGTGTCCTCAATCATGGAACTTTTTATGCTCCGTACAAGTTAAATATTACATCTGTGTGCAACATTAAACAAATGACGCTTACAGATTACATGACATACTTGATGTTTTCAGTTTCCTAATTAATAATACATTGGTTAGTAACATGGGTGCATTTCCAAGCAGCAACTTTCATAGTACATAAATGATTGGTTTATAACCTGCACTGCAACTGGTGCCGATGTGAGATTTAGCACACTGAAGATGTTTATTAATATGAGGAGAACAGACTATTTGGCCTGGAAGCTATATCAAATAGATTTCTTCTCAAATTAAAAAATGCAAATCTTTGATGAAACGGCTGTTTATCTACAAACCTGTGCTGAATATCATCACTGTGCCAATCAGATTTTATTACTTGTTAAATTGAAACTAAATTTACACAGCAGGTATTAGCATTACCAACTGTTTGTTTACCAGCCTTGGCAAGAGCTTCAGTCAGTGTTTCCTTTACAAGACAAGAGGTTATATTAGTATGTCCTCTGAGCAGCACTGCTTCTTCAGGACAG